>NW_024543073.1:20885000-20945000 GCF_018167655.1 Microtus oregoni
GGGAAATCTTTTTTCTTCTTCTTTCTACCCTCCTCCCCTTCTCCTTTTTAAGGAAGCACAAAGAACATTTAAAGGCCAGGGAACCGATCCTAGCTCCCGAGGCAAGAGCGCCCAGACCAAGCAGAACTTGGTAACTCTGTCTGAAGACGACTTTGGGAGAGAGGTGTTTCATATATATATATATGTATAAAAATCTTGTAGCTATGTAAATTACAAGCACACCCACTATACAAACAATACCACATTATGTTTTACCATCCAGTTTTGGAGTAAGACTTAGAAATAAGGTGTGGCTGGAATAGGAGCTGGGATGGGATGGGAGAGCCGGCAACAAGCCCAAAAAATGGATTTATACAGATTAAGTTGGAAATTCTGATTTTTCTCTCTAATTGTGTTTCTGCTATCATTGCAAATCCTTTGTACAGACAGAGACAAGGAGAATAAAAATATATAGAGGGGGCTCCAGGAAGAATTGGGTAGTGTGCCCAGAGCCCTAATTGCTTTTTCCACTTACAGAAATCTCGGGTGTTTATTAAATGTAACTTTCTGCTGCTTGCGTTGTTTGTAAACGGCTCTTTTCTGCGAAGACAGTGGGCTGCAATACGGCACGCTATTATTCACAGTCCTGCTATTAGATGCTGAATTGTAACATTGTTCCCTTTAATGAGAAGCGCCTCCTTCAATAATTAACGATCTCACATTTTCCTATTTTCTTGCCTGATGAAAAGAATCAATTTTAATTCGCGGTAAATTACAGCCATGCTTTGGGGTATTATTTGCTTACTGAAAACAAATCAAGCGACTTCAACGGTCCTGTTTACTTTTTCAGCTATGCAGTAATCCAAAAGCAACTGTACATCAGATCGAGTTGCTCGGGGCCCACTTCAGAATGGAAGAAAAGATTAAAGAGCAGGGAGGGGAAGAGCGGGGGGGGGGGGGCGGCGGGAAGGGGGCAGCCTCCGAAGTCCAAACTGTTTGCGACCTTCGTGACCAGGATTTCTCCCAGACCAACCTTATGCTCCAGAACTGGTGCTCCTCAACCTTCAGTGTCCACCCTGTCCTGGTAAGGGTCCTTAAATTACATATGGCCACCCTGGAAATTCGGACTGTTCCAGGGATGGCGTGCTTGTGGGGATGGGTGACCTGAAAGGAGAGCTGGGAAAGCGAAGCCTTTACAAAGGGGTGCCGGGTGCTTCCACAATCTTCTGCTTGAGAGAACTCAAGGTCGCCAGCCAGAGACCACAGCCAAGGAAGATTCGGCTGAATGCCCCTGCCGGTCCACTGCGAAAGCGCCCTCCTCTTCCGGCGGGGGCTCTCCAGGGCAAGATAAGCATCTGTGTGTAACTCTTAGTCAAACAGGCCTGGATCTAGCCCGAACCACCAGAGAGGTTCCTAGCCCTGGAGTTGAGGGACCTGAGGTCCAGACGCACTTAACCTGTATTGTCTCAAAAACAGAGCCGACTCAGCCTAAACCAGCAAAGGGAAAAGAAACAAAACAACAACAGAAAAATTGACTACAAGCCTGACCTCCCAACCTTTTTTTTTTCCTTCTTCTTCTTCCAACACTGAGAGCAGGGCTTCATGCGTGACCTTTTGAGAGCTTTTGAAAAGCGGTGCATCGCAGGTTCCTCGCTTAGCCACCTGCATGGCTGGGGCTTGCCAAGAGTGCTGAGAAGTAAGAAACCTATCCCGAACTAATGTCATAACCCGGGAGCTTTAGGCAATACAGGAAGTGATAGATGGATGGTGGGTGAGTGGGATAGATGATAGATTCAAAGATAGAGTCTCTTTGAATCGTTCTTCGCACCCGTTTGCTTTTGCCAACCACAAGCAGACAGTCGCCTGCGTGACTCCTCGTGAGCACAGCCACCAGACCCTGGCTTGTTTCTTTCTCTGGTTTCTCTTCTGACAACTGGCACTCAATGCAGAAACAACCACACCAGACAATGAGGAATAGACCTGGCCTGTCTATCCTAGCTTCCCTTTCATTGCCTTTTGCCCTGTAATTTTAATGGACCCAATTAGCCACGTGGAACATAATAATTGGCATACAGATTTTGTTTGCGTGTGTTGTTTGTTGCTTTTCTTATTTCTATTTACTTAGGATAAATAATCATATATCAGTTATTCAGTTAGGTGACAAGGCTAGTAATGAGAATCAAAAGAAAAAAGTCTCATTCCTACTCTCTCTATAACTAGATATAGCGCTAATAAGACTGCATCAATCTTATGGAGCAAATAAATAAAATAGACAAACAAACAAATTTGCCTCCAACAAGTTAATGCGGTGTATCTGAGTGGAAAGTAGATATTTTCACGCATTCTGGAGATGAGGAGTGACTTTTAATAAAACCACAAGAAAAACAAATGTAACTCTGTAAGCCATTTCTTCCAGAAGCCAGCGTTTATCATCACCCCCACTCCTGCCCCTCCATTGCAACCTTTCTCTTTTCCTAAGCAGTTGGTCTGGGTTAAGAGTGACAAGGGGCTTGGCTTCGCCAGTCACTTTGGGCCACACTTGGCTGGGTGAGATGAGGAGGGAGACGGAATTCTATAGGTAATTAGCCTTCTGCAAGGAAGATTTTTCTCTGCCCTCGGCTTTCCCTCCATTCTTGCTTTCTCCCCCCAACCCTTGGCGCTATTCCCTCCTCCGGTCTCCATTTCCTTTTTTCGTCATCCACTGCTTTCATCCTTGCCACCCTCCTCTCTGACCCCACATCTTCTGCCTTTCTTTTCTTTCTTTCCCCCTTTTCTCTCTTCTCCCTCTTTCCCCTCCGCCCCCCCCCCTTCCCTGTCCCTTGTCCCCTCCCTGCAGCCCGAGTGCAGCTAATTCCGGGCGTCTATATTCACTCAATTAGAGAAATCTACAGAGAAGATCGATCTTCCATCTGCAGACATGCCAGCTTAACAAATTAGATTCTTGTTTCGTGCAGGTGATTTGGTGACAGTTGGGGAATTAGAAGTAATAAGTTGTTGTGTTTGAGCCCGGGCCCCCGCTCCCCGCCGGCGCCCCTCCCCGCCCGCCGCCCCGCGGCCGCGCCCGCCGCCCGGCACCCCCGCCGCCCCGGCCGGCCCGCGCCCGCCGCCGCCGCCGCATCCCCCGCCGTAATTAGTGCTGCTGCCCTCCATGTGGGCTCGATTAAACCGTGATTTAGCCGAAAGAAATATAATTATGGCTGCAAATAAAATAATCAGCATTGAAGAGCGATTTCCTTAATGAGATGGAGCGGTTGCACGTCACGGAGTAAAGGGGTCTCATTAAGAGGTGGTAATGAGGCTTGGGTGGATGGTGCAGTCACAAAATAGCCCAAGTCCCCAGCCGGCCGGGACCGCCCTGCGAAGCGGCCTCCGGGCTCTGCCACCCCGAGCCGCCACGCCCGGCCTCCAGGGGGCGCTGCGCCCGCCGCGCGGTCTCCTCCGGTGGCCGCTGCTCCCAAGTCAGGTCCGGTCCTTGGTCCTTGGCGACCCGCGGTGAGCCAGGCCCAAATGCGCCTGCTCGGGTCTCCTTCCCCCAGGCAATCTAGAGGACAGCAGGTTGGCTGAGTGCAGGGCAGAGTGGGGTTTCTGCTCGCACGGGTTCCAGGCAGGGACAGTCCCGGACTTCTGCGAACAGGTGGAAGTCCCCCTCCCCACCCCCCACAGGGGCCTCTGACCCCACCCCAAGTCCCCTCGGAATGTGGGTGCCACATCGGAGCTCAGAGCAGCCTTGAAGCTTATTCTCTCCAAGCCGTTTTTTCAAAGTTGATCAAAGTCTAGGGAAAGTCAAACTGCGTTTTAACTCCAAGCTTTCTCACCTGGGTTCCCCTGATCTTCTGGTTTGTAGCCCTGGAGTCCCGAAATCCTGTTCTTATATCAAGGTGTGTATACATATGCACATTCCCGGTTTCCCGGATGTGGTGAGAACTCCTAGGTTGTTTGTTTGTTTTGCTTTTGTGTTTACTTGGTTTTTCTGAGACAGAGTCTCACTATATAACCCTGGCTGGCCTGGAACTCACTGAGTAGAAGAGGCTGGCCTCCAATTCACAGAGACCCACCTGCCTCTGCCTCCTGAGTGCAGGTATTAAAGTTGTGGGTCATAACAACCAGCCCAACTTCCGCATTTGTTTCTAATCGGATTGTTAACCTTCTCCGGAGTTACAGTGTTGGGCAATCAACAATTCACATACAAGTGACTCTCAACGTGACACCTTCTCTTCTTATTACCCTACTATGCGCTAGGTGCTGTAATGGAGAGGGAGCAATGGACAGATGTTTGTTATGGTGGGGCTTTCAGACCAGAGCAGCCTACATTGAGTTTTTCCACTATGGTAGATACTGTGTATCAGGCATTTGCTGCCTGGATAGCAGCCATAACTAGGAGTAGCTCAGGTTTGGGTTCTGTTTGTCTTTGTTCCATTGGGATCTGTGCTTTCTGCCTCTGTAATAACTCATTTACAGGGAGGAGAGGTTTTATTAGCACTCCCTGTTTCTGAAGTTTCCATCAATTGTGGTGTGACGCCCTGGCTTTGTGCTGCTGCTGAGCTCGTGGCAGAGTGAGACTGTTCACATCATGGTGGCCAGGAAAAGCAGGGAGGAGAAGGCTGCCAATTCCAATAACCCGTGCAAGGGCACTGCTCTCCCCCACTAAAAAGACCTAATTTTCTTCAATTAGGCTTCCCCTCCTGTAAGTTTTGCTACCTTTCAAGACCTCACAAGGTAGCAAACCCTAACCCTTCAACATATATCTCTATAAAACCCAGGGGCCCCTTTCTGCTCAGCGTGGACTCTTCCTGAGCTGCAATGTTGGCTCCTCAATGTGTTTCGGGGTGTTCTTTTATCTTTTATCTTGGCAATTTGTTTCAACCCAGAAACCTAGGATCTCAGGGAGATACTAACACTCTTCAGGGCTACTAGCTAATGGAACATCTTTTGTGGAATGTTCTCCTTTTACAAGGGGCTAGAAGGAGAAGCATGCCACCATGTTGTCTGGATAAGCACTGTCTGTACTATCTGGTGAAGCTAAGTTTGAGAGAGACGTTCCAAAACACTGCCTCTTTAAATACCCTTTTGCCCTAAACAAATCTAGGTCGATTTTAAATCCAAACCTGTTAGGAGTTTCTACATTACAACGTACCGCCAGGGAGCCTACTTTGTGATAGGACATCTTCTTCCCCCTAGAACTAGGTCCTGGGCAGCTGGCATAGCTGGGGTGAGCCCCTTACACAATGATGGGTCATGAATAAGCAGACCTTACACTGGGTGGCAGTGCAAGCGAATCCGATTAACATTCAGACCCTGGGGCCCCGTGGAATGGAGGGTGATTAAAGTCTGCCTTTAAGCCCACTAAAGCCCCAAATCCACAGCTTAAGCTAATTTTCTCATTCACTCCCCAAAGGCATTTTCTACACTAAAGGCAGGAAGTCAGCAGAGAGGCTGCCTTCTCCATCTCTCACGCTTTCCCAAGTTGCTAACACATGAAACCAGAGAGCCATTTCTGCTCAGGGCTTAGGTTTTCTTTCTGGATGCTTTAGCAAGTGGATTTACTCATCACCCGCCCCCTAATTTTCGAGAGGTCCCCAAGTCACCCAGTAGGAATGATGTTGACTTTTCCCTGTATATTTTCTTTCGCAATTCTTCCTCCCTTCCTGGGAACCAGCTGCAGTAAGGAGATGGCTGTTTAGGTGGGACAGTTAGGTTGCTATAATGGAGATCCCAAAGTGGAGTGGCTTTGGATAGATGGAATTTTATTTCTCTCTCAAATAGCAGTCCATGCAAAAAGTGTTGGCATTTTCCCTCACACCCAGAGTTCTTCCCACCGGCTGTCAGCATCCAGGCAACATGCTTAGTCACCTCAAGCGTTAGTGCTGTTGGGTCCTCTGGCCGCACATGCGCCATCAGGGTTCAGGCAACCTGCCTGGCCACCCTGGGACTATAAGTCCTGTGTAGTGAGGTAAATGTACGTATGTCAGAGGCTGATAGGGAAGCGAGGGCCGCTTTCCAGGCACGAGGAAAGGTCTGGTCAGTAAGAAACATAACAACAACAAAACTACGAATATATGAGACACTTGTCTTGAGCTGCCTTCTTTACAACTCCAAAACCTGGACAATGAGAAGCTCCTCCGAACAGCGGCTGAGTGTGTTAGAGATGGCATGTCTCAGGAGGATTCTAGGCGTCACATGAAGAGATAGGCTGTGCAGCAATGACATTAAGAGACATCTCCATTTACAGAAGGAAGTAAACTACAGGACACAGCAACGGCGATTGAGTTACTTCAGCCATGTTATGACAGTGAATGACGGCAGATACCCAAGACAGCACTGCTTGGAGGAGGGCACAGGATAAGGTGAAGAGGAAGGCCCCCGAAAACGCTGGATAGACAGCATAAAGCAAGACTATGGAACATTGGGTATGGCAATAACACAAGCATCCTGGACTGCTCAGGACAGGAACAACTGGAGAACCGCCATAAACGGGCTGCCCATGTGTGCTTAATCATTGCTGAGACATAAATGAAATGAATGAACGAATCTATGGGAGGTGTGGTCATGTAATCTATACATAACACAGCTATGTAAGTCCCTGTGTGCATGTGCTAGATGGTCTTTAAAAATGGACATTCTAGCTTCATCTCTCGCTCACCACACTGTTTTTATACAGGCCTGTGCACTACCCTCTTTACCCTTTTCTCTCCCTCTTTTATTAAAACTCTTAAAGCGGGTTTCATTGTGTATCTTGTGATCCGTTCTGGTGGGTTTCATTGTGTATCTTGTGATCTTTTCTCATGCCCAGAAAATATCAAAAAGCAGTTCAAAATTGCTAAAAGGGAAGCTGTCTTCCAACCATCTTCTTTATTGATGCCTTGCCTTCTGCCATGCTTGTCCTGTGGCCTAAGGTAGCTGCTCCAGCTACTGACATCACCTCTGCATTTGGGGTAGCTGGAAAGGTTGATTTAAAAAAAAAAGATGTTTGTTTCTTTCTTTTAAGGGGATAACTCAAAATTACTTCATTTTCTCTCACAAGATATTGGTCAGAATTGAGTTATGTGGGCTTATCTAACTGAAAGGAGACTGGGAACTGTGGTCTTTACATGAACTAATTAAAACATAGGCTCATACTCTCCTTCTCAGACAAAATTCACATGGTGAACATGACCCTTACTTGCTGTGGGACAATGATCTTGTACCTTGTGAAGATTTGTAAGTTGTATTGCTTTAATAAAATGCTGATGGCCAGTAGCCAAGCAGGAAGTGTAGGTGGGGTGATGAGAACAGGAAAATTCTGGGGAG
Source organism: Microtus oregoni (assembly GCF_018167655.1). Lineage (NCBI taxonomy): Eukaryota > Metazoa > Chordata > Mammalia > Rodentia > Cricetidae > Microtus > Microtus oregoni. The sequence continues at coordinate 20,892,267 of NW_024543073.1, forward strand.
AGGAAAGTCTCAGTCTACAGTCGTGAACCAGACACAGAGGAAGCAAGATGAGAATGCCTCTCTGATAAAAAAAAAAAAAAGGTACCAAGCCACGTGGCTAACACAAATAAGAATAATGGGTTAACATAAGTTATAAGCATTAATAAGAAGCCTGAGCTAATAGGCCAACCAGTTTATGATTAATGTAGACCTCTGTGTATTTCTTAGGGACTGAGAGGCTGAGGGACCAGGTGGGACAGAAACTTCTGTCAATACTTTCTGATGACCCCTCTCCTCACTCTTCCTCAGTATTTACACTGGAAGATTAGTGTGTGGTGAGGGGCCAAGGAGAAGAGCAGAAAATGGATGTAGGCCAAATGAGTAATGAGTTGATCTTAGCTGTCAGTTAGGATTGAGAGCGACATAGTAAAGCAAAGATCTGTGTGTATCCTTCAGGGAGGTTACCCTTCCTTGAATGTGAACAGCACACAGAGGTGTTGGAGGCCCAGATGGAGAATATGGGAAGAAAGGGTGATCTTGGAACAAAGGCATTCTCTCTGCCCCTGACTGCTGGGAGGCTTTACCCCAGAGCACTCCTGCCTGCACAACATTCTGCTCACTGTGTCAGACCCACAGGGAAGGACAAACTGACCTAGGGTGTGGTTACTTGTTGTTTTGGGCATTAAGATGGCCCACAGAGGTGGATTCATTTTACCTTGACCAAACATCAGAGAGTTTAGGCATATTCCTGCTCCTTCGAGGAAATAACAGGAGGTTTGACCCAGGAAGTGGCTGCCTAAGGGATACTTGGTCTAAAGTGTGGTCACTGCCTGTCCTACCTAAACAAGCAGAATACTACAGTCAGAATTTGACCATAATCCTAAATTTTCTTAGGGTCCCCCAAAGATTACCAGTACCCCCAATCAGCAAGAAGTAGCCTATGCTCACATTCCCAAAAAAATGGATTAAGGATGTTTTCTGTTGTTTGGGGGTTTAGTTACAAATTGTTATTGGACATAGTTAAAAAAAATAGCTAAACAAAAGAGTTAAAATTCAAAGATCTCTTTCTAAACGAAAAAGGGAGATAAGTTATAAAAATAATAAGATAGAAGGATAAATTATTAAATGAATCTACCTTAATCTAAAAAATAGCTATTAATCTCAGGATATTTTACATTGGTGTGAATTTTAGTTTATTGATTCAAATTTAAACTTAATCTTATTATATTGTATGTATATTTCTACTCTTGTTTAGGGTGTTATATTTATGCAGAAAATTAAAAATGTAATGCATAATTAAGAAATACAGATTAATGGTCATCTATAATAGCAAATTTAGTCATGTTTTCATTGTCATACAAAAGTATATTTCAGATAAATAGGCAATCTTCAAACACTTTAAAGGCCTACAGAATATGGCATTTAAAATGTTTTAAGAACTTATACTTTTCCCAACAGTGAGACACTTCTGCTTCCAGCAGCACCAATTACTACAAATTGAAGATGATAGGCATTGAAGAAACTCCATATGGAGTTTTTTTTCCTTATGACAAAAGCTAACCATGTGGGCAAAGAAACTGCCCTTGTCCCAATTGCTGACAGTTCCTGTCCAAACTGGACCAGCAGGACACAAGAAAATTGTCAAACTTTCCAAAGATAAAGTAAGACAGTCCTTCAAAATTTCCCACTTCACAGGAAAATCTGTCAGACATGTTAGGCCTGTAAGACAGAGTGCAATGCCCCAACATTACAGAGGAATTTTGGGTGACTGTCCAGGCAGTTTGAGGCTATTAGGTAACATTCTTTGATGGAGTTAAGGACTAGATAGTTATAGTTTTTCTTAATTATGATAAAAATAAATTAGATACAAATTTTTCTTTAATTTTTTCAAATGGACTAGACATTGTATCTGTAATTCTTACTTGATAACTGTTTTGTTGTATATACATATCTTTCTATGTTAAAGTTAAAACCTTAGACAAAAGGGGAAAATGCTGTGCAATAATTCCTTCGTTCACTGTAAAGATTTGTCACCTGAATTGGTTTAATAAAATGCTTCCTGCAAGGAGCAAAGCAGGAAGTATAGGAGGGGCGACCAAACTAAGGATGATGGGAAGGAGAAGAGCAGAGAGTCAGGAGTCACCAGCCAGACACAGAAAGAGCAAGATGGGTACACCAGGCTTAGAAAAGGTACTGCCACATGGCAGTGCATAAATAAGGAATATGGGTTAACTTAAAAATGTAAGAGCTAGTTAATAATAAGTCTGAGCTATTGGTCAAGCATTTGTAAAAATTATTAAGCCTCTGTGTGGTAATTTGAGAGGCAGCTGCTGGGTATTTGGGACCAAGCAGCTCTGGGACAGGAAACTTCTTCCTACACCAGGAATTAAAATAAGTTCCTCCCTTTAGCTGTTCACGTAACGTATGTTGGTCACAGCTATGAAAAGTAACTAATACAGGATCTCATTCATTCATTTGTCCATTTACAAAGTTGTTATTGTGCACTGGTTATGAGCCAAGCACAGGGCTTGAGCCTATAAATATGGTATTATGATCGTGCTTGTATAGATGACAAAGACAGACAGTAGAGAAGTAAATGTGACTATGATGTGTCTAAGATAATAGCTCAAAGAAAACTAACTTAGTCCAGGATCCTGGAAGTGATGTCATAGCTGAGACACGAACGATATAAAGGTGACTGGTCCATTAAAATTAAATGGGGCAGAAATAGACAGGGTCTCTAGAAAAGAAATCTCTGTGCCAGGCATGATGGTTGATGTCTATACTCTTGGCATTCAGCAGACTGGGGCAAGAGAATTGGCATTAATTCAAGCACAACTTTGGCTACAGGCTGAAACTGTGTTTCAAAACAAATAAACAAGAAAAATAAAATAATTATCTCCAAGTCCAATTTTCTCCAGCCTGGGTCATGAAGTCTAGACCCCTGGATTTAGTTCATGATGTCCTTTTAAAAAAAAATAGTTGGGAGACTGGAGAGATGGCTCAGCAGTCAAGAGCAATGACTACTCTTCCAGAGGACCCAGGTTCAGTTTTCAGCACTGACATGGCAGCTAACAACTGTTTGTAATTCCAAGATCTGACATCCTCACACAGATATACACCAGTGTACATAAAATAAAAATAAATAAATTATTTAAAAAAATAGTCAGGCAGTGGTGGCAAATGCCTTTAATCTCAGCATTCAGGCATCAGAAGCAGGCAGATCTCTGAGTTAAGGCCAGCCTGGTCTACAGAGAGAGTTTCAGGATGGCCAGTGCTTCATAAAGAAACCGTGTCTCAAAAAAAGAAAGAAAAAATATAACCAGTTCAGTTCAAGATAACTCAGTAAACATTTGTAGCTTAAGGACCAAAGATAACACCATGGTGCTATCTCACAGGGAGCAGTAGGAACAGCAAAGCCGTTGGATTTGTAGAAAATGCATTCTCTATGAGATGGCCCTAGAATGCAGAGGATTTCATCAGACAAAGTTGGACTGAAGGATAAAGCAAGTAAAATGTAGAAGGTTGCAAGAGAGTATGTATGGATTCGGAGAAAACTTTGAATCTTCAGAGAAGACCAACAAAACAAAGAAAGGAAGTCTATCTTTAAGGGAAAGGAAGCCTGTGGAACTCATGTCCAAGAAGCGGTCAAACTTTGATAATGTGTGTTGGATGAACACTCAAGGGCCACCAAAGGGACAACCAGCACAAACAAGACAGAGACTCCCCCCCCCCCCATTTCAGAAGTAGGAAATACAGGACCATTGTGGTCCTACAATATCAAGGACCTTCTATCTGTGTCTGCAGGAGAGCAGAAGTTAGGGGAAGTTAGGTATGTGGCATCCAGGAGGGCTGGCCACCATGTCACATTCTTGCAGCAGGAAGGGAAAGGAAACAGCAAAATATATCTATTTCCATCAAAAGCACAACCCAAGGCAGGAGGCCGAGGCAGGAGGATCAGGAGTTCAAGGACAGTCTTAGTTACACAGTGAGTTTGAAGCCATCCTGGGCTACAAAAAGAAGTAAATAAAGCCAGGTGGTAGTGACATATGCCTTTAATCCCAGCACTCAGGAGACGGAGGCAGGTGGATCTCTGTGAGTTTGAGACAAGCCAGGTCTACATCGTGAGTTCCAGGACAGCCAGGACTAATACAGAGAAATCCTGTCTCAAAAAAACAAAACAAACAAAAAGTAAATAAATAAGTAAACAAATAAAAGAAGCACTAACTAGAAAGCATACACATCACTGGCCAGAAATTGGTCATCCAGCAACTCTCCTTGGGCTGCTCCTCTGTGCTCAGAGGTAAGTCTGGAAGTCAGCAGGGTGCAGAGAATACCTGGTTATGAGCTGGAGGTGTGGGACTCAGCATTCAACAAGACCCTGAGCTGAAACTTGATAAAGACGAGATGGAGGATGCTAAATAGAAATTCCTATGCTGTCAAAACCAACGGAGTCCTCAGGGATTGCTGGCTAGCATCCCTATATTTTCTTTCTCTTTTTTTTTCTAAAATTTTCCAACGTAATATTTTTATTGATTATTTGGAAATTTCATACAATGTACCTAGTCACACTTGCTTCTCATTCCTCCCAGATCCAACCCTGGTGCCCTTCTGTCAGAAAGAAGAAAAAAATACACAAGACCAAGTTGTGTCGCCCATCTACTCACCGGAGCATGGTCAAACTCCCCGTGGCCAGCCCCGTAAAGATAACTGAGTCCTTTCCCGACCCCCTTCACCGGAAGCCACTTCAGCGTCTTTATCACACTTTCTAAGGACTCTCTTCAATGACTTCACGTCTGGACTCTTTCTTTTTTATTATTTGTTTTTTATTTAATTTCGGGGGGGGGGGGCGGGGAGAGATTGTCACAGAAGTCTTCAGTGTCTTTCATTCTCAATTATGAGCGTCAATCACCAATGACACTGCAAAAGAAGCTTCCTCGCCAGAAGCAGCAAGGACCACAGACATCCGCACAGTCTCCAGCGCCAGCAAGGACCACAGACATCCACATGGTCTCCAGCGCCAGTAAGGACCACAGACATCCACACGATCTCCAGTGCCAGTAAGGACCACAGACATCCACACGGTCTCCTGTGGCATGGACAGCAACGTGGCAGCACAGACCACGGACTCCAACAAGGAGGACCTGAAGTTTAGAGATGGGCCAATGGTCAAGGTCTCCTGATGGCTAAAAAATGGGGTGAGCTCGAGTGGGCATCTATGCACTCTCTGAGAGTAATCCTGGTGAGATTCAAAGAAACCTCCAAGATGGGCATGAAACTCAACACTGAGTATACTGACACTTATTAAAAGAAGCCCTACTTGCAAACTTTCCTATCAAGTTTTTATTTTTATTGTTGGAAACAGGCTTTCTCTGTAACTGCCCTGGCTGTCCTGGAACTCGTTCTGTAGACCACGCTGGCCTTGAACTCACAGAGATCCGCCTTGCAGACCTCTCTAAAAGATCCTGAAAGTGGGAGATGATCCTAGAGCCTTGAAGTAGAGGGGACACTTCACAGGCCTCGTGCAGAACTCTCAGATGAAGACTGTTTAACTGATTTCTACGCTTAATTCTCATTCATCTCTCTATGGCTCTCTTTGGTCCTGGCTAAGGAGTTATACTATTGTGTGATAGTTCTTCTGGAGACAAAAGGCAGGCCCCTGGAGCCCTGGGCTAACCCATTGGCTCTGGGGTAGGGGATCGAGTTCTAATCAGGCCCAATGCTGATTCTCCTCAAGCTTTCACAAGTCCACAGCTCCCACCCGGCAAGAGCACCCTGCACCCCCAGGTGCATGCTGGGAATCTTAAGGTGATGCTTGGCACGAAGCCGCGGCTCCTCAGGGGGCAAGGACGTGCCACAGCTGCGGTTCGTGGAGATTCTCACAGTCCTCGTTTTCAATTTGGGCTTTGTAGCTAAAGAGGTAAATTGAGAATATTGATCAGCTCATCAGCTCACAATTAGGCTGTCCTTTTCCCTTTCTGAAATTTGATCTAATGCTTGTGATGGGGGAGGTGACTGAGTGTGGGCTCCTAAGCCACTTCTAGACTCATCATGTGGCCCTTTACAGCAAGGGCGCCTTGATGGGAGCATTTTCGTCATTCCTCCTCATCTGCCCATGGGACTGGATTTTGATTATTTGCATGAGGGCGTGGTACAAAGTGGGCGGAGCTTTGAATGAGGAAGGAACAGGCATGATGGCTCAGAGAGAAGGACCTCAACACTGTTGGTCTGAATTGCCAAAAGAGAGGATGGGCCTTTTTGTTTTTATTTATTATTATTATTATCATTAGTATTAGTATTATTAGTATTATTGTTATAATAAGACAGGGTTTCTCTGTGTAGCCCTAACTATCCTGAATTCACTCTGTAGACCAAACTGGCCTTGAACTCACAGAGATCCACCTGCCCATGCCTCTTCTAGCTCCTACTGAGAGGATTGAATGCTGACTTATCGACGGTTACACGGTTCCCCAAGGACAGAAAGCACCGGGTACTCAGTACATTTTCATCCCTTTGTTCCAAGCAAGGAAACTGAACTCACACTTCACTGATCCCAAGTGTCCATCCTACAGCCAATCCAATAAAAAATAAATAAAACATTGTTTCTACTTTCTTTTTCTTTTTTTATTTTAATGATTTTTGTTTTATTTTGTTTTTAGACAGGGTTTTTCCATGTAGCCCTTGCTGTCCTGGAACTAGCTCTGTAGATCAGGCTGGCCTCAAACTCACAGAGATCCACCTGCCTCTGCCTCTCAAGTGCTGGGATTAAAGGTATGCACCACTACCTCCCAATTTAGTGATTTATTTTTATTGTATGTGCATTGGTTGTTAACATACACAAGAGTTCCACAATAGCCCAGAATGGAATATATCAAAGGTTTGTTTATTTGAGGATAAACTCACAGAAAGGGAGGCAATCTGCAGTCCTCTGTGTGCACTGGGAACTGGAACTAAATCTCTTAGCCAAGAGGCCAGCACACACTCGCTTTTAGTCTGCATTTATAGTATACGAGACCTTGCCCAAAGTGGACCAGTATCTTAAAGGCTATAGACTGAAGGAGTTCCCACAGCAATTGGTGTTTTGCTTGCATGTATGTCTGTGTGAGGATGTCAGATCCCCTGGAACTGGAGTTACAGCCAACAGTTGTGGGCTGCTCTGTGGGTGCTGGGAATTGAACCCTGGTCCTCTGGAAGAGCAGTGAGTGCTCTTACCTGCTAAACCATCTCTCCAGCCCTTTTTTTCTTGCTCTCTAATCTTTTCTTCCCCTATTTCTCCTATTTATTTTCTCTACCTGCCAGCTCCACCTTTCCTTTCTCCTGCCTTGCTATTGGCCATTCATCTCATTACTAGACCAATCACGTGTTTTAGACACAGCTCCACAGAATTAAACAAGTGCAACACAAAAGAATGAAGCACATCTTTGCATCATTAAACAAATGCTCCGCAGCATAAACACAGGTGGCACACCTTTAACATTCTACAACGTATGTGTGTATGTGCCCATTTGTGCAAGTACCTAGGAAAGCCAGAAGAGGGCATCAGATCCCCAGAAGCTGGTAGTTGTAAGCTGCCCAATCTGGCTTGTTGGGAACCCAACTGGGCTATGAGTACATTGAGCAAAACCTAGGGATACCCAAAGGTGTACAAGTGAGCAGTCAAGGAAGTCACAGAATTCAGGTTCCACGTGTAAGATTAAGTCTGAACATAGCTCCTCAGTAGCTTCGTTCATGGAGGAAGGTGCTCATCGCGGGATGACATAGAGCCCTAGACATTAGGGCCTAACGGGAAGCTGCTGTCACTGTGATAGACACTGCCAAATACACAGAGGGGAAAACTGAAGTTTACTCTTGTAATGCTCTTTGCTACTGCTGAGGCGATCGTGTAGAGCCAAACCAAGCTCGTTTGATTTAAGGACATGTTTTCCCCCTTAGAAAAGGACAGCATTAAAAAGCTTTAGCAATTGTTTTTTGGAATGTGGAGCCAAGGTTCCTGACCCTTCCCTCCAAAGACAGCCTGAATTAATACACCCACCAGGTGTGGTGATACATCTTGTAATCTTTGCAGTATGTCCGGAGGTCAAGATTATCTTATACAGGGAGGTTGGGGCTAGCCTAAATTATATAACTGTCTCAAAAATAAAAACAAAACAATCAAAAGAAACAACAACAAAAATAATGGCAACAAAACAGAGCCCTAATCCACAGGTTTTGTTGGACTTAACCTATTGCCTCCATAAATAAACTCAGAAGAGACTTCTGTTGTGAAGAAAGACGTTTATAACAGAATGTCACCAGAGAGTGGCCATGTTTGGGCCAGGAAAGGTAAGATTCCAGAACTTTCCTCCCTGCCATTAGAACAGTTCTGTGGCCACACAGGGGCACAGCCAAGCTCTGACCTTTGATTTGGATTGTGTTCCTAGATCATGGCTTACATGGTAAGGGACAAATAAAAATAGGAGACGCTCATGTGGACGCTGCCTTTCTTTACGGCCTTGCAGGCTTTTCCTTACGAATACTGGCATTAGGGAACTGTACAGCCCAGAGGAGCCATTTCTAACCATGGTAAACTAAAAGGTAACTGTGTTTTGAGAGGCGTCTAACACTCAACAGGCACTTAATCAATACTCACTAATAACATTAGGCCACTCAGCACCAAGCAGGAAGATAAGGCCATTTCTTTGTTGGCGTACATTTGGGTAATTGATAAAAATAATTGCAAGGCTTTAAATGTTTGGCAATGATTAGCTAAAACGATCACCCCTAAGCCCTTCCCACTTGGAGAAAGTCATTCCGGCAGAAACAGCAGGAAAAGCAGCCAATACCTGCAGTTCAGAGGGGTCTACGTGAGCACTCTGAGCTATCTAATCTAGCCTTTGTGAATGATCTATGTAAATGAATTACACTTTTTAATTAGGTGGTCTTTTCACTTGCATATTGAAGTTTACTACTAATTACAGCAAGGCAGGAGGTCACTTGATTGGTATGGGAAGCAAGGGGCCTTTATTTCATCGAACTAAACTACTGAACGGTTAATGTGTAGAGAAAAAAAAAAGTAGAATTTATGCCTGTTCTCAAAATTCAAACTGTGAAGCTCCTGTTCATTTGTTTTTTCTTCCTGGCTCAAATCCCTTTCTATGGCTCATGGGGGGGGGGGGTTCTCTGTTAATATCAGAAGGATTTCTAAACACCAAATGACTCAAACCTATTATGTCTGCATAGCTTGGAAGCCTGGAGTTTTGCATCCCTAATGCCAGAGGGAGAAACCCACCCTTTCGATATCCGTCACATTAAATGCCATTTAATTGCTGGCACAGCTGTTTCCAGATGTGGCTTTATTTTGTTTCTGCCAGCCAGCCTGTGTGTTTCATTAACTTCATGATTAAAGAATGAAGAAAGCTTTCTTTTCACACTTCATGGGAAGCAGACCATCCTTCAATTAGCGGAGGAGCACGGGCATTGCCGCAAACAGACTGCTCTGAACGGCCTAGGTGGCATCTCGCAAACCTTCTCCCCATTCGTTTTGAGAAGAGGATTTTGTTATTCTTTTTATTTGTGTGCATACAGGAGCGTGTCCTGTGTGCGTGTGGGTGCCCTCAGTCAGAAGAGCGCATCAGAGTTGTGAGACCCCTGACCTGGGTGTGGGGCACCAACCCTGTTGTGGACAAGTCATAAATACTTATTGAATTACTGGGATTATGAAAACCAAGACTCTGAAACAATCCATATTTATTATCATTGATACTAATAGTAGGACATGGTTCCCCTTTCAGAGAACACATGACAGATAAGCTAGGCATTATGCTAAATGTTCCTAATAGTTCGTCCCATGGCATCAAGGGAGACCAACTTCTATTCCCCCTTTCCCTCTGTAGAAGACACCACTAAATATAACCTATTCATATCTTGGTCCTTAAGTAGAATCTCAGCTGCATTTGGAGCAGCAACCAAATGTTAGAAACAATTCCCTCCCCCTAGAAACCATTGTTTTGCAGGGTAGGCCATTGGCTTGATGCTAGCTGATAAAGCAAAGGAGAAATTTAGTGTCACCCTCATAGGTAAACAGAGCTCTCAGCAGGATGTTGAACTTCGCCATTTCACTGTTTCCTCCTACCTGGTTCTAGGAGCATAAATCTATAGGCAGGTGGATCAGCCATCTTATTTCATAATAGACAAAAGCCTTTTTGGCTCAGTTGGTAAAGGCACTTGCCACAAAAGCCTGCGAATCAGAGTTTAGTCTCCAGAACCCACATGAAGGTGGGTGGAGAGAAATGACTCCACAAAGTTGTCCGTTGATGATAAATGTCAAACACCACACACACACACACACTCCAACAACAATAAGAAATAATATTCAAATTTAAAAAATAGGCTGGTAGGATAGGATGTGGTGTGATTCCTGGATCCTTGGTCACCTCCTCCGGCAGAGGCATCAGGCTTGCCCTCCCCTCTGGAGACGTCAGGTAGGATGAGCCGTGAGACCTGCTGCGTAGCACCTGGTACTTACCTGTGAGAGCCACACGTGAGAATGCATCTCTGGAAGCAGACATGAAACCTCCAGGCAGGCAAAGCTCCCAGACACAAGCTTCCACTGAAAAAAATGGGGTGGCACTGCTCTGGGGGAAAAAAAAACACGAGTTTTATGGGGCTCTTGGGATCTGGGGCGTGTTACTATGAAGATGCCCCCCCACCTCTGAAATCTTGTCCTCACAGTGTAAGGGGATTTCCCTTTCATACAGATGAATACCAGTGGTCAGATTGTCCTTGGCCAGATCCTGTTCTATCCTGTTCCTCTTGAAGGGTGGCTTTTTCCCCTCCACCTATAATAATGGTTGGGGACACACTTCTATATTAACCAGAGGAGAACTCTTTAACAAGTTGTATGGATTAAGGCTTTGAGAGCCTGGTGGTGGTGGCAGCGGCCCACACCTTCAATCCCAGCACTCAGGAGACAAAGGCAGGTGGATCTCTGAGTTCGAGGCCAGCCTGGTCTACAGAGTGAGTTCCAGGACGTCCAGGAATGTTACATGGAGAAATCCTGTCTTGAAAACAAAACAAAACAAAACAAAACAAAAAAAGAGTGTGAGGGCTGGAGAGATGGCTCAGAGGTTAAAGATGTTGACTATTCTTCCAGAGGTCCTGAGTTCAAGTCCCAGCAACCACATGGTGGCTCACAACCATCTACAATGAGATATGGTGCCCTTTTCTGGCCTGCAGTCATATATGGGGGCAGCACATTGTATTGTATACATAATAAATAAAATATTTAAAAAAAAAAGAGTGTGAGAACCTGTGTCCTGCCCCTACTACTGTTTTACCAGCATGCTTTCCCTCATGGCCAAGCAAGTGCTTCATGGCCTTTGAGCTTCTAAGTTCCTGGCTCACTCACACATTTACCAGAACCATCCATGGCAGCCTCCTGGACTTCTTTTCTCCTTCCTTCCTTCCTTCCTTCCTTCCTTCCTTCCTTCCTTTCTAGACATTCCCAATCACAATTGTTAATTTAGTTTTCTGGTAGCCAAATTCAAAAGGGAAGAATCAGCTAGGAGAATTAATTTTAGTAATCACTTTAGCCCACAAAAATCTAAGACTATCATTCTTAACAAGCAGTGTAAAATTATAATAAAGTATTTTATAGTCTTTTTCAGATTAACACTTACAGCATGTCTCAATGTGGACAATGCTCATTTCAAGTATTTAATAGACTCAAGTGCCCCAGGACTACAACAGATACCACAGGACTAGACACAGAATAACCTAGACCCTCTAAAGTCTGAATAATAAAGTCCAAAAAAAAAAAAAAAAGAGGAAGACACAGAATTCTGGAAACGGAATGCAACATGAAGGGGGCAGGAGAGTGCCTTCAGAGAGCAGGTGTCGCTGGTTCTAAATGTAGCTGGGAAGGAGGTTCTGAGAGGAAGGGGCCATGGCAAAAGCCTATTTTAATTTTAGGAAAATTGACTCCGGTTGCTTCATAGACGTGCCAAATCACCATTGAAGCATCATACGCAGGTTTATAGAAAGCTAACATTAAAAATGGAGACTATTATTAACTATGAGAAAAATAATTATGGGTCAATCAGACATAATCATAGCATATTGATTGACCTAAGAGCACAGAGCTCCCCAAGGTCATTACAAGAAGTCAATAAACAGAACTGTGAGAAGCGAGCCCCGCCAGCAGGAGTCCAGGCCAGATGTACTTCAGACTCCAGAACTTTCAGGATGTGGGAGCATTTGTGTAGATTTTGTCTAAACTGCACAGTCAAGTCAGGTGGATTATGGGGAAGTTTAGATTTCAGGCGAGCAGTGCTCTACCTGTGTGAGCCTTTGCTTAGGGACATGGAGGACTCCTCCTGCAGACACGGGAAAGTCAAAAGGACCCCAGGGGAGTGAGAATAAGAAGATGCTGGAACAGGAGTCTTCTGTGCTCTGCAACCCTTCAGATGTTCAATTGAAAACGCTTTCTCCATGCTGGGCATGGGGGCACACACCTCTCAGCCCAGCACTCAGGAGGTAGAGGCAGGTGGACTTCTCTGAGTTTGAGGTTGGCCTGGTCTACAGATCAAGTTTCAGGATAGCCAGGACTACATAGAGAGACCCTGTCTCAAAAAAAACCATACATATGGGATAATAAGTGTGTGTGTGTGTGTGTGTGTGTGTGTGTGTGTGTGTGAGAGAGAGAGAGAGAGAGAGAGAGAGAGAGAATAGAGATAAATGCTGAAAGTCAACAGTGAAGGACTAAATAGAGAGAGAGAGAGAGAGAGAGAGAGAATAGAGATAAATGCTGAAAGTCAACAGTGAAGGACTAAATGATTCCAGAAGCACAGAGTTGAGAGGTTGGGAGGATTCTGAGAACAGGGATCTTGGCGGCTCTTTGGCAGATCACCACACTGTCTAGGGTCATCATTTCCAGCTCTGCTCCCCTTCTAGTGAAGCGAGGAGAGTCACTGAAATAAAGAAATCCATCCTCAGATGCTTATGAAACTGGAGGGAAGACTGGCAAAGCTACTGCATGCGTGGGGGTTAGTTTTCCTTCTGGACACCAAGAGGCTTTAACTAGTGATACTGCTTTTAGAGTATGGAGCTAGAAGATTTTTATAGATTAGCTAACCCAGGCCTCTGGGCTTGGTGAGGTCTCTCTCTCTCTCTCTCTCTCTCTCTCTCTCTCTCTCTCTCTGTGTGTGTGTGTGTGTGTGTGTGTGTGTGTGTGTAGGTTTTAATAAAAGTTTGGTCCTGAGCTCAGATCCAAGTCTACTTGATCAGAATCTCCAAGGGTTCAGCCAACAAGCTGACCATTCCTAAGCCCCCCAGGAGTGATGTGAGCTCTCTCTAGCAGCCTCTTACTCATTTCACAGTTCAGGGGAGCTCGGATACAGAGAAACTAAGTCTTTCAAAGTATGGTTCCTCATCAGCACCTTCAGTGACATCTGGGAACCTCTCATGATAGAACGCGCTAGAACTTGTGGCTTCTCAGGCCTCGTTCCAGATCTATTGACTTATGAAGTCTGTGTGAATGAGCCCTGCAGGTGACTATGAGGTGCACAGAAACACGCACTTTGAGCTTGAACTTTTGCTGATGAATCATCCTAGCAGTTGAGACACTAGCTCCCAGAGGGGTCTTCTTCATCACTCAACCACACTGAACGTTATCCTAGACAACTGGAAGACTTAGATGACTTGCCCGCTGAAGTCAGGTACCACAGGGAACAATGTGGGTGCTTAGGAGGTAGAGATTTCAATCCTATGCAGGACCTGCTGTCCTGAGCTCAGAACCATCCACTCCCAGACTCCTAGTGGTGTGAGGACCTGCCTAACCTATACGGTATAAATCAAAACTGCCAGGCATTCTATTGCTAGCAGCTGGCACATTCCATGTAACCCAGAGGTTTTCTGACCCTCTCTGAGAGTTCTTCCTAGAATCTGCAAATAGAGATCACGTGGGCAGCTGAGGTACACACAGTCCAAACTCTGCCTATCCTAGCGTCCCTTCTTATATATTCCCCCATAGGATCCTGTATGACTTTATCAGAACCCTTGGTTTGTTGCAATATGAGGATTGGTTCCGAGATTCCCAAGCTTCTTAACCTTATTACCCAAAAGCTTAGCTTGGCGCTCACCCAGTCGATGCTGGAAAAATGGCTGAGGAGCAAATTTGAGAGCAGCCTGCTGCTCTCATTGATCTTTTTCTTCCTCTTTTTTTTTAAAAATTGCATTGAAAAACTATATTCATTTAGTAGGGTGGATCACATGGTCATGGGTGTGGAGGTCAGAGGACAACTTGCTGGAATTGGTTCTCTTCCTCTACTGTGTGGATCCCAGGAATTGAACTTGGATCATCAGGCTTGGTGGCAAGTGCCTTTACCCACTGAGCCATCTTGCCAGCCCCTCCTCTTTTCCGCAGGCCAATATTCTTCTCACTTTTGACTTTGCTAACCTCTCTACTTAGAAATAACAATTTAATTTTCAAAAACATGTAACTTTGCTTTTAACCATGTTCCTATTGCCCCGGGGAGTATAGATGTCAGTCCTTGGCCTCATCTACAACCTCACTGCAAAAAATCTCAGCAGGCTATCTGAGGAGACAAATTGATTCGTAGGTTTATGTGGGGAGGCAAAAATAAATAAATAAATGCAAACACCACCCAGAATAAACAGCACAATGCTGAAGGGAGAATACCATTGTCTGATTTTAGATTTACTATAAAACTATAGCAGTCGGGATGGTGCTGAAAGGACAGAAAATGGGTCAGTGGAGCAGAACAGGGTACACAAGAAGACCCACAGGAATTTGGCCAATTAATCTGAAAATAGCAAGCACAGTCTGCAGCAAATGGTGCTGAAGAACTGGCTGTCTATATGCTACACATTGAGAGGAAGCACCTTCAAAAGATATACATGTGATAGAGTATCCAGAATATAAGAAACTTAGTCTCAACAGTAAGTAAACAACTGAAAATGGCCATTTGAATACATCAGCATAATCTTCAAAGATATGTGCTGCTGGTTGGCTTAAAAAAAAAACAAATACGATAACACTACAACTAAGAAATTAACACTAATTTATTGGCATCAATTATCCAATGTCCCAGTTTTCTCAATTGATTTCTATTTCTTCTCCTCCTCCTCTTTGTTTTTGTTTGTTCAGGCTGGCCTCTAACTCAGAGACGGGTCTGCCTCTGCCCACCAAGTGCTGGAATTAAAGGTGTGCGCCACCACCATTCTTTCACTAACTTGAAATACCAACCCTATCAGGCAAGTGTGATAGATGGTGGGGACAGCTCAGATACACCAGTTCGACCCTTCCCAATAGGTAAACTTCAGCATTCACTGTAGAACTTCCCCCCTTTCTCCCAATCCTCCCTGCCATAGGTAGTTTCCTGCTTATTTTCTCTATCTCTAGTTTTGATGCAGGCTGGGTTGCACCTAACACTAATTTGTGGAGAATATTAGAAATATTCTCCTCATGTGCATTTAAGTCCCATCTTCTCTGCTCACTGCACCAACTGAAACTCGCCAGTTTTCCTCTGGCTTTTTTTTGTTTCCCCGTAGTGAAAGCTTTGACCAATTTAATACGTTCTGATGTCAGAGGTATTTTGTTTATGTATTTTGTTTCCCAGATTGCTAGCAAGTCATTGAATAATTTACTTTTCCTCCAGGGGTCTGAAATAGTTTTTGTCATACTCAATTCACATATGTTTATGTAAATTTGTAATATATTTCCATATATATCATAATTTGCTTCTGACCCCTACTTTTCATTTTAGGACGTGTGAACGCACTTGTGTAAGTGATCACTAGGGAATCACACCCAGGTCATCTCACACACTAGGAAAATGCCACATATTTAGGTGATAGAGTAAGTTGTAGTAACAGTGGGCAGAGCTATTTTTCTCAACATTCTTTCTCATATTTGTACACAGCTATGGCTTCCTGTTTGAACAACAAAAATTCTTTAATTGGATTTCAGAGTTATTCCCTCAAACTCTTCCTTGCTCCAAACCATGTTATTATTCATTAAATTTCGATTGATGTAAGAAATAAAAACTTTTTCCATAGTATTTTTTCTCCATATATAGTCAAGTTATTTTTAAATGCTGACTTTTTGGAGCTCAGTTCTTTTCTATTTGGCTGCCACATGTGAGGTCTTTGGGTTCTCTACACACATTTCGGGACTAGTGGGAGCATCACAGCCTGGGTGTGAGGACAGACATCTTACATTTCTGTGTGCACCAGCACAGTCACAGCCCAGATGAGACTACTCCAGGCCTGCCTCTTTAGCTCAACATCACCCCGGTGCCCATAGCTCACAGGGACAGTTTTCATGTCTGTCATCACATGGCCTTGTCCCATCTTCTTACTTTACTAGGATGTCAGTAATTTTTGGTTAGTCAATAGTTTTATCTCTTTCTACAAGAATCCCATTTACAAATATATCCTCAAATTCTGGGGGTTAGGTCTTCAATATGTCTTTTTGGGTGACATAATCCAAGCTTTCACTGTTGTATAATTTTGTGCCTATATTAACTGAACTTTTAATCGTACAGGTAGCCCATGTTTTCATGGTACTCATCAGCTGCATGTAATGACAACAGTGCAACTTCTCCACTATTTATTTCTCATTTCTTCCCCTTATCTCGTCTCATCACATGATACTTAAGTACCCAGGGCCAGCAACTTGGCATTCGTTATCAATTTGAGTCTGATTAGAGTAGAACACTAGAAACATGACTATTCATTTGCATTTCTTCCACCATTTGTTTTCATTCTTCATCTTTTTTCTACTGAAAAAAAATCTGTCTTAATTTGAAAGAACTTTGTACATTAAAAACATTTACATTTTGTGATATACTGAAAATATTTCCCCTGAAAAATATGAAGGCATCATGTCAACTGTCCATCAGAAGGCACAGATTAGAAGGAAGGCACCGGCACTTTAAGAGAATTCTACCTGTCTGCGTGAGTGTCCGATGAGAAATACTTCTAAGAGCTGGGATCTGAGTAGTGGAGTCTGATGAGGGTTTTAAGAAGCACCTTTGAATCTCAATTACACTAATACTTCTAATTTGTTTCACAATACACTATTTGTAAACCATTCAGCAGGGCTTCAGGGACTACACCATCTGATTAACCCTTTAATACCAAATGCTTCAGAACACGTCAGATTTCCACCAGCATCTACAACCCTCAATCCACCATCAAAGAAAGGATTAACCTGCCCTGGGTTATCTAAATGACCTAATGGTTAGATGATAACCAGCTATAGGATCTGTTCTTATTAAGTTTGATAGGGTTTTTAAAAAGCCAACTAATGTGATGAAGTTTGCAAAGTGATTTAAACAGGTTTGACTTCTCAGTTCGGAAGAAATTCGGTGAGCAGGTACAGGTAGGTGTAAAATGTTAAGCTTTGAATGTTACTGCTCAGAAAGTTGGGAAATATTAGATGAACATTACAGTAACTAGTTTTCACTACTTATTAAACAAACACATGCTTATTTTTTCAGTGCAACCCCCCCCCCCATTTTATTTCTTCCTAAGGAACTATTTACATGGTGCAATACAGGCTAATGGAAAACAACCCAATTGTTGAGAAATGAACACTCATTCAAAAATGCAAATAATTGAAAGTTTAACCAGAAAGCTCCTGCCAGGATCACTGGGGGAAAACATGACTCAACAAATGAGGGGCTAAGACAGGAGGAGGGTGCATTCTGCTGCACCTTGTGACAGGGAAGAAGCCTTCAGAAACACTAGGAAAAGACTGTAGTTTCTCTTCTCCAGTTTTGGGCGTTTCGGTAAATAAGCTAGTTTCTAGTGAGCATTCACAGTCCTGAAAAACAGACCAACACACCACCAGGGTAAGCACTTCTAGCACTGAGTCTTTCCTTCATAGTAGGTATAAACTTCATATGCTATTGATACTGTTTTGGTTCACTGTATCAATGCCATGCTCAGCGGGGGCTGTGACATTTACACACATGTTCCAGGCATATAAGAGACTAAGTGAGTTGTGTATTTTAGGAAAAAAAAAACTTAAATGATTTGGTAGTAATCCTGCAGGAAAAATACTTCATTACAAAATGATACTTGTTTCCAGTCAATGAAGACAGCTTGTCTACATCTGGTCATAAAGGTCTGTAAGCCCAGCAAATCAGAGACCAAGACAGGCGGATATTACGTTCAAGGCCTTTGTGGACTCCATTGTGAGCTCAAGGCAACCTGAGAAACAGGAACCTATCTCAGAATAAAAAGTAGACACTCCAGTGGGAGATGTAACTTAGCAGCAGAGCACCTGCCTACCATGTCTGAGGCCCCAGGTCCATCACTAACACTACACCAAAAAAAGACAGGAAGCAAAACACTAGCCCAGGCTTGGCTGTGCTATCATGTGCTAAAATCCCTTCCTGGGGAAGACATAAATCAAGTCTACCACTTGTTATAAGGGTCCAACAACATACCAAAGCATGAGTCCACCAAAATTCGATCTGGGGAACGCATGTATTGGGATCACTTACAGAGACTCAATGGGGGTGAGTGGCAGTGTAGGAGTCTTTGCCTAGCACTGATGTGGACTTCCCACCAGCCGCACAGATGGGCTCCTCCCTAGCGCCTCTCAGCTGATGTGCTTGATCTTTAAACCAATCTACAGTTACAAAATATTTCAACTTCAGACAGAAACTGGTATCTGTTCAAAACACCTATCTGATTAAATGAACAACCATTTAACTAAGTGGTCAACCGAAAATTTGTAAAGTATGAAATAAACAATTTTATTAGGTGAACTCATTTATTTGACACATTAAGTTATGCAAAGAAAAATATATGCAACTGCATAAAAAGAACCAAATTTTCATATTACTAAACACAGCAGTGGCAAAAATAACAAATTGTAGAATGGACCCCAGGATTTAATGCAAAAAAACACCCTGTACAGAAAAATTTCAGGCTTTTAACTTCACTGAATCCAGAACTACACGTGCTTCTTTATACTCCTCAGCTTCTTCCAAATCTTTTTCACTTTCCTGAAATGAAAAATAGCAAATTAGATTTGTCCTTTAGGGATTTCAATACTTTATATTACACATCAGTAAGTAACCCAAGAATTAAAGAAAAGGAGTCTAGGCTCTCTAAATATATCACAGCTCTGTCCCTTTGTTACTAGGAAAGAAGAAGTAAGAGGTTATCTTGTTTTTATCAGATACTCTCAGACTATGTATTTTCATGTTGTAATTACTAACAAAGGTACCTAAAATTATTAGCATTAAGCAATTAAATAAAAATCTCACAAATTTAAAATCATTCTTATTTGGCCAACATCATGCTACAAAAATATGATTCACAATGAATTAAAAGTAAAAAAACAAGGAGTTGCTAATGTGTTAATATGATATCATCCACCATACAATAATACTTCAATTATTCTCAATGCCAAAGGCTGCTAATGATCTCATATAAGTTTAGTACAATCAAATTAAGAGTGGATTTTATACTTACTAGTGAGTATAATATGAGTATATCATATTGACATCAAGCAAAATATTAATCTTAATTTCCTGATATTTAAAGATTAAGTTTGTCTACACACAAAAATATAGGAAACTTTCACTAAAATATTATTATACCAAGAGATTAATAAAATAATGCCTAAATTTTCACATAGGAGACTAATTAAAAAATACTACTTTTCTTTTTTATGTATGGGTGTTTTGCCTGAGTATCTGTCTGTCACACGCATCCTGCTCCCCCATGGAAGCCAGAGGGATAGGAGATTAGATCCCCTGGAACTGGGAGTTATATTTGGCTGTAAGCTGTCATACGGTGTTGAGAACTAAACATGGGTCCACCACTCTAGTTCTTAATTTTTAAATAAAGTGAAGGACAACAATTTGTGCAAGGTCATTAAAAGATGTAGCTAGTTATGAAAGACAAGGTAATAATGTTTGCATTTAACATGAACAATAAGGCAAAAAGCTGAATTCAGGTATCTGGCAACAACTTCTTAACCCTGAAAATGACCTTAAACAGTTTATTTCAGTCAATATGTTATTGAGAGCAGAGGTCATAGTTTAATTCAGCCTCAAGCACAACTATCTAAACATATCATTTTCAAACAATCTGTATTAGATTCATGGGAAAAAAACAGCATTGAAACTGCTAAGAAATACAAATGGCATTTTTATATAGCATTTTAACAGTGGTTATTTCTTACTTTATCTATCTTATACTAAAACAGAATAAAAACTAGCACCTCATTTAATTGAGAAGAATTGTCCTGTCTTTTAAAAGTTCATTCTAGGGGCTGGAGAGAAGGCAAAGTGGGTCAGAGCATCTGTTGCTCTTCCAAAGCCTAGAGGTCCATCAATTCATAAGAGGTGGCTCAGCTCACAGCTCCTAGTGGGTCAGATGCCTCTGGCCTCAGTGGCACCTATCTGCGGTCATGTGTATGTACCCATATACACAGTCATAATTAAAAACAGTAAATCTTTCAAAAAAACTGCTGGGTCACGGGGCTCATGATCCTTAATAAAGTTTATTATAGAGACAATTCCAGGCAAAATTAATATATAAAATAAAAACCTTTCCCTCTTTTTTTTGCCCTATAGATTTAGTCAGAATGTGGTGATAAACATTTTATTCTTTTTCCTAGACTATCTAGAAAATACAGCTATGTATCTAATAATTAATATCAGCAGAGAAAACAGAAACATTAAAAATAAGATTAGTAAAGGAAATGTAGAGTACATCCACTATCAAACAGCAAAGCAACAATGACTTGATCATTGTGACAGTCAACTCTGTCAACTGGCCACAATTCAAATTCAGAAACCCCTAAGAGCATCATGAGGCGCCATCTCCATTAGGTTGGCTGGGGCATGTCCACGGGGATGGTGAGACCCGGCACACTGTGGGCGACACCATGCTCTAGGCTGGCTGTCCCGGATCACAGAGGAGTAGAGGAACTGCATGAAGCACAAAGCATGCTGTGTTTTTCTCTGCTGTTAACTGTGTATGTGACATTATTAGATGTTTCAAGTTCCTGCAACTTGACTTCTCCATAATAATGAACTATAATCTGGAATTGTGAGCAAAATTAAACCTTTTCTTCCTGAAGTTGCTTTGTGAGGGCTAAGTTATGTTTTAAGTTTTTAAATTCTGTGTTTAAGAGAGCTATAAAACAAAAATACCTCTAACCTGTAGTCCCACTTCCCCAAAGACAGATAGCTTCCCAGAATACTGGGATAACAAGTCCCTTGTTTTCACTTCCATAAACAAGGCTGGTTGTCCAACCTGGAAGTGCTTGATCACATACAGGCCGGCAGTATGCAGGTAGGAAGTACACAGCCTGGTGGGTTTTACCTCTATCAGTGTCTAACTAACGTAATTCAGAGCCATTATCAGGGATCCTGGGTGGACTTGGCCAGTATCCATCTTCCTGGCCAATATTTAATAAAGCTTGATTCAAATTTGGCTCAAAAATTGAGGTAGTGGTCTTATTCTTGCCCAGTGATATTAACACTTTCTGTTATGGTTATTATTATTATTTTTTAATCACAGCCACAAAAATGAAACTAGGAGAGTTGTGATGGTTTGTTTTGAGACAGGGGCCTTAAACTCATAGAGACCCACATGCCTCTGATTCCCGAGTGTTGGGATGGAAGGTGTTTGTTACCATGCTGCATGATGGTAAACTGTCTGGATTGTCTATAATCCAATCACTGGGAAACATTGGTTCGCTCCTCTCTGCTCTTAACTATGGATGTAATGTGACTTAGCTGCTTCAAGTTCCTGCTACCTTGATTGGATGTAACCTGGAATTGTAAGCCACATAACTTCTTTGTTTCTTAAGTTGGTTGCTTTTATTCAGCATTTTACCACAACAACAAGAAACAAAACTAAGGTAGAAACTGGTACCAAGAGGTAGGGCAGCTGCTGTGATAAGCAGGACCATGCAGCTTTGGGGAAATGGAACTGTCTTGTGGCAAGAACGTGAAAGTGCTTGGTACAAAGGTTTAGAAAATCCACACAATGCTGGAAGCAGAGGCTAAAGGGCATTCTACTGGGGGTGTGGTAGACAGGAATGCTGAGAAAACTGAACGTAATGTAGAGGGCTAGTCTTATAGTTACGGAGGGAAGAAGGACTCTCAAGAACTGGGCTAGGAGCCATTCCTGTCACATTGTGGTCAAGAATCCGCCTTCTTTCTGCTCTTATTCTGAGAATCCGAGTGAAGTTAGGGTATTTCACAGAGAAGCCCCTTGTGCTGCACTGGGAGATCAAAGGAATGTCCTGAAGGTAAAACCACACCACCACACCACCGAGAGGTTCCACCTTGAGAAGATGCAAATTCACTTACTGGAAGAAAGCCTATAGCATCCCCCATTTCCTGGGAAGCAACGTCACAGGAAAGTGTGTCTTCAGCACACAGAGGCGGACACAGCTGCGTCCAAAGGGGAGAGGCTGTCAAGAGAACGTGGCTACTGTCTGTGTGGTATCTGATTTGAAGTCACAAAGATGTAAACATGAGGGGGTCACTGAGAACAGCTGAGGCCAGGCCCTGTGTGGCACGGGGGCAGTCCTGTGATAAGAAGTCCCGAGAGGAGTATATAAAGGCGAGACTTAAGCTGCAGGGAACCCCAGAAAACAGGCAACCAGGGCCGCGGGACCTTCTTCAAGGAGCGCGGCAGGTGCGGGCGAGTGGGACTGTGTGCTGAAGGTGGCAGGGCTAAGGTGTGAGGCTGTCCCAGCTGTTGGCTCTCAGCCAATTTCATCACAAGCTCCAGATGCAGGACAAAGAGCTGCAGGACTTGGCGGGTTTCTCTGCTGGAGTTCATTTGTTTATTTCTTGTTGTGCCCTGGTTCCTCCATTTTGAAATACGAATGTCTATTTCGTGTTCAAAGTACTCAACTTTTTTTTTTAATAGGAACTCACAATTAGAAGACTTCAGACTTTTAAAATATTAGAAAATTTAAAAATAATAAGGACTTTTAAGGGTGGTTTGCATTTTACATTAGGAGATAAACAAGACTTTGGGGACAAAAGGTAGAGAAGGTCACAGCTTAGGGTGGTTAGTGTCTAAGTGTCAGGTAGACAAGAAGTAGAGTTGTGATGGCTGGCTTTAGCAGTCAGGTTAGTTCATTGCTCGTCAATGCAGATCTAAGTAATATGATCCTGCATCCTGCCTTCCCTACAATGAGGGACTGCAGGGAATTTTGAGCCAAATGAGATCTTTGTTCCTTAGGTTGCTTTTGTCAGGGTGTTTATATCACAGCAATAGAAAATAGAATTCAGACAAGAGTGCTGTGCACTTGTCTGTTAAAAAAGAATAAGATGACACTTACTTAGACTTCAATACCTTTATAAACTCAGCTAACCACTGTTTCACAAGAATCTGTACTAGGAAGAGTAATATAACAGCACAACAGCACTCCCTGACTTACGGGACTTCATGAGAAGTCTGCCTCCGCTACCTTCCTCACTTTAAAACTCTCAATTTAGTTTAGGTCTGAATCTAAAATAATTCCAGATCCTTTAAACAAGGACAAGTTAATTTGAGACATGGAATTAAATCAGATTTCAAACAGTTGGCTCACTGTTAATGTGTCAAAAAAAAAGTATGCACAAAAAGCAAATAGATATTGCTGGTCAAAACTGGTATCATGTATACCTGCTATTATGGCTCAAATATTTAATTAAATAAGTAGACAGAAAAGATAGAAGTGATTGTTTACTGGAGTCATAACACAAACCTAAGCTAAATTCTTTACCTATTTAAAAGCATGTTGATTCACAGGGTATGATGGTTACTGTCATCAATCTAATAGCCAGGGGTCAGCCTCCAGGCACACCAGTGAGGGGTGTCCTGATGCCAGTCCCTGAGTATGACAATGCGAGACTGACTATCTAGACTGCATCAATGATGGGTGATTGTGGACTGGACCATCCCTAAGCAGGAGAGGGAGGCACACAAGCATTCACTGTACCGGTTCCTATAATGGATACAGTGCAACCAGCTCTCTCCAGTCACTGTGACTTTCCTGCTCAGGACTATAACCTGGAATTCTGAGCTAAAATGAACCTTTCCAGGAGTATTGTATCATACAATAGGGGAAGAAGCCAAGACACAGGGCAAATTAATAGAACATCTCTTCAAATAGCTGTAGTGTTAAATAGTCAAGTTTTGGTAGAGAAATTCTTTACTTACTAGTATCTGCTGAAGATCGGTATATGCAGCCTCTAACCGGCGCTGGCAATCTGGGATCATCATCCGGGACTCTTGAAGGATTTCTGCCTGTAATGAGAGAGAAGTCGAGAAGACAGATCTAATGTGTATTTATTTTACACCTTGGCATATAACTAATGATTTAGAGGAAATGAAAAATAGGACTATGTTAAGTGACTCAATGTTCTAATTTAAATTGGGCTTATCTGATTGTAATATCCGCATAGTACAAGTTGTAAGCAGAACTTGCACAAAGTTTGGGGGCTTTTCTCTCTTTTGGCAATCACCTTTCCATGGTAAGTGAAAATTAACTGGCAAAGCTTTTCATTCAGTTCTTATTTAAAAGGCTATTTAAAGTAAATGATTCCCCTGCTGTCACAAAGCACCTTTATCTAAAATGGGATCAGCTGGTTATATAAATATCCCCTGCATCTTTGGGTAATAAAGGAAAACAGTGTTCAGATAGTATCACAGGGAGATAATTACTGCATGAGAGAAGTTATTGAGTTATTGATCACATCGTGTGCACACTGCAGGAGGGACTCACTGAAAGACAGAGGTAAGAAAAATGAAAAGCAAAGACCAGCAGGTTCATATTTTGATGCTTATCATGCATAAAAAGTTATTACTTATCCTTATGCTTCAGTTTAGGAGAGAGATTATTCTCCCCAAGCAGTTTGAGCCAAATTACCATGGCGGCGCCCTCTGAATCTGAAGTTCTTGTCTATTCTCATGAAGACACTGAAGAATTAACCACAGGGACACCTATTCTGAGGGATGCTTTTGGATGTAAAATTTACCACTCAAGGCTATACTGTAACACATCAAACTCAAAAGAAAACTAGGAAACTTGGTCAATAGTCAAAGCTGTTGAATTTAAGACTTTTCTTCAGTTGGTACAAAGCTTTTGTTTCCTTAAATTATTCCCAGAGACGGCTATTGTGATGATAACATTTTTTCTCAAAAAAAACAATGTTTGCTCAAAAGCTTTCAGAGATATGGGTACAAAATTAGTCAAGATTACCTAGTTAAAATAAAACAAAATGCACACAATAAGGGCACTAATATTTAACTAGAATGGAAGCGGAAGGAGGTCCCAGAATCTTCATGCTTTGACAGTCTGTTGTAGCTCATACTGCAATAAAAACATCACAACACACAGATACTCTCTATCCACATCACTTTCTTGGGTGGAAATACATGGCTGAACTTAGAATGCTTTGACTAATAAGACACAGGTTAAAATTTCAAGTATAGGATCATGACTTTACTTTCAGGTAAACAGATATTTAATCAATGGCACTAAATTATTTTTGTCTATCTGGTTTGAATCTATGTGAAAAATTGGCAACAGGAACATTTCAGATTTTTCCTGTGGAATTCCTACAGAACAGCTTTATAGGAACAAAACAGGATGAATATGAAGAATTAGGTCAAACTCATGATAAGTCTAAATGTATATTTACAATTTCCCCCTAAACTTCAATGTTTCTGAAATGAATTTTAAGCAGCACTATTCAACATAATTTTATTCTTTATTATCTCTTTGTAGTACAGATCAAAATTTTCCTTTATTCTAACAAGATGAATGCTTGACTTCAACAGGGCAAAAGTTCATCCCCCTGTATTCCACCCTGATTATTCACTAAGTTTCCTCTACATTCAGCCACCATAGTCACAGGTTCCACATCTACGATTTAATCTACAGCAGGCTGAAATTAAAAAACACGCCCCCCCCCAACTGCACTAAATATTTGTAGTATTTTTGTCATTATTCCTTATAAATAATATACCATAAGAATTTACATCACATTGGTATCATAAATAATCTAGAGATGAATTAAAATATATAGCAATATGTGTACAGGTTATAAACTGCACTATCTTCTACAAGGAACTGATCCAAGAACACTGAGTGCTGACTGCATACCTACATGATACCAGGACAGGGAAGACAAAAAGGCAAAGAGAAGGCTCCGTTCTCTGGTCCAGTACAGGAGCATAAACGTGAAAATATGAAGCACAACACTGATTCAAGTGAAGACTTGCCATGTGTCACGACAGGAACACCCTGGAAACCTGGACACCACAAGCCACTCTTGTATCAGATTCACAAGTTGGATGCTTTCCTTTATAGCAACAATAGTGACTGTCAGGGATAATTTTTTTTATTCTCTGAGAATTTCATATAATATACTATCATATTCAACTGTTGCCCAACTCCTCCCTGGTTCTTGCCAAATTACTACCCAGCCAAGTTCTTCTACTTTTTCAAAAACAAACAAAAAGGCCACTACAAACCATGGGGCCCAATTTATGTTGGCCAACTACTCCTGAGCATGGAGCCTGCCCTGGAGGTCTCAGTCCACTGGAGAGAAACTAACTGACTTTCTTCTCCCAGCAGCTATCATTTGGAAACAGGTTTTTGACTGGGAGTGGAACTTAGTGAGTGGCACTTTCTGGGATTTTGGTGCCGGGAACTAATAACAGCATCTGAGCCATGATTGTACTAAGACATTCCCAAATACCCAATTTAACTAAATGAGTACTGTTTATTCAAAGTATCTTCCTTGGAATGTTACCTTTCTTTAGAAGACCTAAATAAATGGTTTATTATAATGCTTACTGCCTTATAGCTGAGAGAAAATCAGGGTCTTGGCTTAGTCATTGGGATGCATAAGGAACCTTAAGGAAACTCCATAGAGTGCCAGCCCCACTGATGTGAAATTGATTTTAAAACAAGTTATAACTTTTTTGGGTATTTATTTTGGTAAAACGGAAGTTGGGGCAAGGCTTGGTTTATAACTATAGACTGCAGAACCTAAAAGTTAATTAATTTCTTTTATGATCAAACATAAACATTGAAAAGGAAACATTCCAACTGACAGGAGTTCCTTTCTTGTCACAGGAAGAATTCTATGAAAGATGTGGCCAAGGGTGAGCTGTTTGGCTAAGGTTTCCAGTTTCTTTGGTGAGCCATATGTTGTAACCAGGGATGAGCTAGACCTGTAAGCTGTAACAGCCTATAGAAGAACATCAGCCATCTCTGGAGCCAATAA
The DNA here is from genome assembly GCF_018167655.1 of Microtus oregoni. Lineage (NCBI taxonomy): Eukaryota > Metazoa > Chordata > Mammalia > Rodentia > Cricetidae > Microtus > Microtus oregoni. The sequence continues at coordinate 20,919,521 of NW_024543073.1, forward strand.
TATTCATCTTAGTTTGTCAGATGGAGCTCTAGAAATTACTACGACAATAATAAGTCTTCTCTTTTACACAGTGGCAGGGTTTAACAAGTTCATATGGTGAATTAGGAATCCATTCGACTTGTGTTTGCCTGGTTATTGCTGAGCATACTGAGGGGAGGGAAGAGGCAGTGTAAACTCTGATACACCAACAGCTATCATGAATGTTACTGGTGAAAACATACCACCTAAAGCATGGAGATGACCCAATCATAGGCCATCTATAAGAAATTCACTTCAGATGTAAAAACAAAACAGAAACAGAAAACAAAATCATGGGAAAAGATGAAGAACGTTAAAAACAACAACAGAAGTGACTCCATGAACAGAACAGAGTGGACTGCTGCAGGTCAAAAAATGGTCAAAAAGAGTGTCACCTTATCATAGCGTATGCACAACAAGATAACATACGATCCTGTGTATGAACTGAACAGATAGACAAAGGAACACATATAAATGGGAATTTCCATACTTACATTCAACAATTTATAGACATATTAGACAAAAATGAGCAAGGATAGGAAAGAACTAGATAACGGCACAGTAAGTAAGCTACGCTGCTTTAAAAACAAAACAAAACAAAAAACTATCATATTGGGAGGAGAGTCGGGAGGGGAAACTGTGGTCAGGATGTAAAATAAATTTAAAAAACAAAAACAAACAAACAAAAAAAATCACCATATCTTAGCAAGGACATAAGAGAATGCAAGTGCATTTAAGCCCTGTGAAGCACTGCACAGACCACATCCGGAGTCAAACCACAGTGAAGACAAAACATAATCTACCAAACATGCAATCATATATAGTGCCTGCTCTAACACGCTGCCATATAATCGGAGTCAATAACTGAGAGAGAATCTCCCTTATAGATGAACAGTCAGCTGGGCAGTGCTGGAACACACCTTTAGCACTTGGAAGGCAGAAGCCCGAATAATGTTGTGGGATGCAGTCAGACCTAAAATAGTGCTGAGAGGCACAGCCACAGACCCGAATGCTCACAGCAGCAAAGTTAAATGCTTTCAAATCTATGTTACTATCTTAAAAATATAGGGAAGGAGGCAGCACTTAATACCAGCACTTAAAGGCAGAGGCAAGTCTGGTCTAATTAGGGAGTTCCAGGACATGCACAGCTACACAGAGAGAGCCTGTCATAAAACGAAAACAAAGCCAAAAAAAAATCATAACAATGAAAAACAAACAAGAAAAAAGGCAGTGAATAAAATTAAAACCATCAAAGGAAATGAAGTGGTTATAAAAGATAAAAGTACACATTGATAAAATTACAGATAAGAAAAACACAAAGAAAAAAAAAGTTGATTCACTTCTGGCAAGACCAAGTGAGTAGGCACAAGTCACCAAAACCAAAACCAAACAGCTCCCATAGGCAATGAAGAATGAGAGGTACCAGGGACAACTACAATACAACTTGAAAGCAATGGACCGCACTCCTCTAAAGTTACATAAACCACCTGAACCCTACCAGCTCCATCCATTTCCTGCAAATGTCATGACTTCTTCCTATCTGAGATGAGCACTCACTGTTCCACTGTATACATACAGCACACTTCCAATGTCCACTCACTGCATGGACATCTGGTCTGCGTCAAATTCCTAACTATTATGAGAAATATTATTTAATTTTGGTGGTCTTCATATTAATTGGGGAGCTATTTATGAATTTAAAGATGTAACTACACTTACTGTATTATCTAATTTATATTTAGTCCTCAGAACGGGAGAAGCGCGGGGTTCACGGCTGACACAACAATGGAGTGCTTGCGTTCAAACACCTGAGTGCTGTGTGCCCTGCTGCAGTCATTTCACTTCAGTCTCTGCTTTCTGTCTTTGTTGAGCTTTATTTTTCCTGTCTGTCAGAAAGAGTTTCTAGTCCATAGAGACTTACAATGATCCTCCTGCCTCAGCATCACATACCACAGAACACAGCCCCTCTATGAGGGCCGTGGCAAAGACCACATCAGTGCGTAGTTCACGAGTGTCGGCTCACCTGCTTCTTAATGGCGTAGTTCTCACCATCTTCAGCCTTCATTTTTTCAATCTTTTCTTCTTGCTGCTTTGCTTCTTTCTCATACATCACTTTTTCTTTGACCAATCTATAAACAAACCAAAACTGTTTTAGAGAATTAGCTTGTTTCTCTAACTGATAACAAAGAAACAATGTAAACAGAAAGCACAGTTAAAAATACAAACATGGATAGGCAAGACAGGGGCAGCTAATCTAGTCACAGAGGTGAGAGCCTTGCGCCCCAAGTCCTCTGGGTGAAGCTGAGCATAATGCACAGAGCACAGCACTCTGACAGGAAGAAGGAAACCTACTTTTGCACCCATGATGTAGAGTTAGGAACTAACACTTCTTCTGTACTGCTGTTTTATTGGTATGTTTTCTAAAACTTTGTACATGTGCCTTAAAGAATACAATGTGCATATATTTAGTTTATTAAGGAAAAAAAACAGCAAATCTCAAGGAAAGATGAGATTTATTATTTCAACAAAAGCCCTGCTTACTACTCACAGAGAACTTAATTCTATGTTGGCCTTTCCTTATACAAGAAACTAGAATGGGTAATTTAAAGGTAGTTCTCTCACAGACAATTAGTGGACACAAACCAGCACAAATAATGTTCAAGCAAGAAAAGGTACAGAGCAGGATAATAAGGAAGGATGCAAAACAAAAACCCAATTAGCCATAAATAATTCAATCTCCCTAAAATCAGGTTAAATCAAGTTTAATAGAAAAAGATTATGCTGGCTAGCTTTTATGTCAACTTGGCACAAACTAGAGTCATCTAAGAGAAGAGAATTTCAACTGAGAAAATGTGGTGGGCAACCCTGCAGGACACTCTTAGTTAGTGACCAATATGGGAGGGCCACTCCGGGGCTGTGGTCCTGGGTGCTATAGTAAAGCAGGTAGAGCAAGCTCATGGGAGTAAGCCAGTGGGCAGTATTCCTCCAAGGCCTCTGCATTAGTTCCTGCCCTGACTTTCCCTCATGATGGACTATGACCAACCAGGCCATGTGAGATAAAATTAACCCTTTACTCAAGTTGCTTTTGGTCAATGGCTTTTTTCTTTTAAATCACAGAAGTAGAAACCCTAACAAATAACATATCAATAACATAGCAGCATCCCTCTATAGACAGTACTTATGTACAGTGTGGTGGTTTGAATGAGAATGTCTCAAAGAGGCTCATGTATTTGAGTGCTTGGTCTTAGTTGGTGGAACTGTTTTGGAAAGGATCAGGAGGTGTGGCCTGTTGGAGGAGGTGTGTCACCGGGGTGGGCTGTGAGGTTTTCTCTATCTACCCCCCCCACCCTACTGCTTCTAATTTGTAGTAAGATGTAAGCTCTCAGCTACTGCTCCAAGACCATGCCTGCCTACTGCCATGTTCCCCAACATGATGACACTGGACTAACCCTCTGAAACTGTAAACAAGTCTCCAATTCAATGCTTTCTTTTATAAGTTACCTTGTTCATGGTGTCTCTTCACAGCAATAGAAAAGAACCAAAGCATACAGCAAAGAAAAGTTTTCTGGCTCCACCACATTAAAAACAAGCCTCCATCTGACTTGCTTAATTCTAATCCAACCTGTAAGGGGAGGGAACCCCTATGGAGAACATGGCAATGGAGACTTTAAAGTATATTTCTAAACATAATTTGATTTTTATAGTTTAACTAGATTATATCTCTGACTGTCCTAAAACAGCTATGTATAACCAGGCTGGCCTTGAACTCAAGAGATCTACCTGCCTTTGTCACCTAAGTGCTGGATCAAAGACATGAGCCACCATGCCTGACCAAATTCACAGGTCTTTAAAGCATGGTAATACAACAACACCCTCTGCACTCTGTGTTTCCTGTGGAGTTAGGCTAGCATAGGTTAAGACTTTAACATGAATTCTACTCTAGAACTGAAGCATCCTAGTCAGTACCTACCCTGGGTCATTCTGTGCTATATTTCTAGACAGAAACACAACAAAACACTACCAGGAGTGGATAGTTATGAGTCTCACACACTTAGACCCTGGGGTACTGTCAGTGAAAGAGCAAAATATAAAATACACATTTACTTTAGGTTGTAAAAACACAATAACAACAAAAGGATGCTCAAGAAACAAACAGCAAATGAGTATGAAATTCCTGTACAGTTAGTTAACTGAAGGGAAGCCCTGGTGATTTGGGAGGGGGAGATTAAAAAAAGATTAATTTTATGCCTTTTAATAAGTGGTGTGGGAGGTCCTTCTGCCTGTGTGTTTCCTTTCTTAGTTAATGAAAAGAAACTGCCTTGGCCTGATGGAGGAAGGTCATTGGCTAATAAAGGAACTGCCTTGGCCCATTTCATTGGTTAGAAGATAGGTGGGAGGAGTAAACAGAACAGAACGCTGCGAGAAAGAGGAAGTGAGCTCAGACTCCACAGCCCTCCTCTCGGGAGCAGACTCCTCAGAGAGACGCCACGCAACCAGCTCCCAGGCAGACGTACGCCATGACGCTCCGACCTAGGATGGACATAGGCTAGAATCTTCCCGGTAAGCACACCTAGGGGCACTACACAGATGATTAGAAATGGGCTAAATTAATATGTGAGAATTAGCCTAGAAGAGACTAGATAGAAATGGGCCAAGCAGTGATTAAATAAATACAGTTTGGGTGTTGTTATTTCGGGCATAAGCTAGCCAGGCAGCCGGGGTGCTGGGGATGCAGCCCCGCCGCTCAAATTACTACATTGGCCTGTCAATAGAGCAGAACGTAGGTAGGTGGGGGAAACTAAATGGAATGTTGGGAGAGGAAGGCGGTGAGACACCGTGGATCCTCATGAGATAGGCGCTGGGAATCTTTCCTGGTAAGCCAATAAGAAGCTTGAGCTAAAGGGCCAAGCAGTGATTTAATTAATACAGTTTCTGTGTGGTTTTTTGGGGGCTAAGCTAGCCGGGCAGCTGGGATGAACAAGTGGGCTCTCCTCCTACAAACAAGGTATGAGCTTTTTACATTTTTTTTATTATTTAAAAATTTAAATTATCCTTAATTTTTTTCACTCAAAAAAGTTAAGACTGAGTATAACACAATATTTAAAAATTTTCAAACTTACTAGTTTCCTCTTTGGTTACATTCACTAATTTTTTTGGAGTAATGCAGAATCTACCTAATAGTGTAATTCTCTAAGTGTTGCTTTCCAATATATCACTTAAAATAACAATTTCAAAGTAATGCTACTGCAGCTTAAAGGCAAAATTAATTGAAAATACTTTCCATTACTCTTACAAATCTTATAGCAAAGCAGCTTCACAATATGTAGGTTCTAATGAGCAAGAAAAGCTTACTGTTAAGGAGGGCTGTAAGTAGTATAAAGGATTGACAACCCTTAGTGGGATAATCAAATAACAAACCACCTTTAACATAATGTGTAACACACAATGGACATTTACATATGCAGCCCAGCACTGCTAGTATCGTCCACCAAATTCACTTGTGCTAGTGGTCAGATACACTGAAGAACAGAAGCAACACGTTTGTGTAAAAGGTCCTGGGAAGGACTTGTAGAAACAAATCTGCTAAGCATGGTTCGAGCGCAAACGCAACGGAGATGCAAGGATTATCCGTCCGCGTGGCTGCTTCAGACCAGGTGCCCCTCACCACAAGTTTGAGAAACGTTGTAGAAACTCACATTTTTTCTACAAAACTCTCAAGTGCAAATTTAACACATTTAAACATACTGCTCATACAATCCAAGTTTTCAGGTAAATCAAGAGCTTCAGACCTTGTATCTAAAAACGCTGATTTTTAATTTTTTAAATTTATTATCCTAATTTTATAGTTTTAAGAATTATAAATACTATTTTCAACATATTTATGGCCATCTAATATCTAATATTCCAAAACCAAGTGTACAAGTGGCAGGTCAGTACAAATAACAGTGGTAATAAGGGCTAAAGGGGCTGGAGAAACGGCTCTTACAGTGAACCCAGATTCAATCCTGAGCACCTGTGGCAGTTCACAACTGCCTGAAACTACAAATCAAGGGGATCTGACACCCTCTTCTACCTCCACAAATATCACAAGTATCACACATACATGTGGTTTACTTACATACATGCTGACAAAAAGTCATATATAAAATAAGCTTTTGGTAGGATGGTGGTGGTGTACAACATTAATCCCCACTTAAGGAAGCAGAAGCAGGAGGATCTCTGTGAGTTCGAGGCCAGTCTGGTCTAAAGATAGAGTTCCAGGACAGCCAAGGCTACAAGAGAAACCCTGTCTCTAAATACCAAAAATAAGTAAGTTCAACTAAAAAATCTTTAAAAATATTGGCAAAGGACCTATATAGGCACTTCTTTAAGATGACATGCATGTGTAGTAAGCACATGAGAAGCTACTCAACCCCATCCATCAGGAATGAAATCACACTGCACAACAGATGTCTACCATCAGTCAGATCATAAATGTCAAGTATTTGGAAAGACATAAGGAAAAGCAGAAAGCATTAAACAATGCTGATAGAAATGAAAATGGATACAGTTGTTTTGAAGTTGGCTATTCCTCAAACTATAAAGCAAACCGAAATTATAATTCATCTCAGTGCTACTCCTAGATATATCCCTAGAAAAACTGAAAGAGAAGTCCACATGAAACCTATGTCTACAAATGTTGACAACGGTTTATGTGCAACAGACAAAACATGGGAACTCAAAATTGCACTTCATGGACAAACAGAATGTGGTATATCCATTCATTGGACTATTACTCAGCAGTAAAAAGGAGTAAAATACTCTAGGGGAGAATCTATCACAATTATTCTGCTAAATGGATATAGTAACAAACTGATTCGTAATGATATGCCTAGATATTAGTATATCTCTCGACCCTCACCAAAAAGCATCCTTTCCTGGAGTGAGCTCCAGGAAAGTCTAAGATACACAGAGAATCTCTGTCTCAAAAAATCAAAAAGACAGAGAGAGAGAGAGAGAGAGAGAGAGAGAGAGAGAGAGAGAGAGAGGAAATAAATAAATAAATAAATAAATAAATCTGTAGTAGCCTAGGATTGGTTTGTTTCTGACATGGTGAAAATGCTCTAAATATGATACTATCTGCCCCATCTGTGAGTGACAGGAGTCACTGGACACTCTAGTTACTAAACTGTGACTAAGTAAACTGCATCACAACAATTCTCCCACCCCAAAGGAAGCAATTTGTGACCCCAGAATGAACTTCAGGAAAAGCTACAAGCCCTGATCAATCAAGTCCAAGAATGGAGCAAAAGAAAAGAATGCACAGAAATGGTCTTTTACTTGCAATTTAGACCTGATGCTATTGCTGTTTCTCTTGTTGATGCTCCCAGAGGTGAAAAGTAAGCCCCCTATTGCTGAAGACACCATGTACTTCAGACACAAGCCTAAAAGCTTCTTGAGCTGGAACTGACTCTGTCTCCTCAAGGACTAGCTTTCCGGAAACCAGACGGTGCCACGCAATAGAGGGAAGCAAGCAACAGTCCTCCCGGCTATGGACAATCCGACAGTCCTCCCGGCTATGGACAATCCAATAACCCCATAGGTACAGTAGCGGCACACACGCCTCAGCAGCAACCTTCTTTCTAATTAGATTTAAGACCCTATCAACAAGAGGGGACTTGTATGGTACTAACTCAGTGTGGTGCAGCCATGGAACTTGGAGGAGAACCTACAACCACTAAAACACCACAAACCTTAACTGTACTAAATATTTGTCTTTATACGCAGATAGTGATAGCCCTCACCCTCATCAAGGAAACTTTTCTTTGCCATAGACAGAGCCCATTACATAAAACCACAACCAGTCTACAAGCAGAACTGTGAAACCTGGTCCCAATGGATAAGTCTCTAACGTAAGTTTGACAACTAAAGTTCAGGGAACATTGAGGGAGATGGGACAGAGAGAGAGTGTAAGAGGCAGAGGACCAGGGAGTTTGTTGTGAGATTATGTCAAAAGTTACAACATAAAGTTTCACCAACATGACTGCCTAAACCTGAGCTGAGTAAGAACTGTAATAACAGACATGCCAAAGTAAATGTTGGAACACCAATAAGGCCTCAACCCTACACAAAGGACTGCACTAAGGAATACTGAGAGTGGGAATGTCTTCCCCAGGGAAGGTAACTAACTGCTTATCCAATACAAAATGGTCAGCCCTAAAAACATACACAACTAGTAACATTATATAGACTGAGCAGATTGTATTTATGTATTTAGGAATATATGTAACAACAATTAATGAAAGGAGGGACTGTAAATTTGAAAATTAACAAGGAAGGGACATGGGCAGATTTGGAGGGAGGAAAGGGAAGGAGAAAATGACGTAAGTACAATCTCAAAATACAAAAGAAATAATTTAAAAATTACTTTAATAACAATTTTCAATATTAAAATGAAATATTTACTTATTGAGAGTATAATTTCAAAATAAAAAGTATTATGAAATCACTACAAATAATTGTCTTTAAAGGTCCTTTTAGTCCGGATGGTGGTGGCACACGCCTTTAATCCCAGCACTCGGGAGGTAGGGACAGGTGGATCTCTGTGAGTTCGAGGCCAGCCTGGTCTACCAGGCTCCAAAAGCTACAGAGAAACCCTGTCTCAAAAAACAAAACAGAAAGAAAGAAAGAAAGAAAGAAAGAAAGAAAGAAAGAAAGGTCCTTTTAAAGCTGGGCAGTGGTGGCACACGCCTTTAAGTCCAGCACTTGAGAGGCAGAGGCCATGGATCTGTGTGGTCAGCCTGGTCTACAAGAGCTAGTTCCAGGACAGGCACCAAAGCTACAGAGAAATCCTGTCTTGAAAAACAAAACAAAAAGTCCCTTTAAATAGAAAAAAAAAACTTGCTAGAATAGATAATGAATTTGCCAGTCTATCTGAGTGAAACCTAAAGATGATTTTATTTGACTGACAATGTTGTAAAGAAAGAAATAAAACAACAAACCAGGAGAAGGAAAGAAAACGGGCAGGGGAGAAAGGAAGTATTGGGAGAGAGAAGTTTATCCATGCATTAAAAGGCTGGGATACTACTTGGTGTACACCCTTGCTTAGCAAGAGTGAGGCCCTGGGTTCGAAGGCTAGCACTACAGAAAGAAGCTGAGAAAATTAATTCTGGATTTCCATTTGTCTCTGCTGCCTCACCAGGGAACAGAAGAGCTGCACTCTCACTACTGGCTGGAGTTAAGCACAAACTGAGCTTTCAGGTGGGTCATATGCTATGAACTGCCCTCCTTCACACACTTCTATTTCCAAACACACAGGCTGTGGTGGTTTGAATGAGAATGCCCCCCATAGGTTCCTATATTTGAATGCTTGGTTCCCCATTAGTGTAACTGCTTGAGAAGGATTAGTAGGCAAGGCCTTATTGGAGGAGGTGTTTCTCTAGGGGAGGGCTTTGAGGTTTCAAAAGCCCACACCATTCCCAGCTGGCTCTCTCTGCCTGCTAGTTGTAGACGTAAGGATCTAAGCAAGCTCTGAGCTCCTGCTCCAGCATCATGTACTCCGTTGTGCTCCTTGCTATGATGGTCATGGATGGTAACACTCAATAAGCTGCCTTGGTCATGATTTCTGCACAGCAATGGAAAAGTAACTAATATACAGGTCTTATGCTTGTCTTATGCAAGTTTTGGACTTGTGTGCTGTGTCATCTTGTATACCATCAATGCCACAGAGTTGTTATTTTTATTATCACTATGCAACTATTATTCATGTGTACTTAGAACCCATTGCATTTGCAACAAGGAAAATGTTTCCAAATACTTTTGGTTGCTAAACTCCTCTAAAACAGGCAACTGGAACCACACAGTAGTCAGTTCTTTCATCCCCCTCACAGATATGCAACAGAAACACTTTAAAGAAGACTATTTGGCTCATGGTCTGAGTCCGTGTTCATCTGGCTCTTTTCTGGGTCTGTGGTAATGCAAAGCATGATGGGAAGGGAAGAGTGGAATAGACCTGCTTACCTCCTGGTTGCCAGAGAGTAGAGGCAGAATGGGGCCAAGAACAAGGTCCACTTTTCCAGAGCATGCCCAGTGATCCACTTCCCACAATATGCCTGACTTCTCAAAAGTCTCATCAGATTTCAAATCCATCAAGGGATCAATTTGTTGATTAAGCCATCAACAGATTTTAGGATGGCAACAAATGTATGAATCTTTGGGAGCCAACTCAGATTCAAACCATAGTGAGCTGGATAGGATACCATTCCATAACATCCTATAATTCAAAGAAATAATCAGGGCTAGGAACCGCTAGCCAGGGCTAAGTAGGTCAAGGACTATGAATGGGCTAAACTTGTTGTAGGTGCTTGCTCACTGCAATCTGAATATTTAAGAAATGAAGCCTAAAAACGTGAATATATTTGTCTTTTAATATTTTTCATTTAAAGAAGTAAATAGAGCAATTGTGGAGCAGAACAAAAGTGACAGACAGTAATGGAGAAATGAGAACACAGTAGTGACTCCGCAGGGAGATATATAATGCTTTAGCCTTCAAACATATGACCTTAACCCCAGCCACCCCACTACATTATGTTCGCCTACAAAGAGCAGCAAGAACAACCCCAGGAAAATTAGGGACACCTACCTACTTGCCAAACTGTAACATGCAAATGCTCAGGAAACAAGTTATTGATTAAAAAGTTACTGCCCTGGAAGAAGGAAAAATCATCCAGCTATTGAGAACAAGTAATACAAGCATACACAAAGTAAACACAACAGAAACAGTTCAGTGTCAATCAATGAATAGATGACAAGTTACACGATGCTGAAAATACAGCTGTTAGTAGCTGCAAAGTGTGATACAGGACAAACGTAACAGCTTATGAGGCAACAAAACTGGGTATTGAGGTCATTATCACATCACAGTTCAAGGAACATCCCCAACCACACACTACATGCCCATGTTCTGTTTTCAATTAGAACTGCCACCTAAAAGTTTGTGTTAAAGGTGTGACTACCAGTTCAGAGTTTGGGGAAGAGACTGGATCATGAGGTCTTCAACTATCTATGGAGTGACAATCTAATGGCACCTTAGGAAGGTGATGGAAACCAGGAAGTTGGACCTGGTACAGGAAGCACTATGGTAGATGACTGTAAAGACTTGGTCTCTCTCAGTCTCTATGCTTCCTGGTTACCATGAGATGAGGTTTTTTGTTTGTTTGTTTGTTTTTACCATAATGTTCTGTCCCAGCACAGGCCCAGGAACCCTGAGTCCAGACACACCCTTGTTCCCTACGTCGTGACCAGATCTTTATCTGATCAGTGATGTGAAACCAACAGACACACACACACACACACACACACACACACACGCACATGGCCACTGTGGCTGCATAGCAATGTGGCTTAGAAGCTTCTCTAACTCATTTGTGGGACACATTTGTAAGATTGGAGAAACAGGCTTGGAAAAACTTCAAGCTATGTAACTAGCAGAGCTTATTAGGTGATTCTACTATGAGCCTGAAGACCAACATTCCATAGATTTCAGATGGGAACAAGGATTCTATCAGGAACTGTGATAGAGTGTCCGGGCTGTAAAAACAGGATTCCTATGAGATTACAGCTAACCCTGCTCAACTGTCTGCCACAACTCAGAAAGGAATGCTTGCTGGGACCATCTTTCTTTCAAAATAATCTGCCTCGCCAGAGCAATTCCAGGAAGAGACTGCAGATCCCCACAGCTGTACTAACTTCCTCATTTCTAAGACCCTCACCTGTCCCTATAAGGCAGTGCCTCTTAGCCTTCCTAATGCTACGACCCTTTAATACAGTCCCTCATGTTGTGGTGACCCCACCATAAAACTATTTTAACTGCTATAACTGTATTTTTGCTACTGTTATAAATTATAATGTAAATGTGTGTGTGTGTGTGTGTGTGTGTGTGTTTTCCGATGGTCTTAGGACACCCCTATGACCTCAAAGGGGTCACAACCCACAGGTTGATAGTCACTGCTATTAAAGGTTCCCACTAGCTTCCCCCCCTTGCAGACCCCCATTACTGAGGTAGAGTGTCTGACTTCACTGTGTGAAATAAACAGACTCATTTGTTGAGGTCAGACTCTGGTCTCTTTCTGCCTTACTGTCTTTTAACTCTGCACTCCAAAATCTAACGAACAGGACTGGAGCCATACAAGTCACACTGTGGCAAACAATCTGCTACCATTCTGTGTATGACTTCAGACCCTGTGGGAGGGGAAGGTGAGCAAAAGGGTGATGTCAGATTATCTGATGAAGGTTAAGAGTATCACAGGGCTGCCGTCAGAAGAGTCTGGATGATGAGCTGATTTTAGTCAGGTTTATATGAAGAACTGAGACCAAAAGCAGAACACAAGAGTGTTCACTGAAAAGCCGGAGCAAACAACGAAGGTAAGACAGCTGAAGAGATGAGCCTACAAAAGAGACAGGACTGCAACAGGACAGCAGCAAAGACTGTGAGGCACTGAAGGATTGGTTGGGTTCTCTGCACCCCAAGCACAAGGGTAAAGAAAGAGAACAAAATGGCAGAGCCACCTAGGGAAGTAGCACTCAAAAGCCCACTGTAGTTGTGGCGCAGGTGGCTTGGCTACTGACTGAGTTAACAGTAGACCTAGGTATTACTCAGAAGATGCTGGTCTTAGAGCCCTGCAAAATGATACAGATTTACAAGGTTTCAGAGGTTCCTTTGCTTCCTGACTGTCCTACCCAAACCCTTCCACCAGGTTATCCTACCACCACAGGTTCAGAACTAATGGAGCCAGCTGACTGGGACTTGAAACCGTGAGCCCAAAGAAATCCTTCCTTTCTTCCTTAGGTAACTCCCTAGCCCTGTGGTCTCTTATCATCTGCACCACCATAACCAATCTGATCTCTCATGCATAGCAGCTCAGTGAGGTTCAACAGCTCTTCTTCATAAAGAGGCAGGCAGTTATCACAGCACATCCTATAGGTACTGCTACTCCTCCCATTGTAGTAAAGGCGGGACTAAAACTCACAGAACTTTCAGTGACTTATTCAAAGAACAGTTTTTGTTTGTTTGTTTTGTTTGTTTGTTTTTTTTTTTTTTTTGGTTTTTCAAGACAGGGTCTCTGTGTAACAGCTCTGACTATCCCTGAACTCACAGAGATCAGCCGCCTCTGTCTCCCAAGTGCTGGGATTAAAGGCATGCGCCACCACCGCCCAGCTAGAACAGTTTTATTCTAAATGTCTTACCCATCACTAAGCATTTTAATACAATTCACAACCTTTTGAACACACAACAACAAGCCCCATGTTTAACACGTTCAATTATGATGCATGCTGCTAGCTCCCTACTTGGAAATCAAGTAGATGAGAGAAACCAATCTAGGTTCTATCCATCCGAGAAGTCAGGTCTCTCAAAGTCAAGTCAACCCTAGTACCCTTGCCCTCCATGTTGAGTGGATAGTATGGACATGCACAAGTGCCCCAGTGTAGTAAGCTTGCTTGTGGGACTCTCTTTGCACCAACAGCTAGAGACTCATGGTTCATTATGAAAAAAAAATAATCAGTAATAATTCATTATTCATTTTGGCCTTAACTTAGGTTTTCCCCCAACTAGCTCTTATAACTTAATTAACCCATTTTTTTTTTTAAAAAATCTATGTTCTGTCACTTGCCTCAGTTACCTCTTCCTAGTACAACACATATGACTTGCTCTGAGTCTGCAGGAGATATCCATGTGCCTAGATTGCTCCTCCCAGTTTTTTTTTCTCTGTCTGGAAATCCCATCTATTCTCTCCCGCCTAGCTATTGGCCATTTAGCTCTTTAGTAAATGAATCAGAACATGCTTTAGGCAGAGACATATTTTTACAGCATGTAAACAAATATTTTGCAACATGCCAGTGCTTGATACAACTACATAAAATGTTCGACTGAAGGTTCTAGAGAAGTTGTTACTACCCTACATGGGATATAATTTTTATTCCATTTTGGACATTGTTCTGTGTGGTATGTGCCAGGTCTGTGGCGTTATGACAAAACTGAATTTAAAGGACTGGTCATTCCAGAGTGTCCTTGATGATGTAACTGAAGTCTCTGCAAGAACAGTACCTGCAGATTTCTTATAAAATAAAATAATCCAGTCGGGCAGTGGCAGTATGCAGCTTTAATCCCACCTCTCAGGAGGCAAAGGCAGGAGGATCTCTGTGAGTTTGAGGTCAGCTGGTCTACAGAGCAAGTTCCGGAACAGACAGAGCTGTTATACAGAGAAACCTTGTTTTGAACAAAACAAAACGAAATAAAAAGATTTGAGCTAACACATCTGCACTGACACACAACTCGGTTATTCCACAGGACAGATCATGGTTCTCTGACTCTAGAACAGTCAGTGCAAACCAACAAAGCATTCAGAACTGGAATCTTTATTTCTTTCCATACTTAAATGAATGTAAATGAAAGTTAAATTACAAAATCCAGTTTTCTTTTATTATATCAAGAAATATCTATATAAACCTTGTGGAAGACTGCATTTTACACTTCAAAAACTTTTATTCAAAACTTTAAAAACTTCTATTTTTAGTAATCTCCATAATTATTGGCAGCTAAACTCCAGGAAAAATATTATCTTTTATCTCAATCACATTTTCATTTTACAAAGCACTTCTATTGGGTGTCCAACAGTAAGATGTCAGAAGAGGACAGACAGGGTAGCTAGAGTTAGCACTGACAGAGCTTCATGGAGCTAGGTTGTCTATTTATCCAAGAAGCACCATGGAAAACACATCTGTTCATAACTGTGATGCCAGGGAAGCTTAAACCAGCAAATCCAAGTCAACTGCATTGAATGAGATTTCAGAATCTCCTGATTTAGTATTTACCATCTATAAAGTATATACAGTTAAAATTGGGCGTTATTCCCTACTAATTCTTTTTGTGGTTATTAAAAAGCTCAAAGAGACATTCTACTGTCCCCAACCTTCAAATGACAGAAAGTCAAGATTTGGAGGCCTGGACTGGGGATATAGCTCAATGATAACATTCCTGTCTACCAAGCATGAAGCTGGGGTTCAATCTCCACTACCACAATGAACATACAAATAAATAAAATAAGATTTTGAGGTGAGTAAAGAATTTTCAACAATATCCTTTATTCTTGAAACTGAAAAGTCCACTAGACATAGACAGAATGAGGTAGGACTGAAGAGGTTGTTTGCTCTAAGTGGAATATCTCCTTCTCATTCTTCAGGCCCTCTCTCCATCTTCTAAACCTAACTTAAATGCTCTTTTCAGTAGGGCCATTCTACCACCAAGCCTCTCACTAGCCCACACTGACGCTGGATCCTATGGATCTTCATGGTCTATTACCTCCATCACAATGTTCATATTTTGTCTACTTTTGCTCTTGAAAGCAAATGCCCTTAAGGACTGGTGGTGGACCTTACACCAGCATCTAGCAGGATTGTGCTCATGGTATTTACTGGATGTACTCAACATCACTCTGAGGTAAGCAGAACAGCTCTCATTTTGCCCATCAAAACAAATGACTAAGGGAAGGCCATGTGGTCAGGAAATGTGAAGTGAGGATTTCATTATGAGTGTAAGCACTTTATATCCATTAAATTAGCACATATTTAGAGTAAATGAAATAATTTTAAAATCTTGAATTGTAGGGATAAGTCCCGCCCCTTGGGGGGCGTGTTCGCCTCGAGCTAATGTCTGCCTATAAATTTGGCGACCCATCGCTTCTGCTTTCCTGGTCTCCGCGGGAACCGTGGTTCTGTAAGTCTATTTCTACATTAAAGCTATAGATATATATATTTTTACAATATGTCTGCATTTGTTTACGCTGTTAAATTTTGGCGTCCAACGTGGGCTATATTGCCCCCGATTCAAGTGGGTAGCCCGCTAGCTAACACAGCACCCTCCTGGGTGCTGTTTTTTAGTTCGTGACTCGGGCCCCAGTGCCCAGTCCGAGACACACTCGGCCACACAGGCCCATTCTGCCCCGCCTGCTCGCCAGAGCAATTAACCCCTCCCTGCCTGCCTTGGCTAAGTTTGGAGCAGAACCCCACTGCCTGAATTAGCAGAAACTCAAGTACCTGCGGTTTTGCAACAAAAGCCGCCACAGTGGCAGATTTGGTCTGATACAAAGTGACTTGGCTGGGCAGTGGTAGCGCACGCCTTTAATCCCAGCACTTGGAAAGCAGAGGCAGGCGGATCTCTGTGAGTTCGAGACCAGCCAGGCGGTAGTGGTGTGGGCCTTTAATCTCAGCACTCCAGAGGCAGAGACAGGCGGATCTCTGTGAGTTCAAGGCCAGCCTGGTCTATAAGAGCTAGTTCTAGGACAGGCTCCAAAAACACAGAGACCACCACTGGCAGGAACCGATCATTGCAGGTAAAAAATTTTTCTTTTATAAATAAAATGTCTGAACACATTAGTATTCAAGAATTTAACAGTTTTTTTAATTGTACCATGTGGGAGATTTTACAAGAGGTGTCTATCACCCCACATCTATGGATCCTTCTGGGATTCGTAGTTTTCATTGCCACTAAATGGTTTGATAATAGAAATATGATAAAGTCTTTACGAGACGAATCCAGGATTCTTAAGGCAGAGATTGAACGCTTAAAAACAATTGAGAATCAGTTTGAAGTTCTCCAGGCTGATGTTAAGGAGAAATTCATTACTATGGAAGAGGGAACAGCTGATCTGGATCGGAAGCTTCAGTCCCTTTCTGTAGGAACTGAAACATTAGTGGCTGATATTAAGGAGAAATTCATTACTATGGAAGAGGGAACAGCTGATCTGGATCGTAAGCTTCAGTCCCTTTCTGTAGGAACTGAAACATTAGTGGCTGATATTAAGGAGAAATTCATTACTATGGAAGAGGGAACAGCTGATTTGAATCGTAAGATTCAGTCCCTTTCTGTAGGAACTGAAACATTAGTGGCTGATATTAAGGAGAAATTCATTACTATGGAAGAGGGAACAGCTGATTTGGACCATAAGATTCAGTCCCTTTCTGTAGGAAATGAAACATTAACTGAGAGAATCAAAACTGCTGAATGTGACAATCGGATTTTGTCTAAAGCTTATGACAGATTGGCGGAAAGATTGTTAATACAAGAAGGCACGGTTTATGCCATAAAAATTATGTCCAAAGATGAGATGTTATCTCTAACGGACAAACTTCATACTTTAGAATCCTCAATGAAGGCTTTGGAACATAATTCTGGACAGGAGATTCAGACATTGCAGAAGGCAATGGTGAATAGAATTGAAAAGATTGAGGAATTTCTAAATTCTGATGAAGAAGAGCAAAGGGTAGAAAGGCAAATTTTAACTACATCTATGGGTAAATCTCTCCAGGACAATTTCCAAAGCTCTACCTACAGCTCTACCTGCCTTTCCAGTAATAACAACAGAGAAGGTGATTGGTTCCAGAAACCCCTAGGGTCATCAAGGAGGATACATGGGAGCCTGTCCGTATGAATGATCTCAAGGAAATAAAACAGGCTGTCATGACTTTTGGGATGCAAGCCTCTTTTGTTAAAGAGATGCTAAGATCTTGGGCCACGACAAGCAGAGCAACCCCCTCGGACTGGCTCCAGCTGAGCTCTGCGGTACTTGAGAGTGGACCGCAATTGAAATGGAAATGTTTATTCAGGCAAGAGGCTAGACTCTTAGAACAGCAGGAAAAAGCGAAGGGAATTGACATTTCCCTAGATAAAATTCTAGGTGAAGGGCTCTTTTCCGACCCTCAGGAACAAGCTAATTTGGATGAAAACACACTCTCCATGTGTACTACAGCAGCCTTAAGGGCTTGGGACAGGGTACAAGACCCAGGACAGAGAATGGAATCATTTGTTAGAGTTAAACAGGGTCAGAGAGAACCCTTTAGTGACTTTTTACAAAGATTAACTAAGGCTGTACAAATAGGAATATCTGACCCAGAAGCAAGACGTATAATGATTGAGTCTTTGGCTTATGAAAACGCAAATGTGGAATGCAAAAGGATTTTGGGTCCTTTAAAGCTCAGATCAGCGCCCTTGGAAGAATGGGTCTTGCATACACTCAATGTTGATACATTTGATTATGGTACTGAAGCATGGGTAGAAGAAGCAATTTCCAATGGTAAAAGGAGACACCAGAATACCAAATGTTTTAATTGTGGCAAAATGGGTCATATGAAAAGGAATTGTAGACAACGGATTTTCAGAAATAATAATAATAATAATGCATCTTTCAGAAATAATAATAATAATAATGCATCTTCTAGAAATAACAGGAATAGGAGGACTCAGCCTTCAGGTTTATGTAGAAGATGTGGAAAAGGCAGACATTGGACGAATGAATGCAGGTCTACAAGAGATAGACAAGGCAACCCGATCCAGTTGGGAAACGTGAGAGGGGAGGCCCCACAGGCCCCCATGGCAAACATGGTTCAGTCATTTCCAGTTTCTGCAGAGAACGTGCCTCGTCAGGACAATTAGGAAGCCCCATGCCTACTGTTACAAGCAATAATGATCAGAAAGATAAGTTACAAGCCGGGCGGTGGTGGCGCACGCCTTTAATCCCAGCACTCAGGAGGCAGAGGCAGGCGGATCTCTGTGAGTTCGAGGCCAGCCTGGTCTACAAGAGCTAGTTCCAGGACAGGCTCCAAAACCACAGAGAAACCCTGTCTAGAAAAACCAAAAAAAAAAAAAAAAAGAAAGAAAGAAAGATAAGTTACGTGTGTTTTGGCAAACTTCTATAAATGATCAAAGACCTAAACTGAGAGTGTGTGTAAATGGCACTTTTATTACTGGCCTGCTGGACACAGGTGCTGATGTAAGTATCATTACCCCAGAATCTTGGCATCCGTGTTGGCCTCTTCAAAATGTAAATGTTCAGCTCCTGGGAATTGGAACCCTATCTCGAGTAAGGCAGAGCATGAGATGGGTTGAATGTATAGGGCCAGAGGGACAAATAGGAAAATTAAGGCCATATGTAGCCAATATCGCAATGAATTTATGGGGTCGTGACCTATTACAACACTGGAATACCAAAATTAACATTCCTGCTACTTCTAGAGCCTATATTTCTGATAATAATATTAAAGGATATTACAAACGGAGAAAACCGGCCATTCAGGCTGTACACGAACAAGCAATTGATGTCCCTTCAGAGATACCAACAGCCTTGCCTCTAAAATGGTTGACTGAGAAACCAATATGGACAAAGCAATGGCCTTTAGCTGAGGAAAAGTTACAGGCTTTAGAACAGCTGGTACAAGAACAATTAGATGCTGGACATATAGAAGAATCTACCAGCCCTTGGAATTCTCCTGTATTTGTGGTTAAGAAAAGGTAAATGGAGAATGGTGACAGATCTCAGGGCCATCAACAAGGTTATTCAACCTATGGGCCCTCTGCAATCTGGAATTCCTTTGCCCTCTTTATTACCAAAAGGATGGCCTCTCATAGTTATTGATTTAAAGGATTGTTTTTTCACTATACCTTTGCAAAAAGAAGATAGAGAAAAATTTGCCTTCACAGTGCCTACTTATAACAATTCTCAACCTTCGAGGAGGTACCACTGTCCCCCAGGGTATGTTAAATAGCCCCTCCCTGTGCCAATATTTTGTGAACCAACCATTGCAAATAATACGCAAGAAATTTCCCAAATCTATAGTATACCATTACATGGACGACATCTTGTTATCCGATTCAAACATGGATACCTTGAACAGACTGTTTGAAGAAATAAAGATACTTTTACCTAAATGGGGATTGCAAATCGCTCCTGAAAAGATTCAGAAGGGAGATTCTGTTAATTATTTAGGTTATAAAATAGGTTTGCAAAAAATTAAGACACAAAAAGCACAAATTAGGAGAGATCGCCTACGGACTCTTAATGACTTTCAAAGACTGTTAGGAGACATTTCCAGTCTACGACCAGCTATTGGAATAATACCTGATCTAATAATTCATTTGAACAAAACCTTGGATGGTGATAAAGATTTAAACAGTCCCAGAGAATTAACAGCTGAAGCAGAAAAGGAACTGACAATGATTGAGGAAAAAATTACAACAGGCACATGTGGACAGGGTGAATCCAGAGCTTGATTGTATTCTTGTCATACTACCATCAAAAATTTCTCCTACAGTAATTTTAATGCAGAGAGATGATATTATTTTGGAATGGATCTTTTTACCACATAAACCAAGTAAGAAACTGAAAACTTATGTGGTAAAAGTCTCTGAGTTAATTATAAAAGGCAAGCTGAGACTTCATCAACTAGCAGGCATAGACCCAGCAGAAATTATAGTGCCTTTCACTGCTGATGAACTAAAGAAATTATGGGAAGATAATGAACCATGGCAAAGAGCTTGTGCTAATTTTTTGGGAGACATTAATAACAACAATCCAAAAAGCAAGAGGCTTAACTTCATAAAGAGAACTTCTTGGATTCTTCCTCGAATCATCCGTGATGCTCCAATAACTGGAGCCCGTACATTCTATACTGATGCCAATAAATCAGGGAAGGCAGGTTACAAATCAGAAGACTTGGGTAAGGTGGAACAAAGTCTGTATAATTCTGTCCAGAAGGCGGAATTATATGCCATTCTTATGGTGCCAAGGGATTTTAAAGAACCTATTAGTATAGTCACTGATTCACAATACGCAGAAAAAGTTATTTTACATATTGAAACTGCTGAATTTATACCTGATGATACAGAACTAACCTCATTGTTTCTCCAGGTTCAAGATTTGATCAGGAACAGGCTTTGCCCTATGTACATAACACACATCCGATCCCATACGGGTCTGCCAGGTCCTCTAGCACAAGGTAATGCAGAAATTGATCAATTATTGATTGGTAGTGTGCTACAAGCCTCTGAATTTCATAAAAAAACATCATGTTAATAGCAAAGGTTTGAAGAAAGAATTTTCAATTACATGGCAACAAGCTAAGGAGATTGTAAAGAAATGCCCTACTTGCTCTTTCTATAACCAAACGCCACTGCCTGCAGGGCCTAATCCAAAGGGCACCCAAAGGAATGAAATTTGGCAGATGGATGTGTTCCACTTTGCAGAATTTGGCAAATTAAAATATGTTCATCACACCATTGACACTTATTCAGGCTTTCAGTGGGCAACTGCTTTAAGTTCAGAAAAAGCTGATTCAGTAATCACTCATTTATTAGAAGTCATGGCTATCATGGGTATACCTACACAAATAAAGACGGATAATGGTCCTGCTTATGTCTCTAGGAAAATGAAACGGTTTTTTGATTATTACAATATCAAGCATGTTACAGGTATACCATACAATCCTACAGGTCAAGCAGTCATAGAAAGATCAAATCGAACTATAAAGGATATGTTGAACAAACAGAAAGGGGTGTAAAACACCCCCAGAAATAGGTTACATAATGCTTTGTTAACCTTGAATTTTCTCAATGCTAATGAGAAGGGGACAACGGCTGCAGAAAGACATTGGATAATGGAAAAGTCTACTGAACTAAATCAACCAGTTTATTTCAAGGATGTGCTGACCTCACAATGGAAGCCAGGAGATGTGCTACATTGGGGAAGGGGTTTTGCTCTTATCTCCACAGGTGGGGAAAAATTGTGGATACCGTCAAAATTAATAAAGGTTCGGTTTGAAGAAGAGAAGCCACTTGGAAAAGATAAATAGCAATTCATTCACAAGGATGGTGAGCATACTGATGGTAAGAAATACAGATAGGTTGGGGGCAGGGTTCTTTTCTTATCTCCACAGGAAAATACTCATCTTCAAAGAAATTGAGGGACCCTGAATATTTAATTACTGATGGATGGACACATTTTGTAAGTTTATATATATATGTCTTATTAAACATTTCTTTATAAATATGTAGAGCTGGTTTTGAAGTTGGACTCTGGCTCAGTCCCTCTCCAATTCCAAGCCTGTTAATAAGAGAAAAACCCAGAGTTTCTGGAGTTTCTGTCTCATGTCAAGAGCCATGATATGGGACAGAAAGAAATATGAGTTTAGAAAACATCTTTGCTTTTATCCATATCTATCATACTTTTCATTGAATATATCTATCATGCCTTTCATTGAATATATATATGTATGTCTATATGATTAATGTTTAAGTTTTTCACAACGAACAATGAGTTTTTCCTGAAGTGACATTTGAAGTTTCCAGGAAGAAGATGGGGCCCCACAACAACAACTCTACCTGGTTGATATGACGTCATGATACTGATAGCGCTACTACAAGACCTGTTTTGGATACCAGCTGCACAAGACGATCCCAACTTGGTTAGCTGAAATGGTGCACATCTTGTACAACATTCTGGCCAGACCTCCACAAAATACTCAGAGACTATTTGCAATTTTAAAAGACATTGATCTTGAAATTTAACCATCCTTTTACTTTCACAGGATCCCCCAGAAAGAACATCGCCCCCATGACAGCTGGAAGTAATTCTAGAGGACAATGTCCCCTCTCCCAGTAAAGTTTACCCCTGGGTTTAGGGACATCATTTACGGGTTGGGGGGTTGGGGGAGGAATTTTATAAGCTCAGGGATCATTTTGAAAAAAAAAAAGAGGGAAAATGATGGGATAATAGATTTATAATTGTGAGTTACTGCTTTTAGACAAATATATTGGTATCGATTCTTGTATATTGATACAAAGTTAAATTATATCGACTATTGTATGCATGCATGTTTCTATCTCTGTTTAAAACATTTTTTATGTATTGACATATATTGTATTGATAAATATATATTGTATATATTTACCATATTGCAGTGTACATTTCTACCTCTGATTAAGATACTTATATAATGTTTGTGTATTGATATATATTTACCATATTGCAATGTATATTTGTACAGTGTTTATATTTGGAGGTCATTATCCTCATTTGTTACACAGTTGTTTATTGTATTAGTCTTTAAGTTAGATAGATATTGAGAATTATATAGATAAATAGTCATCTAAGTTTGTCATTTATAATTAGACTAATCAGGTTCTCTAGATATATAGAGATTATACTCAGTATAGATAGATAATCTTCAACCTCTTCAAAGAGCTGTAGAAAATGGCCTTTAATCTAACTCAGAGTTTCGTGATAGTGAGACACAATTGCTCCTGGCAACACCGCTCTATTCCCGAGAGAATGTTGAGCACCAAAGACACTCCACCTGGAGCCTTACTTTTTGGCAGAACTGGCCTTTGGGCAAAGAAATGCCCATACCTCAACCACTGACAGAGATACAGAGTGTGCATCAATGGATAAAACAGGACTGTCATATCCTGCTAAGACAGGGTAAGATAGTTTTGAAAAGTTCCTTGCCTTTAATAATGGTATGTCAGTTGTGTTAGGCCTTAGCCAAAATTGGTTGACTCAACATTGCAAACGAGACTTTGGGTGATTGCCCAGGTAGTCAGTTGTCTCTGTCAATTGTTGCACATTTTGGATATATCTCGTTTGTTGAGTAGTGTTTATTCCCTTCTCAGATCTTTGACGGAGTTGAAGATTATATAATTGTAGTTACTCTCTACATTATTTGGACTCCTTGAGATAGAATGTTTAGCAAAGATTTTGTTCTCAATATTGTTTGTTATATTTATTATTTGTTGTTATTGTATATAGTTGTATTTGGTTTGGTTCTGTCTTATTTAGACAAAAAGGGGAGATGTAGGGATAAGTCCCGCCCCTTGGGGGGCGTGTTCGCCTCGGGCTAATGTCTGCCTATAAATTTGGCGAGTGTGCTCCCAGCCTTCGCTTCTGCTTTCCTGGTCTCCAGCTTCTGCTTTCCTGGTCTCCGTGGGAATGGTGGTTCTCTAAGTCTATTTCTACATTAAAGCTATAGATATATATTTTTTTACAATCTGTCTGCATTCGTTTACGCTGTTACATTGAATGCCTTTTACCTATTCCAGAACTAAAATAATCCCACATTTTAAGATTGAAATAGCACAAAAGAGGACAGAGTAAAGACAACTGGTTCTACTTGACAGCAGCTACTCAGCTCTCAAAAATGGAAGCAATACATTGTTCTTGCACAGCCTAAATGAAAGAAAATGAATGTTTAATTTGAAGGCATTTGTTACCTTATTTCTCCCAGTACCCATTAATTAATCAATTAAACTGGAGATGGTTCAAGTTCTATTAACTGCTGAAGTAGAATATATGCTCTAATTAATTTTAATAAATAAGTTAGACAAGACATATTCCATAAACAGCTAAAATGATGCATGCAAAATCCAAAATCGATATAACTGTTTCAAAACTACAAACCTTAGAATTAGTGACTCAAAAGCACCAATATAAAACAATATTTCACTAATTCTCTTAAATTATCCCTTAAAGTTTGAGATGTAGAGAAATTAATTCAGTGATTAAGAGCACTTCCTGGTCCTCTAGGGGCCTGAGTTCCATTCCTACACACACTCTGGGCAGCTCACAATCATAATTACCTATAACTTCTGTTCCAGGTTATCTGCTATCTTCTGGACTCCACAGACAATGCACACAAGTGATTCTCTTGTCACACACAGACACAGACAGACAGACAGACACACACACACAGAAACACAAACACACCATTTTTCTTTATAACAGAGAGTAAATCTGATCTAAAAATTCAAGAATTGAATTCTTTTTAATTTTCTCTAAAATTGGGTGATTCCCAGATTGTGAAATCCTCCAAGTCTTTGCTGTCCAACCTTAAACATACCATGCAACTCACAAATGTGTGTACTATTTTAAATCCACTGCCCATTTACTCTACTATTTATTCGGAGTAAAACATTTACAATCCACTGCTCTGCATCAGCCAATGAACCCTTTAAAGGCTTCACTGTCACAGCTGGAGCCACACCCAGGACACATGAACTTATGTGTCAGCACGTGAAAGTACAGTCTTCCCATGAACCAGAATAATACATACATAATGTATTTATAGGATTTTATGAGCACCATAACACCATGCACAAATAATTGTTCTGCACAGCTCCTCATCTACTCCAGATGAGAAATCTGGTGGGGTCTTTTAAGGCCCTGTATACTGGCCTAAAAATCAGAAAGATCTGTCTGTCATGAACACACATCCATGACAAATATCCCTTTCTGTCATCTACCTAAAGACTCGGTATCTACAGTACTGAGAGTTAAATAAAGACAGAGAAACAAAACTCCAGTAAGTGATTCAAGCCTGTACGTACACAGATGCTTCTTCACCTGAATAGGCAAATACAAGCAAATTTCTCCTATCCAACAGTTCCTTTATAGGAAAAAATAGTTCTTCTAAGTTTTATTTATTTTTTTCCAAGTTTTATTAGTAGATATGATGGAAAGAGTTTCTATGAGTAACACTACTTACTCCAATCTCCTAGCATCCACACAGAAAGTGGAGGAACCTCACATGAAAAGCTGTCTCCCTCAGCCCTGCTCAAAAGATCTATACACAGAATTCTTTCTAAACATACTTAGGAAGATCT
>NW_024543073.1:20950000-21355000 GCF_018167655.1 Microtus oregoni
CATGTCCTCCTCAGAAACAGGTGTTCTATAGTCATTTTTTAATCAGAACTGCAATCTACTGAAATATTAAACAAGCATGGATGGACTAAGATGATACATATTTTCATTAAGCTAATGTTTTCAAAATTGTAAGCCAATCTATATGTGAATGTAGGTAGTAGCTATCTTTACCAACTGAAACAAATTTTGAAAAGCACAAGCCCCAGGGCTGCAGGTGGCTCAGCAAGTGAGAGCACTGGCTGCTGTTCCAGAGGATGCAGGATTAATTCTCAGCACCCACGGCAACTCACATCCATCTGTAACTCCAGTTCTATGGGCTCAAACACACTCTTCCAACCTCCACTGGAACCAGACATGCAATGATGGACAGATATTCATGCAGGCACAACACTGACACACAAAATACAGATAAACTTTAACAAAGTTTACACAAGAGTCCCAAAAGAGTTAAAATGGAATTTTAAATATATACTACATTTACCCTAAAATTAACTTATAAAGGCCTCCTATGTAAGTATTAATCTTGGTTTCTCATTTTAAATGTGTTTCTGTTTTGTTTGAGATGGAGTCTGTGTGGTCCTGCCTGACTTCAGACTGCTGGGCTCAAGGCAGTTTCTTCCATTAGCCTTAGGAGTAAGTAAGTCTACGATCACTTACCATGATTGACTTGATTCTATCCTAAGCAAAGATAGGAAAGGGGAAACAGGGGCTATAAACAGGTACCCTGTAAAAGGAACAAGAGCAAAACTGTGACTCGGGAAGGAAAAGAATTTACATCAGGGCAATGAGGAATCATCTAGCATGTACAAATCTCAATAATTAGATGCTCCCCATAGGGAAGTTACATTTTGTTTATATAAATAAAAGACAATGAACCTGAGTATTAAGAAAAAAAGGCTGTATTTTCTCTTTAAAAGAAAATATAGTAAGAATTCAAGTAACAAAGGATGAATTTCCAAGAGCTGATAAACGCTGAGTGTGTTCACTGCAAACATCAGGAGGTAAGCCACTGAAGGACCTCACAGGAAAGCCCTTCCTTCCTTGGCTGCTGGGGCTTATAAGAATCAGGTCTTATGGGAAGAGCAGCATAACCGAGGATGATTTATAAGAAAATGAAAAGTTTGTCACATACAAAGAGAAGTCTCATACCTCACTGAAAAAGTATTTTCCATTATGCCAGGTGGCTCTCCTGTAATTGATTGAAACACTTATGAAAGCTGGGTGGCAAACATGGAACCAGGGAAATAGACTACTCCCTTCATAAAGGAGTTTTGCCTTTCCTGGACCAAAGAGGTGATTCTGAAGCTTTGCTGCTCTTGTTCACTGCTTTCTTCACTATGCTTGGGTCTACAAAACACACCTTTTGAAAGGAAAAAACAAACTGACACTACCAAAAAGTAAACTTTAATAATTTCTGATTTATACAAACGGGATAATATGATCTTACAAATATTAAAAGTATATTTAAAAGCACATATCCTGGGCAGAGAACAAACAGATAAAGCAGACACTCACTATACAATTTTACCTACTCTGTGGCCGCATCATCAACCTTCCTTCAAGCTCACCCATTCTGTTTTGTAGAAATCAGTTAATCAGCTATAGTCCTGCTGTATAAACCTAGCACTCATTCTTCTAAATGAGGTTTTGTGCACCTTAATTATGGTTCACTAAATGCTGCTTTATCTTATTCTCTTAGATTAAATCTTATTCCTAGATTCCCTGGCAATATTTTAATTTTAACGTATCCTTAATTTTGGTAGCAGTATTTGTATTATTTTCTGTCATAATAGTTAAGCTGAAATAATGTGCCCCCCCCTCTGTTTTTCAGTGTGGCCCTGGCTGTCCTCCAACTCACAAATCCACCTGCTTCTGCCCACCACCCCCAGTGCTGAGATTAAAGACTATGAAAAACTATGCCCAGCTAATGTGTTCTTTTAAAAAGAGTAAAACGTGAAAGCATAGGACTTTTTTTTTTTCTAATGTTTCTAATACTGGGTGGGCGGAGGAAGGGGGGATTCTTGCCATGCTATACTGGAGCTTGAATCCAAGGTCTCATTTTCTAAACAAGTACTTTACCATAAGTTACAGATAAAATTAGTTACGATGAGGTCAAGCCTCATTGAAATATCTAAATACAACAACTGCTGTTAATGTAAGAGGAGATACGCAAGTGGACCACACAGAAGGCAAGGTGAGGAACTTCAGTATTACTGGCAACCACCAGAGTGTTCAAAGGATCATGAACTAGCTGACACCTGATTTTGGACTTGGCCTCTAGACATGTGACTAAATTCGAGCGGCTTTTAAGCCACACTGTGATTTTGTCATGACAGGCCCTGTAATTCATGCAGATGCTAATATAAACTCAGTATCTCTTCTTACAGACATTTCTGTGGAGCACTAATATTTTAAACAGCTTAAATTCACTGTGGTTCCCAGTAAGGCAGAGCCAAAATGTGCAAGTCTTGGAACCTCTCCACTGTCTCATCCATCTACCTTTCACCCACCTACCCATCTATCCATCCACCCACCCACCTACCCATCCATCAGAAACCCCAGTGATGTCACAATATGCCTACACAACTCAACCACATATATTGCTTTTCCATAACAAAACTGCTCTTGATTTTTTTCCTTACTTTATGGCTTTATGAACAGAAAATTTATTCTTATGTGGATCTTAGGTTTTTTTTTCCTTATTTTGAATTTTTATCCTTTTACTTAAAAGAAGCACTTTATAGTTTCTCTTCAACATATCTAAATTGTCACTATTTTTACCTATGGCCTTAGGACCACTATTAATAAGTGTTGCCTGAACATAAACATGGGTGATACTGATAACTGAAATGACTATTGAGTAAGAGGCAGATAGTGTGTACGTAGCACAGACTCTCTGGAGACTCCACTTTTTGTGTCCTCTTGGCAACGCAGGAGGAACATCAGAAGATTCCATCATTCTATCTGAATAGTATACAATTTAAAACTTACAAATTATTTACTTCTGGAACTTCATTTAGATTTCCAGACATCAGTTTACAGCCGTCATGGACAGTAGGACTTAGTATAAGGTGTATTACTATGTGCCAAAATGTGCGCCAGGAAGAAAACAACTTCAATCCTTCTTTTAGGGTGACTGAAGTACAGTGTCATGCAACCAGTTGTAAAGGCCTTTTAAAGCCAGCCTTAACCTGTAACAAAGTCCTATAACAGGTATTTTAAGTGGCTATGTGGTGGTCTTTTATTGTTTGTTGCTGAGACAATGGCTTTCTACATATCTCAGAATTTGAGAAGTAGGGCCTTGAATGTAACAATTCTCCTACCCTAGTCTCCCAGGCGCTAAGATTCTAAGTCTGCACAGCCCTGCCTTTGTGTTTTACTCAGTGGATACAGTATGCTTTATTCAAGCAGTATCTTACTGTATAGCTCCCTTAGATGAGAATCTTCATACGGCCAAGCAGAGTTGCTATGCCTATACAGACTATGCCTGTCTATTGTAGAGGTATATAGTCGCCTTATTTGCATTTGTTTTATTCTTCATAAGATACAATAGTCTTTAGAGCCTAGAATTAGAATGTTGAAATTTGAACCCTGGTTCTATTTTAAAGTTACTTAACCATTTAGTACCCCCATTTCCCCCACTAAAGCAAAAATTATTTTCTTTTTTTTATTGAGAAAAAATAATTTCCGCCTCCTCCCAGCCTCCCACTCCTCCCCCCCTCCCCCCACTCCTCTCCCCGTCCCCCCACTTCTCTCCCCCTCCCTCTCAAGTTTGAAGAGCAGTCAGGGTTCCCTGCACTGTGGAAAGTCCAAAGTCCTCCCCCCTCCATCAAGGTCTAGGAAGGTGAACATCCCCTTATGTTGTCTTATTGCTATTGCTAGAACTTCAAGCACTATATTGAAGAGGTATGGCGAGAGTGGACAGCCTTGTCGTGTTCCTGAGTTTAGTGGGATGGCTTTGAGTTTCTCTCCATTTAATTTGATGTTAGCTGTCGGCTTGCTGTATATAGCTTTTATTATATTTAGGTATGACCCTTGTATCCCTAATCTCTCCAAGACTTTTATCATAAAGGGATGTTGAATTTTGTCAAAAGCTTTTTCAGCATCTAATGAAATGATCATATGGTTTTTTTCTTTCAGTTTATTTATATGATGGATTACATTGATAGATTTTCGTATGTTGAACCAGCCCTGCATCTCTGGGATGAAGCCTACTTGATCATAATGGATAATTTTTCTAATGTGTTCTTGGATTTGGTTTGCCAGTATTTTGTTGAGGATTTTTGCGTCGATGTTCATGAGCGAGATTGGCCTGTAATTCTCTTTCTTGGTTGAGTCTTTGTGTGGTTTTGGTATCAGAGTAACTGTAGCTTCATAAAAGGAATTTGGTAATGACTCTTCTGTTTCTATATTGTGAAATACATTAAGGAGTATAGGTATTAGGTCTTCTTGGAAGTTCTGGTAGAATTCCGCATTGAAACCATCTGGTCCTGGGCTTTTTTTCGTAGGGAGGTTTTTGATGACAGCTTCTAATTCTTCGAGACTAACAGGTCTATTTAGATTGTTCACCTGGTCCTGGTTTAACTTTGGTATATGGTATTTATATAAAAACGTGTCCATCTCTTTTACATTTTCCAGTTTTGTGGCATACAGGCTTTTGTAGTAAGATCTAATGATTCTTTGAATTTCCTGTGTCTGTGGTTATGTCCCCCTTTTCATTTCTGATCTTATTAATTTGCACATTCTCTCTCTGCCGTTTGATTAGTTTGGATAGGGGTTTATCAATTTTGTTGATTTTCTCTAGGAACCAGCTTTTTGTTTCATTGATTCTTTGGATTGTTTTCTGTGTTTCTATTTTATTGATTTCAGCCCTCAGTTTGATTATTTCCAGTCTTCTACTCCTCCTAGGTGAGTCTACTTCTTTTTTTTCTAGAGCTTTCAGGTGGGCTGTTAAGTCTCCAATGTGTGCTTTCTCTGTTTTCTTTAAGTGGGCACTTAGTGCTATGAACTTTCCTCTTAGGACTGCTTACATAGTGTCCCATAAGTTTGAATAGGTTGTTTCTTTATTTTCATTGAATTCAAGGAAGACTTTGATTTCTTTATTTCTTCCTTGATCCAGGTGTGGTTCAGAAGTTGACTGTTCAGTTTCTATGAGTTTGTAAGCTTTCTGGGGGTAGCATTGTTGTTGAATTCTAACTTTAATCCATGGTGGTCTGATAGGATGCAGGAGGTTACGAATATTTTTTTTAACTGTGGAAGTTTGCTTTGTTACCGAGTATGTGGTCAATTTTCAAGAGGGTTCCATGAGCTGCAGAGAAGAAGGTACATTCTTTCCTATTTGGGTAGAATGTTCTATAGATGTCTGTTAAGTCCATTTGATTCATTACCTCCATTAATTCTCTTATTTCTCTGTTAGGTTTCTGTCTGATTGACCTGTCCATTGGTGAGAGAGGAGTGTTGAAGTCTCCTACTATTAGTGTGTGCCGTTTGATGGCAGCCTTGAGTTTTAGTAATGTTTCTTTTACGTACGTGGGTGCTTTTATATTAGGGGCATAGATATTCAGGATTGAGACTTCATCCTGATGAATTGTTCCTGTTATGAGTATAAAATGTCCCTCTCTGTAGTAATATGGGCAGCGGGGCTGCGTTCCCAGCACCCCGGCCGTCTGCACGGCTAGCTTATGCCCGAAATAACAACATACAAACTGTATTCATTTAAACAGTGCTTGGCCCATTCTCTTCTAGGCTAATTCTCACATATTAATTTAGCCCATTTCTAATCATCTGTGTATGGCATCCCAAGGTGCGCTTACCAGGAAGATTCTAGCCTATGTCCATCCTGGGTCGGAGCTTCATCCCAGGAGCAGGGCATGGCGTCTCTCTCAGGCGTCTGCTCCCGAGAGGAGAGCTGTCGAGTCTGACCTCATTTCCTCTTCCTCCCAGCATTTTGTTCTGTTTACTCCACCCACAGGGCCAAGCAGCTTCTTTATTGCTTAACCAATGAAATCAACAGATTGATATATGACACTCCCACATCACCTCTCCATCTCTTCTGATTGATTTAAGTTTGAAGTCAACTTTGTTAGAAATTAGTATGGCCACACCTGCTTGTTTCTTGGGTCCATTTGCTTGATAAGCCTTTTCCCAGCCCTTTACTCTGAGTAGGTGCCTGTCTTTGTGGTTGAGGTGTGTTTCTTGTAAACAGCAGAATGTTGGATCCTGTTTTCGTATCCAATCTCTTAGCCTGTGCCTTTTTATAGGTGAGTTGAGTCCATTGACATTAAGTGATATTAATGACCAGTGGTTGTTAACTCTGGTCACTTTTTTAGTAGTAGAGTTTGTGTGTTTCCCTTCTTTGAGTTGTGCTGGTAAAGGGTCTCTAGATGTTTGAGTTATTGTGGTCATTGTTGGACTCCTTGATTTGTGATTTTCCTTCTATTACTTTCTGTAAGGCTGGATTTGTGGCTACGTATTGTTTAAATTTGTTTTTATCCTGGAAGATTTTGTTTTCTCCATTTATAGTGAATGAAAGCTTGGCTGGGTATAGTAGTCTGGGCTTGCATCCATGGTCTCTTAGTTTCTGAAGTACATCTATCCAGGACCTTCTGGCTTTCATGGTTTCCATAGAGAAGTTAGGTGTAAGTCTGATAGGTTTACCCTTATAAGTAACTTGACCCTTTTCCTTTGCAGCTCTTAATATTCTTTCTTTATTCTGTATGTTTTGTGTTTTGATTATTATATGGCGAGGAGATGTTTTTTTTGGTCCAGTCTATTCGGCGTTCTGTATGCTTCTTGAACCTTCAAAGGAATATCTTTCTTTAGGTTGGGAAAGTTTTCTTCTATAATTTTATTAAATATATTTTCTGGACCGTTGAGCTGTACTTCTTCTCCTTCTTCTATCCCAATTATTCTTAGGTTTGGTCTTTTTATTGTGTCCCAGATTTCCTGAAAGGTTTGTGATGAGAATTTGTTGGTTTTGCTGTTTTCTTTGATCAGTGTGTTTATTTTCTCTATGGTATCTTCTGTGTCTGACATTCTTTCTTCTATCTCTTGTAATCTGTTGTTAGTACTTGTCTCTGTAGTTCCTGTTCGTTTACCCAGATTTTCCATCTCCATTGTTCCCTCGGTTTGTGTTTTCTTCATTGCTTCCATTTCATTCTTCAAGTCTTGAACCGCTTCCCTAACCTGTTTGATTGCTTTTTCTTGTTTCTCTTGGTTTTCTTGCGTGTCTTTGAGTGATTTATTCATTTCCTCTACCTTTTTGTTTGTAATCTCTAATTGTTTATGGCAGTTTTCACCTCCTGTTTAAGGTCCTCTATTATTTTCATATAGTTCACTTTTGAGTCGATTTCTTCTAATTCTTCTAGAGTAGGGTGTACAATTCTCTTATTTCGGGATCCCTGGATTCTGGTGGTGTCATGTTGCCTTTCAGGTTGTTGGAGGAATTCCTGCATTGGCGCCTTCCCATCTCTTCCTTCAAATGGAGCCAGGAGAGGCCTGGTGTCTTGGTCCAGTCTTTGCTGTGATTGACTCTCTGGGTGTATCTCTTCAGTGTAGAAGCAGGAACCGTTCCCATCCAGATGAACTCCTCAGCACCAAAACATGGATGCATGGTAGTCCAATGACCCGAGGACAAAAGGGGGAACTTGGGGGGCAGGGTGGGGACCAGTAGAACACAGGACACCCTGCCGCACAGGCTTAAGGTGCATGTGCTCCCTTACCGGGGGTCCTTGAGGCCTACCCCTTAGGTAGGCTCTCACCACTCTTGGTGGGTAGCCTTAGTGTAGGAGCAGAAAACTGTTCCTGAGCAAAGAACCTTGCAGAAAACGAAGACTTGCGGGGGGGGGGGGTCGTGTGTAAGAAAGACAGCCCTGCAGAAGGAGCTGGGGTAGGAGGGTTTGTGCTCTCTTCCGGGACAATCCACCCCTGGATAGCACACACTCCCCCGTCCAGATGGGATTCCTCAGCAACTAAACAGGGCCGCCCGGTAGCCCAATGATCCGGGGACAAAAGGATGAACGGAGCAAGGGGGGGGCGGTATCCAGAAGAGCACAGGAGAGCCTGGTGCATGCACGAGCTGAAGGTGCCCGGGCTCCCTTACAGGGGACCCTGAGGCCTGCCCGGTAGGCAGGCACTCACTGCTCTGGGTGGGTAGCCTTAGTGTAGGAGCTTAAAACTGTTCTTGAGCACTGGTCCTAGCATACAGCAGGGCAGGGTTGGGGAGGGGTGCTGGGGGGCTGGGTCGTGCGAAAGAAAGACAGCCCTGCAGAAGGAGCTGGGGGAGGGGGGTTTGTGCTCTCTTCCGGGACAATCCGCCCTAGATAGCACACACTCACCCGTCCAGATGGAATTCCTCAGCAACTCCAAAAATTATTTTCTATCATTCTTTATCTATCAAAATGTTTACAACCATATTTAGTACATATTGGTGCTACTATTTGTTGTGGGAGCTGCGGGCCTCTTCCCACAGCTTGGCTCCTGGCTACCTGGCTAGCTTATACCCTGAAATAACAACACACAAATTGTATTCATTTAAACACTGCCTGGCCCATTTCTATTAATGTGTGTAGCACCGAGGTGCGCTTACCGGGAAGATTCTAGCCTATGTCCATCCTGGGTTGGAGCTTCATCGTGTCTGCCCCAGAGAACAGAGCTAAGGCGTATGAGCTCACTTCCTCTTCCTCCCAGCATTCTGTTCTGTTTACTCCACCCACCTAAAGGCTGGCCTATCAAATGGGCGGAGGCAGTTTCTTTCTTAGCCAATGACCTTTCTCCATCAACTATTACTATTTCATGTTACTTAGTTCTACTTAATTGTGTATGAATTTCTTCTTTACCCCTTCCATTTTATGTGAAATACTGAGCATTCTTGTGTATATTCTATTTTTTTATTCATCTTAGATGGTACTTTTTCCAATTTGCTATTTATCTTTCCACTTTCCTTTCTTACCCCCTTTCCTCATTTCTGCTCTTTCTTTAGAGAAATTTTATTTTATAGTGTTTACAGAGTCTAATCTATCAACCTTATTTTTATGACAGATATTTATGTGGGTAACATAGGGCCTCTCAAAAGATATATTATTTTATTGGTGTTATGAAGACAATTAACAACTTTGTTCTAGTTTTATAGGAAAAACTTCTATAAGTTAAGTAATTGTTAGATAGAATTTCTGAAGAATGTTGTTAACAATTAGGGAAACTTATTAAAATCCTTTCTCCTTAAAGTGATTTCTGAGACAGGGTCTTGTGTAAGCCAGGCTGGGCTCACTATGAAGCAGAGAATGACCCCGAACTTCTGATCCACCTGCCTCCCTTCCCGAGTGCTGGGCTGCATGAATACTAAGCACTCCACCAATGGTGTTTCAGCTCCAGTCACCTTAAAGTACTCCTGAAGAAAAAAACGGAAGCTGCCTTCCAAGTGGGAGGTCTGGAATATTACCCTCTAGAGCAGGAGTTTCTCTGAAGTGAATGACCACAAAACTCCTAGTTTAGGATCTCTCTTGATTAAAATATGCTCTGTAAGCAAATGGTATTCACGGCCTGTGAGATCATATATCTAGATTTTACATAGTATGAAAAACTTGGCTGGCATCCTGTACAGATACACAATGATCACAAGGTAAACAAACACTAGGCTCTTAAATGTGTCACTGCCCAATTCTTATCCAGACTGACAAATGCCAAACTAGGATACAAAACATGTTTAATACCAAAATCTGTTCTATTCCACCCATTCCTCTCAATCAATTCTCAATCCCCTTCTGTTTCTTCTCCCCACCCCTTTAAGATTTTGGACAGGGTACGACTACGTACCTAGGCTGGCCTGGAACTTGTT
Source organism: Microtus oregoni (assembly GCF_018167655.1). NCBI lineage: Eukaryota > Metazoa > Chordata > Mammalia > Rodentia > Cricetidae > Microtus > Microtus oregoni. Next base: position 20,959,836 of record NW_024543073.1, read on the forward strand.
AGATTATAGTCCACAGTGCTCTGGAGCTCACCCCCTCCTGCCCTGGCCTCCTGAGGGTAGACTTCCTAGTCCCCACGCCTAGCAGTCTTTCAGTGTGCCTGCCTGCTACGAAACCTGCATCATTCTAGCTCTTTTCAGTTCTCTGTCCTAATTACAATCCATCATCCTTTGTGGATTTTCTTGAACTTTTGAACTGGTCATTAATATGACTTTGCCAAAAACCTTAACACCTATGCTCTTTGCAAAGCATGACCCCTAATTTTTACATAATGCTACCATTAACTCTGCTATGACTCAACTGCTCTTAGTTCACATTTATAACTAACTTGAATTTTCTAACACTATCAATCACTTTCATGAAAATTAGGTATTTATTTTCTTAAGTATTAGTTTTATTTATTAGTCATTCTGAGCAACTATATTTCAAATTACATAGATGATGAATATTAGAGACCTAGCATTCAGTAACAGACATAACAAAATTGTGCCTGCTTAAACAAAGATGTATATAATAGATACAGATTAAGTTTCTGGACCCTAGAAAAGACTTTTGGTAAAACATGAGACTAATACCCCAAAATTTTCTAAAGGAATACTAAAGGTAGGTGTGGTGTGTCACATCTATAGTTCCACCTCAGAAGGCTGAGGAAGCAGGATTCAAAGTTCCTAGCTAGACTGGAAGACCAACACAACAAGATCCAGCCAATCTAAGCTACAAAGGGAGATTCAATCTTGGAAATAATAAAATTTAAAAATACATCATAGAATTAGAACCAGAGAAACATTTTGTGCTCTTTCATAATTAATATCCATACCTGCATTTAGTCTTTCCTCATCCCCTAATAGCTAACCTTTCTTGTTCTTTTCTTTGTTATACTATATCCACACATACCTTTATTTATATACATTATATATACATATTATATATGTGTATGTATACACACACACACACACACACACACACACACATTCTAAGTCCACCCATTTTCTTGCAAATTTTTTGAATTTTGTCTTCCTTTAAAGTTGAATAGGACAGATAGAATTTTGGGTTTGGTGGTAAATGAGTCCATAACATATATCTGATAATGGACATGCAAATTTTAGTATGACCCTCCACAATTACCATTCCAAACCACTATTCTAATTGCATATAGTTCGGCAGTGATTTTAGGTTTGGTTAGCTTTGGTGTGTGATGTTTTTACTAATTAGTAAGTTTTTTAAAAAATAACAAAGCAAAAAAAAAATTTCTAAGTAAACCATTTTCCCATCATGGTAGTCATTCCTGAAAATCTTATGTGAAAACAGGGAAAAGGTAATGTGGCCCAGTAGTCTCCCACATGCCCACACCACAGACACCACCACACTATAGGTGTCAGACTTCAGAAACAAGCTTTGGCTTGAAAAAAGCAAGCAGCCCATTCCCTGCTGAAACAAGAGCCTATCGAGCGATTTTCTTGGCATTTCTTAAGTATTAGCAATGGAGTTATTTTATGAGCTAAGAATTTTAGGGAAAGGCACTCAGGCCAGTTTATCTATAAAGGCACTTATCAACGCTCCTACTCAGGTCAGATGCAAGTGACACCAACGGAGGCCAGCAGTTCACTCTAATCCTTGACAGCATCTCAGCTCATCTGGGGAAGGTGCTTCACATCTGCAGGTCTCAGCTTCATTATTCATAAAGGGGTTGAACTAGATGATACTTACCATACGCTACAGCTCGAAAAGTGAAAAGAAACATATCTTAAATTTAGTTTATTAACAAAGGAAATTAAATGATCAGAACAGACTGATAATTTTCCACTTATTTACAAAGCTGATAAAATATTCTAAAGCTGGTCCAACAATGCTTAAAAGTAGGATTGCTCAGGCCAATAAATTTGCTCTTGAAGTTTAACTATCAATTTCTCTTCTCTTTAATGAGGTATCTTTCCTCTTTAGGTCTCAAAAGTTGCTGTAAAATTCTGCATTTCTTTGTAAAACGTGATATAATTCATCCCAGTCTGGTGTTTCATCAATTTAACAGTTCTAATTGCCTTATTATCTGCTCTAGTGCAGTAGTAAAGCCCCTCAACATTTCATTTACCTTACAACAAGGAAATCCCATATATCTCGGCCTAAAGGAGATTACCTCCACCTCGTAGATGAGCAGAGGCATGAAGACTTAAAGCTCTCTGGAAAGCCAATACAATCTATCACTATTTAACTGTTTGTCAATGTTTATACCGATCTCAACTCACATTTAATGGGGCTTTTTATTGTTATTTTCCACTATAAAATTCTAACGGCAGCTAAATGTCACTAATTCTCTTCTAAGTTTAACACGTACATTGCAATATTACTTGGGAGACAAAGTGATTTAGTAGAAGATATATGGGCATTGTGTTATAAGACTAATTTCCATGGCTTCAAATCCCTAGGTGTGACTTTTGCTATCTATGTCACTTTAAGTGCGTCGCTGGCCTCTCTAAACCTAGTTCCCACATAAAACAGGAAGGCAATCATACAACACGGGAGTGAATATAATTATAGGTATTTACTGATCCAATGCTGCACACACAATAAATATTCAGTATCTTTTAGTAACACCCTTCTCTGGCCATTAGCTCCCCATTGACTGGCTTCTGGGTTAAACTGGCCAGGTAACTTTCAGTCCAATCACCAGCTGGTGAGAACCTTTGTGAAATCTACTTAGTGGGTTGCCAACACAACTGGCTCTGTTTGTTTGGTTTTAGGGGTTTTTATGCTTTGTTTTGCCTTGTTGTTGCTGTTTGTTTTGTTTATTGAGACAGAGATTCACTAGGCATCCCCTTCAGGCTGGCTTTATACTCATTATGTAGTCTGGAGTGGCTTTAAGTTCACAGCAATCCTCTTGCCTCAGACTTCCACTGTTTGATAGGAAGAGAACAGAATAGTTGGCATATGAAATACCAGAGAGTACTACGGATAGAAAAAAAATTCCATCAAATTGTGCTTCAATTTTATACATGTGTCTGCATTAGTGTTCTGTCATGATACAAAAGAAAACGTATTTCTTACTCTGGTTTGGATCAAAAAGTTTGAAATATGTTGCTCTACTGAAAACAGTTATTTTCGACTCTTCCTGCTAATCTTCAATAGCACTGAGCTTTTAAAATTCAGTGTTTCAAATTCCAGATGCACCCCAGCACTGTCCCTCCACACAGACAGTTAATAGAAACTGGAGGCTGACTATGTTTTATGTGGTCACACCTCAATTTTTTCCCTTCATTTGAACCATAGTAGCAAGTAAAAGACCTCTTAAGCAGGGAGGAAACCCACAGAAAAAGCAAAAGGAAATACTAAAAGATTTTCACAACTAGAAACCCAGTTACCTAAATAATACAAGACAAAAACCTACAAAGTGTTCTACAAGCTACAATCGTTTCAGAAAATTATTGGTCTTTAGGAAAAACATGTTGTTTTACTAAAACACATACTAAATGGGGGTTGGGTTAGGGCTATTAGGGAAAGTTTTTTCCCCAAAATTGTGTGTGTAAAAATCTAGATTGAGTTGAGAAGATGGTATTTGAGACACCATCATGGTGAGTGAACCTGATAATTAGCTATATCTAATTTCTCTCCTCCTCTGACTAGAGTCTTGTTATAAGGTTCTTGAACACATAGCACTCAGTCCAAGCTGGCCTTAAATTCTTGAACATCTTGCTTTAGACTCTTGCATACTGAGATTCCAAAGTTATACAACCATATTCAGCTTTCTGCTCACAAAGAATTCACTCCTAAGCTGCAAGACTTCTGTATTTCTCTAAATGGGCTTCTAGAAACACAATGCTCCAATCTTTTTTTCTACAACCAATAACTTCATCACAACCAATTCCATCCCTTACAAATTTATCAGAGTACAAAATGGCATATCCAGGACACCATGTCACTCAAAGATGCTCTCATCCCAGTTCTAACACTTTCAGCCTTTTAGCAAATTAAACTCAATTTCTTCACTACAATTATTTTATATAAGTCATCACAACGGATGAAGGCTCAACAGATATTACTAATGCTGGAACTGTTGTTCCATTCCCTCTTTATGCTGCCAAAACAAAAGAAGCAGGAAATGGTGCGAAGAGAGAATTTAGATGTGAAAAACATGGGTATACAATAATTTATAAAAGCGATACATGACTAACTTTTCTGAGTTGTTCTCATCACTTGGTTTCAAAGTGATATACATTACTTATTTGTAATTTAAAGAATTGTTACTTATTTACTTATTTACAAATTTGAATACTGGTTTCTACTGAAGTTAATTCTGGGTCACAAATTTAGTTTAATTATAAAGCATCACTACATAGCTAACAATCACTGATTTCACAGTTGCAGCCATAATAGGGAAGAATTCATTCTGAGTTTTCACAATAAATACAAACATGGACTATAACAGGACATATCATGTTATGTTTAAACAGACTGTATGAATGTCCTATCAAGTAAGAAATGGTGCTGGCGTTGGGGGATGGAGAGTCACTGCTGGCAAAAAACTGAACAAGAAAGCTCTGGTGAACAGCAGTCAGCACTCGCAGTGTCCTCCACGAGTAGATGGTCAATAAACAGCTGCTGAAATAAATCCACTGAAGCAACCTCCAGGTTCCAGGACTGCACCACGGTCTAGATAGACAGTGCCATTAGCAGCCAGTGGGGAGGCACTAGTTCTCATCTCACTTCTTTCACACCCAAACTGTTCAAAATTGTTCTCTTGGAAAATATTTTTCCCTTGGGAAGACAGACAGATTTTTCAAGGCTGCGGAGGAAGCTTAACTCTGTAAGAAAGATGAGCTTCTGCACACTTGCTGCTGAGGAGGGGATTAACTTTAGAAGTCTTCAAATGTACTGATTACCTCTGCTCCTACAGTAGCACACTCCATACAAAGAGACAAGCATTTTCACTCATTTCGTTCCCAACAGGGCATTTCAGTCTTTAGACACACTTCAAACTTGCTACTTGTCTTAGGGTTTCTATTGCTGTGAAGAAACACCATGACCATGACAACTCATATAAAGGAAACGTTTAATTGGGACTGGCTTACAGTTCAGAGGTTTAGTCCACTGTCAGCATGGTGGGAAGCATGGCAGCATGTAGGCAGACCCGATGTTTAAGAGGTAGTTGGGAGTTCTACATCCGGATCTGCAGGTAGTGGGAAAAGACTGCCACACAGAGCCTGGCTTAAGCATCTGAGACTCAGAGCTCCTCCCCCAATGACAGCTTCCTCCAACAAGGCCACACCTCCTAACTAGTGACACTCCCTATGAGCCTATGGAACCATTTTCATTCAAACTACCACACTATTCAAGACACATTTCATTGAGGTAGATGTGGTGGCTCATACATCTAATCTCGGCAAACAAGAAGCTCGGCATTAGGGTAACTTAAATTCCAAGATCAGCCTGGGTTACACTGTCTACAAAAGGATACCTCAAAATTATTAAAAAACAAACAAAAATGTATTTTACTGTTTCAGTTATTTCTGAATTATGAAACTGTAACCAAGTAGGCCATTAAACTGAGGAATTGAATTATTCCAATATAGAAAAAAAAGTTTTAAAATTAATGGCTATATCTATTCTGAAATAGTGACTGCTAACATTCTATATTTGATTATAATCCAAAGATTAATCCTAACCAAAATTTTAAACAAATTCAAGCTCCATACTAACTTCAACGTTAATCATTACTTTAATTGAGTCAAACACTAGGACCAGGGATGTAACTCACTTGGAAGCATGCGTGCCAAAGTTATCACAAAGTCCTGAACTTGAACTCTACCACTGCATAAACCAGGCATGTGGTACAGACCTAGAATCTCAGCCCTTGTGAGGCAGAAGGAGAACCACAAGTTCAAGGTCATCCATCTTTCACTAAATACCAAGTTCCAGACCAGCCTAGACTACATCTCACACATTTTCATGAGACCTTGCCTCAAAAAGTAAAAAGTCAAATTATGATTATGGCTAATCCTATCTTTCAGTTGTTAACTTAGTGGTCACAATAACGTAATCTGTACACATGAACACTTTCTTCATTTTTAGGTTTTTGCTGAGATTTTTTCTGTGTGTACTGGTTTTGAATATGCATAAGAAACATCAGAAAGTATTCTGTACACAGAGCTTCATTTCTTGTACAAAGTTGCACTTGATCATAGACACAGATTAGGCGTTGATCTTAAGAATATGGAAGCAGAACTCCTCATCCTAGAAGCTGGAAGTGAGGGTGGGTGGAGAATGGAGGAGACCTACTGCTTTAAGAAAGCTGATCTGGATTATACTCAATGTGGGCTCGAATAGGAAATCAAGACTAGTCATCCTGGTTCAGCAGGAGAGAAAAATCCAATTACAATCTTAAAGGAATCTCCAGAAATCAAGTCTTGATATCAAGCATTACACATATACTTTAGAGCAGTTTCTGTTGAGTAAAAGGAGAGGAAGAACAACGTTTGTACAAGACAATGGCCATCAAGAGAGAACTACAGAAGCAAACAGATTTGGAGTCTTCTATACGCCTGCTGTCTAGAAGTGTGAGCTAGGGAGGGAGGTAGAGGTTGTCCTTGGGAGGGCACACTTTTCACAGAAGTGACGTGTAAGGGCAGATATCAAATGAGTAAAGTCAGCCAAGAGGACGGAACAAGACTAAAGAGATTTAAATACTTAGAACAAATGAATTATCAAAGCCCCCTAATGTTTAGTAAAGTCTAAATTTATTCAACTCACACATCACGTTATCATTTAATCCAGCCAACATATTTATCATTTACTTACAGTCAGTTTTTTCAAGATATAATTGTTTTTAAAAGTAAGCTAATTCTTTGTTTTAAACTTTGTAGAATTATTTGTGTGTGATGCATGCATGTGTGCTACAGGGTCCATGTGAAAGTGAGAGGACAATTTATGAAAGTCTGTTCTCTCCTTCCACAACCACATGGGCTCCAGGGATAGAAATGAGGATGTCAGACTTGACAACAAGAGCCTTACCTGCTGAGGCATCTTGCTGGTCCTAATTCTCTATTAGCATTGTATTTGGAAATATTATGAAACAAAAAACATCTATTTTAAAGTACTATAAAAAGAGTGCACATAAATAAAAATTCAAGATAGTATTCTAACTCACAGAGAATTGGCATTAAAGGTCACTTACAGTATTTTTAAGAAAATTACATTTTTAAAACTCTCCTCATATACATACATATTCACAGGCCATATTTTTCAATTACTTGATTCATTTCTGGGGAAAATCAATTACTTCAAAATTTCATATAAATCTGAAAAATACTGAAAAAAATCTATGGCTTTACTACAGTACAGCAATTTTTTTAAAATCAACTCTAAAAACCACTACTTTTACTACATGCAGCATTATCTCTACCAGAGGAAAAAACAAATCTGCTTTATTCCTCTTGTAACCTCTACACAAAACTTACAGCAATCAAAAGCATGCAAAGTCAACCTAATTCAAAGGGCACTAAGAACAGTAAGAGCACATGGATTCTAAATTTACAGCAGGTAGCAGTCTTCCAAGTACTCTGGAAGACATACAAGACACAGTTCACTGATGTACCAAAGGCTTAGGAAATGAATATGAAAGTGCTAGTCACTCTCTAAAAGGCTAATGCCTATTAACAGCTAAAAACAGGGCACAGTAGGGGGTTAATGTGTTGTTGTCTGAATCACTTCCATCAGTTTAAGTACCTATTAGTCCTTATTAGCAATGTGCTAGCAAGGTGCTAATGGTCTTTTAAAGTTTTATCTGCTGCTTTCCTATTCTATTTGGCCAGAAAGATACTTTGGCAATCATGTTTCTTTCAGGATTATATTCAGAAGTAAGCCAATTTAAATTGTCCAGTATACCTGCATGTCTAATTAGTTTTTATGATTTTTGTTCTTTCTTATTTTTTGAAATGAGTTCTCATGTTTCCCAGGCTGCTCTTGAACTCCTGGGCTCATGTCTTTTTTTTTTTTAAATTAAATTCCATTAATTGGGATTATAGGCCACCACTATGCCTGGCTTATTACTTTCCAAAATTTCATCGAAGGGAAAAAGATAAAATGAATCTTCTAGTAACTAAAGCAATATGCAAATTCTCCCAAGTATGATCACTAATGTCTAATAGCTCGTTTATTTTCTTTTTTCTTTTTTTTTTTTTTTTGATTTTTCGTTTATTTTCAAATATAACAAATGGCTAACATTTGAATACCACAACGAACTGTTTAAAAACTGAAGTTCAAAGCTAGGAATATAGTTCATAATTACTGATTGTCTGGCAGGCATAAAATCTCTGCATTTGATCCCCACAAACACAAAAATGCAAAATGATAAAACAGAAAAATCAGGGTGGAAGTCTGCTGGACTCACAAGCTTAGAGGTCTAAATTCTGAGTAAAACCTAAGATTCTAGCTCTGTTCGTATTAGCTGGGTAATTCTTAGTGGCGAGAGCGCTTTGAATATATGGGCAGCAGAACCGGAGATGTGATGACAGTGACAGATGAAAGATAGGCCTGAGCTCTACTTGCTGCTGTTGCCCAACTGGGTCAGTGGACGGTGCACAACAGCCTGGAGCTTAAGCAGATGCAGATTCAGCCCCAGAACCTGGCCACTGAAGGCCCCTGGCTCTGGGCAACAATGAAGGCCAGAGATGAGGGGAGGTTCACTGTCTGGACTGGACCTCTTTGAAGGCCCATGATGCCATCAGTGGTTCATGCTGCCTGCTGACCCAGGTTGATGAAACCTGAGACCCATGTAGACATATGTAGTCTGTGCCTCTGCCCGATGCCTTGGTGATGTCCTCAGGCTTTGCCGCATCCAGCGCCATGCTGGATGTAACATATGTAACCATGCCAGGCCATGTTAAAGCTCTTGGTCATGCAGCCTCTAAGGGCCATGAGTCAGTTAATGTTCCTGACAAGGCCAACAGCCAAGTTGATGACTAAGGCCCATGTTACCACCAAAGCTCAGAAGAGTTGCACATCGTCTGGGCTGGCGCCTGAAGCCATGTCAGTGTGTATGTGTGTGTGTGTGCGCGCGCACACGCGCGCGTGCATGCATGCTGGAGAGCTGGTCCTGCTGTGCTACAGGCAGTGGCACTGGCGAGGTAGAGCTGGCTCCAGCCACCACACCTCTCCACAGTGGATGACTTCTGGCATGGATGCAGGTGGAGAAAGGTCATTCCCCCTCTGGGGACTGGCCGCTGGGAATCTAACCATGCTCCAGTGACTATATGGGCAGCACAAAATGAACTTGCTTTTCCCTCAGGGGAGGTAAAAGTCACAGAGGAGGGGAGCAGCTATGGGAAGACTGGGAAGTGAGTGTGATCTGGGTGTATTATGTGAGATTCCCAAATAATCAATAAAAAATTTAAGATGATGATGATGATGATGAAAAAGAAGTTCCCAAAGATACCCTTCTTACCCATAAAAATTAACTAGAATTTAACATAAATTTTAGTAATATATAAATGATGGTATAGTAAACAAAAGAAAATAATAATAAGCATAAGACTAAAAATAGTTATTTCAGGTGGGCAAGTAACACAAAATTAGTTTTTTATTTCTGTTCTCATGTTAAGTGGTAGGTTTGTGTTACTAATATTGCTAAATAATATAGTTCAAATTAACAAAAAAAATCTAAAACTTTCTTTTCTGTATTTCTCAAGAGTCACTGCTATTCACTCCAAATTAAAATTCTGTTTCATGCCAATGAGATGGATCAGTGGGTGAGGGAGCTTGTTCCCAAGCCTGATAACCTAAATTCCAGCCCTGGAACCCACAGGGCAAGAGGAGAGAACTGACCCTCGAAAGCTGTTCTGACCTTCACCTATGCACCATGGCAGGTGTGTGCGCACGTGCGCACACATACACACACACACAACTTAAAAAAATTGAGTAAAATATATATTGGGCTTGGCAGTGTGGTGGTGCATGCCTTTAATTCCAGCACTTGGGAGGCAGAGACAGGAGGATCTCTGTGAGTTTGAGGCCACCCTGGTCTACAGAGAGAGTTCCAAGAAAGCCAGAGCTACAAAGAGAAACCCTGCCTCAAAAAACCAAAAGAAGAAAATAGAAAGCATATCGGTTGGCATTCTATGTACCTTGGTTTTATATGAATAATTGTCTTGAGCAGTGGGAACTCATGAAATTGTACAATGTGCTTCAGTGTTTTAGAGGAACATATGAAAAGTCATTACACGGACTTGTAAAATCTAAAATTCCTCAGCTCCTGCCTAAAACGCTATGGTTAGAACCATGAAGGCTGAGCTCAGGATGATGGTTGCTTACTGAACTAGAGCAACGATTCTCAAACTCTTGAATTCCAAAATACTTTTACATTTAAAAAAAAAGATCACACAGAGGTGTGGTTTATATAAATCTGTTAGTAATGACTGCATCAGAAATTAAAACAGAAAATGTAAGAAATATTTTGGCATTCATTTTTAATATTAGGAAAAATTAAGATATATTTAATTCACTTGCCAAAAGGAAAAAAAAGGCTGGGAAGACAGTTCAGTTGGTAAGGACTCTCGGCATAATAGTAATATATAAATGCTCACATAAAGCATTTTAAAAGGGCAAAATGTGTCCTGCATTTCTACACAAATAACTTTTACTTTACAGAAACCCTGAAAGAGGCTTAGGAACTCAAAGGAATCCATTGAGCACACTGAAAAATCACTGGCTTAGTGATGAGCACTATAAGGAGTGGAATGTTGTTTTTGAAAACTGCAATTCTGTGTAACACAAAGAAAGGGTCTTCTCTCACTATGTTACTGCCACCTCTCCAGTCCCAACCCCACTATCCTTATTCTTTAAAAAGAGCAGTAACAATCTGTAGCAATGGGCACTAAATTACAGTGACACGGGCAAGGGTAGCTGTCATGTGCTACTGCACAGCAGACTGACTACAGATGACAATAGTACATTGTACATCTCAACAGGTTCATAGAAAGGATAAAGCACCCAGGTTTAAATATTATGCAATATATACATGTACTCAAACAGTACCTGGTACACAATTAATATGGACAGTTTTTGGTCATCACTTAAAACTTTCAAAGTTAAGTAACAACCTATAATATTTAGTAACATTTTAAAATAAGTAAGATTTTGAATGCTCCTCAAAAAAATGGTGCTTGCAATACACCAACTAACAAGAGTTGCTCACTATATATGCATTGAAATACTAAACTGTGCTCCATAATAGTCATGCATATTATGCGGCAAAAATAATGATTAAGAAATAACTGTGTTTGTACACAGAATATCGTGTGGTCATATGTGTATGGTGGGTGCATTGTATGGAGGTAAGATGTTGATGTTGCATTGTCTTCCTCTATAGCTCTCAACCTTTTTTTTTTTTGGTTTTTCAAAATAGGGTTTCTTTGTGTAGCCTGGCTATGCTGAAACTCACTCTGTAGACCAGACTGCCCTCAAACTCATTGAGATCCACCTGCCTCTGTCTCTGAGTGCTGGGATTAAAGGCGTGCACCACCACTGCTGGGCTTCAACCATATCTGAGATAGCATATCTCACTGAATCTGCAATTCACTGTTTTCAGCTACAAGGGCTGGCCAGCAAGCCTCCAAGTCTACTGTCTTCACCTCACTGGCACTGGGATTACAAGCACATGTAGCAGTGCATACTTTTTGCATTGATGAAGGACTCTAAACTTAGGTCCTCGGGCTTACACTAAAGGGCCCTCATCAACTGAACAATCTTTCTAACTTACAATCTTTTAAACCTGGAAAAGCAGGACTATTAATAAGGGTAACTTGGCATCATGAAGGCAGGCACAAACATAAACACTCAGATATAAACCTCATTTAACTAGACTCAGAGACAGCGGGGATAGTGTTCTTACTAATTCCATACAAACTATAAAACCTATCTCCTAGAGAAATAATTTTAAATATTCTATATTAGCATTTATAACATTAAAACAATGTTTAAGGTTGCTAGTTTTTAAGTAAATCCTCCATGTTATATTTTATATCATGCCACCCTGAAGAATGAATATTTAAGAGAAGCTGTTTATTATAGCCAGTTTCTTTCATTTCTCCATTTCTTTCTTTTTTTAAAGATTTACTTATTCATTATGTATACAGTATTCTGTCTTCATGTATGCCTGCAGGCCAGAAGAGGGCACCAGATCTCATTACAGATGGTTGTGAGCCACCATGCCGTTGCTGGGAATTGAACTCAGGACCTTTGGAAGAGCAGACAGTGCTCTTAACCACTGAGCCATCTCTCCCGCCCTCATTTCTTCATTTCTAAGTCTCCCACTTTTAAGTTACAAAGTAAATAGTTCCAGACTGCTGAACTGCACCTGCCACATGAACTCTTTTTCTAGTTTCTACCACCTCTTAACTAAGCTGGCAAATAAAACCTATTTCATGGAAACCAGTAGACACTATCTCTTTGACTCCTAAAAAGCAGAGAAATGCTCAGCCTTTAAAAAAATTCCTTCATATATTTTAACATAATACAGACCTTAGAATTTAACATTAGATAAGAAAATTATACTTCTATATTATTTTAAATGCACTTCCGTGGACTTACAGTTTCAAAGGCATTATGGAGTACAGTACAGCACAGCGATTTGAGATTATCTTTTTATTAAAAGCGTAACTGTATTATTTAGAAACTGAGAACATTTACTGTTACATTAATGTTTATTTGCTTCATTATCCTTTACAAACAAAGGTTTGCAGTGGTCAGGTTAGAACACGAATATATGTAAGCACATGCACACAAATACACATAGACGTACACATCAAGAGGGGCATAAAATATTTCTGTGGTACAAGTGTCTCAACAACCAAAGCATTTAAAAACAAAACACTCAGGAGGATCCATCAATACTATAATCTAGCATTAAAACTATAGGAACAGTGCAAGATTGGTGTAAGAGGTCCTTCTGTTTATGTGTTGCTTTCATTGGTTAATGAATAAAGAAACTGCCTTGGCCTTTTGATAGGGCAGAACTTAGGTAGGTGGGGAAAACAGAACTGAATGCTGGGAGGAATAAAGCAGAGTAAGAGAGACACTATGGAGCCACCAGGGACAGACCCGCCGAATCTTTTCCGGTAAGCCACTGCCACATGGCGATACACAGATTAATAGAAATGGGTTAAATTAATGTAAGAGTTAGCCAATAAGAAATTAGAGCTAATGGGCCAAGCAGTGTTTTAGATAATACAGTTTCTGTGTGGTTATTTTCGGTGTAAGCTAGCCGGGCGGTTGGGACAAACAAGCAAGCCCTCACCCTGCAACACAAGATGGTAGGGCAAGTAAACGTGCTTACCAAAGAAGCTTAGTGACCTCAAAGTGGAAGGAAAGAAACGACTTCATAAAGTTGTCCTGACCTCTCTCAAATACATGTGCATATACAATAATAAATTAAAAATTAAAGAAGTATACAGATATCTCCTAACACTTATAAACCACAAATGGGTCCTGAAAACTAATGTTCTCTAAAATTCATGCAAATACTTGTCACTACAATAAACTTAAGTATAGAAAAGAATACATATGCCTCGGGTGTTAACAGCATTGATAGATGGCGTTTGTTCTATTAAAAGGAGAAAGATTTTGCTGGGGTTTGGAACCAGAGAATCACCACCTCAGCAATTAATGGGAAGACACCATCACACAGCCCCAGAAACCACTTAAACATGTAAATCTCACATTCTTCCCTTCTCCAAGGCCAATCAGATATTGATCAAGTAACTAAAAAACAAGATCTTATCACATTTTTTAAAAAAATACATCAAGTTCTGGGTTTGTCCTGGGATCCATGGCCAGTCACCCTTACATCTTCTACTCAGTGTTTACCTGTTCTTGCAATGCTGCTACAATGGCTCATTTATGTCCTTCCAAAATCCCTATTTAAAAAAAAATCACCAATGCAAGTATTACTGCTAGCTCCTGTTATTTCAGTTTTCAATGTTGGTGATATTATTTTGTGTTTCCCTTCTTTGAGATTTGCTGCTGTGATTTTTTTCTCATTTGTTTTCTAACTGCCATTCTACCATGTAAGAGGTATTGTTTTGATTTGCATTTCAATAATGGCTTGTGATTTCGGGCACTTTCATATATATATGTTGGACCTTGTAGACTGCCTTCTGTGATGTGGAGGTTTGTTGTTGCTGCTGTCACTGTTTTCCTTGCTGTTAGGTTGTAGGAGTATCTCCTATTGGTTTACATTTTTGTTGGCTAAATAAATTGCAAATGATTTCTCCTTCCATAATTTGTCTTCCTTTCTCATTTGTTTGTTTGCTACGTAAATTTAGTTTGATACAGTACCCTTGTTGATTTAGATTTCGTTGGTGTTTTAGAGTCAGTCTTATGAAAGCATTACCCAAGCTAATGCTATAAAAGTGTTCCATTAGGGCTGAAGACATGGGTCAGTAGGGAAGGGCACTTGATGCTCAAGCTTGAGAAACTAAGCTCAGATCCTGAGTACCTACACAGAAAGTAAGGCATGATAACATGTGCTTTGTAACCCCAGAACAGGGAGGCAGAACCAGGAAGATACTGGGAGCTCACTGGCCAGCCACCTGGTAAGCTCCAGGTTCAGTAAGAGACCCTCTCTCAAAAAATAAGATGGAACACACAGTAGAGGAAGACACCTAATGTCAGCCTCTGGCCTCCACACATGCATACATAGGTGTGTCCATCCTCATACATTTGTGTATGCGAGAGGGAGAGAGAGAGAGAGAGAGAGAGAGAGAGTGAGAGAGAGAGAGAAGCTGCTTCCCTATATTTTCTTCTCGGAGTTTTAAAATTTGAGGTCTGACAGTTAAATCTTTAATCTAATCCATTTGAGTTTCTTTTGTGTGTGGTGTAAGAGAATGGTGCAATTTAACTTTCTCTCTCTCTCTCTCTCTCTCTCTCTCTCTGTGTGTGTGTGTGTGTGTGTGTGTGTGTGTGTAGTTAATTTTCCCATGCCATTTGTTTAACCTATGGTCCTTTCCCCATTCCGTAGACCAAGCCCTTGTCAAACATCAGTTGATTGCATATACATAATTTTTTTTCTGCACTTGCTATTTTGTTTCATTTGCTCATGTCTATCTTTATTCCAATATCACATTTTTACTACGTTTTTAATGCATGTTTACTATAACTGTGCAATATATGTTGATAACAAAAAATAAAGAAATGGGACCTTCAGAAGTTGATCAAGTGATGAAGGTTCTTCTCTTGTAAAGGGATCTATAAGGAGGTTTCACACAGGGCTGGGCCTTTCCTTGCCTTTCTTTTCAAAGCACTCAAAGTACCACCTCGATGTCAAAAAGGAGAGCCTGGATCTCCTGTGTAAACACATTTCTATTATTTGTAAATCGCCTCGTCTCGGATTTCTTTGTTAGCACAGCATACACCAGGATAGATGTCAGGGATAGTGGTTAACAGATACTGATCATTTGCTACACACCAGACACCTGAGCTAAGTGATTCATACTTTACTTTCTTAATAACAACATGAAAAAGATGCTACTGTAAATTCCATTTTTCAGCTAAGAAATATGGGGTTTTCAATGGCTGAGTAACTTTCCTAAGGTCACAGATGTGATATATAGTGACTGGAATCTGGGGATCTGTCTGCTTAACTCCCACAAGCAGAAATAACTAGAGCAAATATTATACAGTAATACCATTGTTTCAGTGGCTTTCAATTATTGATTACAACAAGCTCAAAGCTTAAGGGAAATGTCATTCATTTATTCATTGCACAAAACTTTGAGTACTATTATGTTTTTAACACTGTATCAGATGCTTCAAAGACAGAAGTTCTGAGAGGCTGCTAAATAACGTGCTCTGTGAATTGGCCACTCCCATGACAAAATCATGAAAAACTATCAGAGCTCTCTAGGTACGTTCCTAACAAGGCATTATCATGCTCTATAAATGTACTGTTAGACATGACAAACTAGACTAGAAAGGTCACACATCTAAGTATCTACATTCTAGAAATGTGCAACCTTCCTAGAGTCTCAACATTTCTACCAAGTAACATGCAGGGTAAAAACATGCATTATATAGAGATATAGTTATGCATGTACCCTGTGCATAAAAAGGAAAGGGATGAGCAAGCATATGAGGGGGAGAGAGGGAGAGGGAGGGAGGGAGAGAGAGAGGGAGAGAGAGAGGGAGAGAGAGAGAGAGAGAGAGAGAGAGAGAGAGAGATTTTGAGATTCTTCACTTTCCAACCCAATTTGCAGAACATATTCTGATTTGGAAAAATGATGATCATGAGTGGCCCTGGCCTTTCCCTTTCCAGCTTGCAGAGACATATGGCTGCGGGGTACACAGCTCCTGTTCGCCAAGTAGCTGGCAGAAGCAGATGACGAGCTGACCAACTGCATTCCACTTTGACATTGCCTCTGACTACGACTTTGGAGAACGGATTACAAAACTTCCAAAAGAAGTTAGATAAATTTTAAAGTAAAACACTGTCCATTCTGATTAACTTTAACTCCAACCAAAGAGGTGTGGTACAGAAGAGTAAAATGGGAAAGAGAAGCTAGCAAAGCTTCTAGGGTCATTTACATGCTGTCTTTAGCCTTTCCCGCACTGTGCCCGTCACACTTCCATTCGTCATCACTTAAATACAGGAACTGTTCCAGAAGCCAGAGCTTAGGAAGAAAACCTTCCTGTCTACCTATGATCCTTTTCCCTCTTTATACCACTATAATATATATTAAACTAAGTAAGGGTTTTACTTACATTTTGTTTCCAGTTCCCACTATGTAATACATTATGCATGTATATAAGACAACACATTTTTATACCATAAATGTAGGTATATCCAAACTTGGAAAGAACAATTTGGGAACAATACATTATTTAAAAAAATCAATATAATGTTCCCACAGGCTCCTGATGTAAAATTCTATAATCAAGGCTTGTAGGTTTGTAATTATGGTGTGTCAGCTACATTTAAACAAGAGTGTTAAAAGATTGTTAAAGTCAAGGCAACACGATTGCAGTGTGAATTGTCCCAGCCTCATTCTAATCTACTGGTGTCACTTTCATTTAATCAGAGGAAAACTATGGGCAATGTCAGTGAGATTTCTAATACTTTAACATTCTTTGTTCACACTGGATTTTAAACTATTACAGATCTAAAATGGTTATAAAAAGATATATTTAATAAAGTATTTTTAATCAATTAGTTCACTCACCAGTGGGCTAGCTTATCTAGCATTACTAAAAGTTGGCTTTAAAGTCAAAAGTCACCTTTTAAACTAAATGAATTAAAACATTTTTTCCTTTTAGAATTTCTTAAATTTACTACATGTCTAGTAACTTATTTTATAAACACAAATTCTACTTAGAAATGTAAAGTAGACAAAAGTCACTTAGCTAACATCTTGACACACAGAGTGAAGAAAACAAGTCCAAATTCTCCAGTGAAATATTTTCTAAATAACTAATATAGAAAAAAAAAGCTACTATGGCAAGGATATGTATTTATGTCACATATTTTACATTAAGTAAGGCCTGCTGTATACAGGTTGACAGCATATAGCTGTACCACCAACAGCCTCCAAATAAATTACAGCATATATAAAATAGAGATACAGGAGCTAGGTACACAGAAGATGACCAATCATCTTAGTATACCTAGGATGTCTCCAGTTTTAACACAGAATGCTCCACATCCCAGGAAATGCTGTGGGACAATGGTCTGTACCCTGTCACTTGCATTTTAAGTAAATACTGATTGGCCAGTAGCCAGGCAGGAAGTAGAGGCGAGGCAATGAGAATTCTGGGAAGAGGAAGTTTGACTCTGCAGTCATGACCCAGCCTCAGAGGAAGCAAGATGTGACGGCCTTGCCGAAAAAGGTACGGAGCCATGTGGATAACTCAGACAAGAATTATGGGCTAATGTAAGTTATAAGAATTAGTTAATAAGAAGCCTGAGCTAATGGGTCAATCAGTTTATAACTAATGTAGACCTCTGTGTGATTCTTGGGACTTATCAGCTGCAGGACAGAGCCAGACAAAAAATCTCAGTCAACAGGAAACGCCAGTCCAAGAAAATTAGGACAATTGATGCCACTTATATATCAATGGACAGACACCAGATAGATGATAGTAATTTCAAAGATCTGCACTGAGGACGAAAACTGGGAACATTATTTGGTCATTCCCTGTAGGAGTAGCCAGACTAGCTGTGACACATCACAGATAACCTGTAAATCTAGTAATCTGGGGTGGGGGGTGGAAAGTATAAATCTTTTAAAAAGAGCCAGCCAGACTGTGCTAATTAGTTTTTTATCAACTTGACACATTAGAGTCACCCAGGAAGCCCTCAGCGGTGCCACTTCGGGAGAAGTGGTGCTGGGCTGTATATGAAAGTAGACAGCGTAAGCCCTGGAAAGCAAAGCAGTAAGCAGCGGTCCTCCATGGTCTCTGCTTCAGTTCCTGCCTTGGCTTCCCTCAGTGTCAGACCTATTACTGGTAGTTAAAACATTATAAACCATTTTTCATAATATCTACTTTAAAGACACCCTGGTTCTTTCCTGACAAACAAAAATATGCTAAGGTAAATAATATTGCCAAAAAGTCCAGCTAAAGACAGCAGAACTGTGGGCTGAGAGATGGTGTGGATTATTTGTATTCGGGGTTATAGATCTCATATTCCCCTCCTGTTATCGCAAATTCTAATGTTCTACCACAGCATCCCAGTTGTAAACCTTGTTTCGTTGGCCTGCTCGGCTACTAGCGTGAAGTATGTATGACTTTAGATACATTTCAGGCTTTGTAATCTTCATTAAACATGCTCCTGATCACGAAACGTTGACAACGTATCCACAATACCAGTCCACTATTTATTTGCCACATGCTGTATCAAACAGCAGAGCGGGTATTTCTTTCAATAACTGAATCCAGGGGGAATTTAGACTCTCTCTCACAAGTTCAGTAAAGGAGTCACAATGCAATGTAATATGTTGCAGAATACATAAACTCAATGGCAGAATCAAGATTTGAAGTCAAGCCAGGCGGTGGTAATGCACGCCTTCAATCCCAGCACTTGGAAGGCAAAGAGGGAGGAGGATCTCTGTGAGTTCGAGGCCAGCCTGGCCTACAGTGCAAGTTCCAGGACAGTCAGGGCTCCACAAAGAAACCCTGTCTATAATAACCAAAAAGAATAAAAAAATAAAAATAAAAATTTGAAGTCAGCCACAACTCAGAGCCAGCTGCGCATTAATTTCCCTACCATTCACGGCATCTCCTAGCTGCCTTCGTAATTAAAGCTTCTGAAGTACAGTGCGAAGTACTGAAACTCAGGGGCAGGATCTCAAAAAGTGACTGTCTTTCCAGCCTGTCCTCCCTCTGATGGGAGTATCAATAAACAGCGAAGAGAAGGGCCAAGAGGAAAATGCTATTCATTCCCACTGCAGAATGACCTGCTTCGTAAGGAG
This sequence comes from Microtus oregoni, assembly GCF_018167655.1. Classification (NCBI taxonomy): domain Eukaryota; kingdom Metazoa; phylum Chordata; class Mammalia; order Rodentia; family Cricetidae; genus Microtus; species Microtus oregoni. The sequence goes on from NW_024543073.1 coordinate 20,979,279, forward strand.
GCTGGGGAGCTTTTCTCTTTGAATGCTTCCCAGTTTGATCGGCCTTGGATCTGAACAAAACTAGTTCTAATGAGCACTCAAGTCTGTCCTAGCGGTCGGAAAATCAAGGCAAAGAACCAGACTGGCCCACGCCGGGGAGGCAGCACCCCACAGCTCTGCGGCGAGCGGCAGGGAAGAAGTTTGCGGGGGTGCTCCAAGTTCACGCCCCAGTTCCCAAAGTCTGGGAGTCGGCCAAGTCGGAGCACGGGGATCCCCACCATCTTTTCTGGGTTCGGGCCGTGCTTTCAGTGCCCCCTAAACTTGAGCGCTCTCAAGGCCACCTGAGGCCAGGCCAGGGTGGACTCCGCCTCCTTACAGCCAAGTTCAGCGGGCCGCCGCCCGGCGCGCGCAGGCCAAGGCCGTCCAGCCGCTGGCCACCCTCCTCCCCCCGGCCCGCGGGAGCCGAGGGAGGCTCCGAGGATCGCACAAGGTGCCGCCGAGCCAGCGCCGGGGTCGCCCCGAGCCCCGCACGGAGGGCGGCCGGGCCAGCAACGAGGGCGGCTTCCAGCCAGCTCCGGCCCAGACGTGTGCGGCCCCTCGAGTCCCGCCCGCTGAGGCCCGAAACGCCGCGCCCGGCCGCGGGCCTACGCTCCGCCGGACCTCCCGGGCGGTGAGGAGAGAAGAGCGGGCACAGGCCGCAGAGTCCCGGGCCGCTCCTTACCGCTTCACCACGCCTGTCTTGATCTTGATCTGTCTCACGCGAGGATCGGCCATGGTCCCTAGAGCGCCGCAAGGAGGAGGGGCTGGGCTGCACGGCGCGCCGGCGCAGAAGCGGCGGTGGAGTGGGCGTGGTGGAGTGGATGTGCGCATGCGCAACCTGGAGCCCGACCCCCCCCCCCACACCACGCCTACTAGCCCGAGCCTGGGATTTCTGGTCCTAGGCCACCAGCTACCTTGCCCAATTCTGAAGTGGCTGCAAGGTGCTTCTACAACCTGTTTCTCCCTACCCAATCTGTGCTTAGACAGTCAACTTGGTTTGAATACAGTTTGCACTTTTTTCTTCAGTTTCCACAACCTGAATTAAGAAACTTTCTGTTCCTGAGAAATTGGGGATGATTATCAGCTTAATGTGACCCCAAAACTGTTATCAAGGGTTATTTTGGTTTTCATTGACTGTTGTCAAATGGAGAAAGTTATCCGTATTTGGTGAAATAAAATACCATAATTCAGGCCGTCAAAAGAAATCTTTACGCTTACCCCCCCCCAAAAAAAAGTGTTTAGAGCCGGGAGGTAGTAACGCTAGAGGCAGAGGCAGGAGGATCTCTCTGAGTTCCAGAACAGCCAGGGCTAAACCGAGAAACTCTATCTCTTAAAAACAAACAAGTTGTAGAATGTGACTTTTGTAAACTATCATGTGCTCTTTGAGCTTGGGGAAAGAGGACTCTGGGGACAAGGAGGTTCCTCCCAGCCTACATTTTAGCAAGTTCCTTTAAAATGTCCAGTAAGACTCCCTGTCCTGAGACACGCTGGCCCTCCTAACCCTGTGACACGGAGAAAGCAGTGCAGCAAACAGCTAAGTGCATTAAAAATACTGTGCCTGCTTGGCCTCCAAGCCTGGTGACCTGAGTTCAATCTGCAGGACTCAAAATGGTGGGCTGAAAGAACCAACTTCTTTAAATTGTCCTTTGACCTCCACAAGTACACCATGGCATACAAAAATACACAGAGGCACTCATGCATACTAAATGGTTTGGTTTTGGTTTGGGGATTTTGTTTTTGTTTTTCTTGGTTGTTTTTGTTTGTTTGTTTGGTTGGTTGGTTGGTTGGTTGGTTTAATTTAGTTTGGTTTTTCAAGACAGGATTTCTCTGTGTAGCCCTGACTGTTCTGGAACCCGATCTGTTACCAAACTTGCCTTGAACTCAGAGATCTACCTGCCGCTACCTCCCAAGTGTTAGGATTAAAGTTATGGACCATCACTCAGCTATAAAGGTGGGTTTACAAAAAAAAATTTAAGTTGCTCCCTTAAGAACAGTTAGAAGGCTAAACATTTGGAACAGAAGTTACAATTGTTTGTTTAAAAAAAAAAGCCTACACTAGTAACAAAATGGCAGAAGTCCATCCACAAGAGAACAGCCTAGAAATCTCTCACTCAGGAACTCCAGTAGGACTTCCCTGGTCATTTCCACTGGGTATTTTAAGTATCTATGTTGATGATGTTATCTATTTATATGTCTACTTTTTCTTGCTGCATACTTCATGAACTCAGTCCTTCAAAAGTGAAAGTATGACCATTTTTACATGGAACGCCAAATACCACCACTAGCATATCTTAAACAGTTTAAAAAAATTTTAAAAAATGTGTGTGATACACAAAATGTGGGTGTGTAAATCAAACAACTTATCTTACACGTGGAGTTCTACCCTTTAATGAACATCCGACCCTGGCACTTAACCTCCCTGGAGATCCATAGGAAATAATGACCACGTTACAGGACAGGTGTGTGGACGGAAGTATCCAGCTCAGTCTCTACACACAGCAGACACTCACAACTTTTGACTGTACTATATTTTCAAAGAGATGATTTGCATAAATGAGACAGCCTCCAATGTGCTCTAGAGCCTTTTCCTGTTGAAACACACACACACACAAGAATTCAGGTATAGCCTCCCTTATTCTCTTATTTTTTGGTGCTGTCCTCCACTTGACTGTCTTTCTCCTTTCTGACACTTAACAATTCACTTCTCATCTTCATGGCTGGCTTTGGGACACCCTTCAGTCTTGGTCAGTCCAGGATCCTGGGCGTAAACCGAAGATCAAAACTCAGCTCCCATGGAAAGTCTTCCAGGACTGACCTTTGCCTGTGCAGTTCTCTGAAAATACATTGCTAATTTGTATTAGGTGTATATTTGTTTGGAAACAATTTGATTTGAGTTCTTCACAAGGGTTGTGCTCACCCCTTTAGCTGAAGACTAAGCACCTCTAGAGGCAAGAACCTTGTGCTTCATAAACCTTCCTCCCAAACCTCCATTTGTGTGATGTACACAGCAGGCGTTAAATTCAATAAATACTATTCTCTAGCTGGCTGGCACACTGAACCACAATCCCAAGCGACACAGCAGAGCTGTGAATATAGGGGAGGGGACAAACACAGGACAGAGTCACCAAAGCCAAACACCGTGAAGGAAATAGAAAGCCGCAAACCACACACTGAGGATAGCACACCGAGGCCTTTTGCTGGTGCCCAGGTCCTTTTGGCCATCGCAGATAACACTATTTGACTCATCACATTTTCCTTTTCCCCCAGGTTTCCAGACAATCCAAGCTTAGTTTTGTGCTAATTTGCAGGAATTCCTTTTACACACACACACACCTACTCTTTCTCCCCAACCCTCAACCTTGCAGCTGACCTTTGCCCTTGTTCCTTTGTTTAAGTTCTTGCCCGGCCGGGCGATGGTGGCGCACGCCTTTAATCCCAGCACTTGGGAGGCAGAGGCAGGCGGATCTCTGTGAGTTCGAGACCAGCCTGGTCTACTAGAGCTAGTTCCAGGACAGGCTCCAAAACCACAGAGAAACCCTGTCTCGAAAAACTAAAAAAAAAAAGAGAAAAAAGAAAAAAAAATTAAGTTCTTGCCCACGCTTTAAGAGTAAACCACTAACTACTGGACGCGATTCAGCAGCCCAACAACTACGGCTGCTGATGCTGCACGTGTTCAGACCCAGTCCCTCCAGGACAGGTTGTGTTTATCTGTGTCTGTGTGCTCTACACTGTGTGCTGGGGGCACTAGGTAACAATATGGAGTGTGGCATCGCCATTAACAGTAGGGAACTAGATGAGCTGGTCCCAATTTCTTCAGCTCACAGTATGAGTAAAGGCGGTGTGTTCAGGAGTCAGACCAACCTCGGTCAGGTCCCAGCTCCTCTTTTCACTGACTGTAACCCTGAACAAGTTACTTAACGTCTCTTGGTTCAGTGTCTTTATCTGTAAGATGTAGAGGATGGTAATGCCAAACTCATAAGGTTTTCTCAGAGTTTAACTGAGTGTTGGTGTTTATTAAGGCCCACATATTTGGATAGGTCATCTGGGAAAGAAGTACTAATAAGGAAATGTGTACATAATGGATATGAACATAGAGATGTGAGTGTTATCACTAATGTCAGTGAGCTCAGAGTGAGTTAGTGTTTTAAAGAGGAAAGAAAGGCCTGAACCAATGTGAGTGTCTACTGTGTGCCAGGTATCGCTACGTGTTGGGATACAATGGTGAATAAATTAAACATGATCTTTATCACATGAAATGTTCAAACACTAACTCAGAGCCAGGATTACCCATAAAGCTTGTAAATTTTGTGTCTGCCTCCTGCCCTTGCCCCATCAATATGACCTGTTGACTCAGCTCTAATAGCTTATGGCAGAAATGAGAAGTTACCTTTAACATTAGATTTTTTTTTAAATGGCTCTCATTTGGGGTATGCTTTCTCAGGTTTGTTTCATGAATAATAAAAACCTAAAGACAGTATTGGGGTTCAAGCTGAAGATCAGAAAAGCAAAGCAGCCAAGCCACCAGAGAGAGAGAGTTCTTACATCTACCAAGGCTCAGACAAACAAAGGGGCATCCTGACCTCAGAGTGACTGTAGACTGCAATGCTCTCCACCAAACCTCAGACTGCAGATTGAGACCTGAGCCCCTGTCTCTTCCCATCTTATATTCCTCTCTGGGTGTGTACCACCACCACCCGGCCTCTATGGCTAACTAACATGGCTGCTGGGATTGAAGGTGTGTACCACCACTGCCAGGCTTGTATGGTTGACAAGTGTAGCTAGCCTTGCACTCTGATCTTCAGGCAAGCTTCATTTATTAAAACATAAAGAAAATATCACTATCCAGGTTTTTCTGAGGAATCCATGGAGGAAGTTCACCTGAAACTCTTCAGCCATGTCATTGTTGGAGTTGACTCGAAATGATTGCAAAACTAAAGTTTAACTGTCTCTTAGACTATAGGAGCAGGACTCTGGCTCCCCACTATTGACTTTGCAGTTCAGCCCTGCTGACCTTATACCTGAATACCCCTCTTAGCCAAATAAACACTATAGATGCTTTCAATGAATGTTAAGGGTCTATTCTATGCCTGACGCTGTTCTGGCCACTGGTGATACACATATGCTGTGGAGATAGATTCCATAGAGCTGAGAAAATTAGTGTGCCACACAACAGCGATTCCACAGGTTATTATTAGTAAGCATTATTATCAGCCACACTGTTATTATTAGGCACATTATAGATCATGATTACTAGCCAGGTCACCTTTCAGTGGGACCATGTCTGCGTTTTGGAGTTCTCCCCCACCCCCATCAAACTTTGTTAACTACCTCAAGCGTCTCTTCTCCTTGATCTGGACTACACAGCTCTCTCTCTCTCTCTCTCTCTCTCTCTCTCTCTCTCTCTCTCTGTCTTACTCAATCTCTGTGCCTTGCATCTGTTCCTCGCTTGCTCTGCCCCCTTCCACCTTCCAGTATCGTCTGTTCAATCCTTCTGCTCCCAACAAACTCATCCAACTATGCTGAAATTGTATTGAATATTGTTCTTGGTCCACATACTGCTACATACTGCTACTCTCTTGTTTAAGAAGGATGGAAGCCAGACAGTGGGGGTGCACACCTTTAATCACAGCATTTGGACACAGAGACAGGTCAATTTTGTTATTTGTATATGTATTTCTGATCTTGATTAAGGTATTGTGATTGTGTAGTTCATTTAAAAATGTAATGTATAATTAAGAAATATAGGTTAATGGTTAATCATCAATAATAGTCAAGCTTGTAGTCATGTTAGTTAGATTTTCTAGATATATAGAGATACATTTCAGTTAGAGAGACATTCTTCATATCTTTCAAAGACTGCAGAATATGGCATTTAATGTTTTAATAACTTAGGACTTTTCATGACAATGAGACATATCTGCTCCTGGTGGCACCAATCTACTTTGAGAGGAAGATGGGCATCGAAGAGGATCCTTATGGAGTTTGATAGCCATTTGGGCAAGAAACTGCTCTTGCCTGGACTGTTGCATAAAATGGACACAGAGAACCCGCAGAGAGAGGACTGCTGAACTTGCCTAAAGGTGAGATGGTCTTTTGGGGTTCATGACTCATGAAAGAGTCTGCGAGACATTCTGCAGGACACAGCAGATAGTGACTGAACTGTCTTTGAAATTTCCTGCTTCATGGAAATGTCTGCTGGATATTATGGGCCTGAAGGCTGAAGATGGATGCCCCAACCGTACAAAGGAACTTTGGGCGACTGTCCAGGCAATGAGATGTCTCTGTCATTTCTAGAGTTTTCTTATTTCTTGTTTACTTAGGTAATATTATATCCTTCTGGAGTCTTTGATGGAGTTGAAGAATGAATAGATAGTTATAGTTTTCCTTAGTTATGATAAAAGATAAAATAGATATAAATATTGTAACTGTAATTCTTGCTTGATAACTGTTTTGCTATATGTAATTTTACTATGTTAAAGTTAAAGCCTTTCTTTTTTGTTTAAACAGAAAAAGGGGAAATGATGTGGGAGTGATTTCTTATTAATAAAGAAACTGCCTAGACCCATTTGATAGGCCAACCCTTAGGTAGGCGGAGTAAACAGAACGGAATGCTGGGAGAAAGAAGCTGAGTCAGGGAGTCGCCATGATTCTCCCACTCCAGACAGACGCAGGTTAAGATCATTCCTGGTAAGCCAGCTCGTGGGCTACACAGATTAATAGAAATGGGTTAGATCAATATGTAAGAGCTAGCCAATAAGAAACTGAAACTAATGGGTCAGGCAGTTTCTTTATTAATAAGAAATCACTCCCACATCAGACAGGTGGATCTCTGTGAGCTCAAGGCCAACCTGGTCTACAGAGTGAGTTCCAGGACAGCTGAATCTACATAGAGAAATCCTGTCTCACAAAACCAAAAAAAAAAAAAAAGAAAGAAAGAAAGGAAGGAAGGAAGGAAGGAAGGACAGGATGTGTGACCCCAAATGGAGGTTCTGGACTTCATACCCTTCAAGTCTCAGGGCAGAGTTATTTTCATGATCAAAGTGAAAAATTGATCCTGCTAATGATCTTTCTGAAAGTAAGATTTTTACTAAAAAAAATGCAAAACATAAAGAAATGTACACAAACAAGAGTATGGCTTAATGTGGCTTTTGAACATGCATGTAATAACATCCAGACTAAGGAAGATGCAGCGGCTTCAGAACCTCCTCAAAGGTTCTCAACACATTCCACCTAAAAAACCACTGCTCTGGGTTTTTTGTTTGTTTGCTTTGTTGTTTGGTTTCAGTTTTTCCGGACAGGGTTTCATTGCATAGCTTTGCAGCCTGTCCTGGAACTAGCTCTTGTAGACCAAGCTGGCCTCAGACTCACAGAGATCGGCCTGCCTCTGCCTCCTGAGTGCTGGGATTAAAGGCATGGGCCACCACTGCCAGCTTATTTCCCATTTTTAAACTTTATGGAAGTTCAGTGTCTTAGCTACTGTTGTGTTGCTGTGAAAAAACACTGTGACCAAGGCATTTAATTGGAGGCTTGCTTGCTATTTGAATAAATCTATTTCCATCTATGGTGGGAAGCAACACAGCAGGCAGCCAGGCAGCCAGGCAGCCAGGCATGGAATTTTGCCTAGGGGCATGGGTCTTGAAGATGCTAATCTATGCTTTAGTCTAAGTTGCTCTTTCATCTTTTGCATCCATTTACATCCATCCAGAATTCACCTTTGAGAATGGTGGTGGTTAGAAGTAGATTTTAATGTTTTGTCCACATGGACTTAATACTTCCTATGCTTTTTGTTATTTTTGATTCTCGTGTATGCGGTTGTGTGTGTGCATGTGTGAACATGTTTGCGTGTATGTGAGCATGCGTGCCTGCAACATGATCGCAGTGGCTTAAGGTTAACATCTGGAGACATCCTCAACTGATCTCTACTTAGTTCCTGAGGCAAGTTCTCTCAGTTGAACCCAGTTCAGCTAGCCAGCTTGATCTGATGGTCCCCACCTCTAAGAGCTGGAGTTACAAGCCACAGCCACCCAGAATTTACATGGGTCCTGGGGATCTGAACTCCCCAGCTGTTACAGGAACTGCTTTAACCACTGAGCCATCTTCCAGCAGTGCTTTATTTTTCAATTGTTAATTGTGTATGTAGCAGGCACATGTAACCGTATCACCCAACATTAGGTACCAGTATTCTTCCCCCTTGCCTGCCTCCACTGTATGACTTGCTTTTCTCCACTTCATTTGCAGCTGAAGGTCAGATACACAATTTTGGGTGATCGGAGTTATATAGTTGGCTGTTGGAAATACTTTGGATTTCTTGATGAAAGGGGGACCTGCCTCTTCCCTACCTTTTCCTATGACAATAAATAGAATAACCAGAGCCTAGAACACTCATGAGACAAATTTCGGAAATGCCAATCTGTTATCATTGCATCGTTGAAGCAAAATCAGAAGCCAGCTATCTCTAGTCACCGTACTTGAGGAAAACAGATCTTCACATGGCTCAGTGCCACTTATGACATTTCTATCACGTGCATACCGATGGATTTTGTCATTGTTACAGATGCCATGAGTGCTCCATGGCCTTGTCTCTTTCCTCTGTTAAAGATACCTGTGAAAACCAAAATACCTTCAACTTTGGCTTTTGATATACGCTGTGTTCTCACTGTGCCAATGTACTAAGCATGCCATTTAAACGGCCACAGGTCACAGAGTGTAGATGTTGGAGGGGGCACACTTTAGACAATATAGGAATAGTATATATACATTAAGAGAACATAATCTTTCTAACAGTGACTTACAGATGATTCTGTTTACAGATGAACAGATATTTGATATTACAATTCATTGCTCTGACACGTATTGCAATCGTGGCGTGCAGGTTTTAATACATCATGTTGCATTTTGTTCGGCCCATGTCCTCATACCATGTAACATAAATTTTGCCGAAAGGAACGACATGACATGACACTGACTTTCAAAAGACACACACAATATTTTCAGATCACCTGCTTTTTCTCCATGAGCGCCCAGTTCAGAAATCAAGCTGGCAGACACGAGTGTGGCCTCGGAGCAGCATATTTATCTTGCATCGTTATGAGCATTTCTACCTGTAGTCAATGGCTCCATTCCATTTTTATGTTGAAATGCATGAGCAGCATCAATGAACCTTTTTTTTTGTGTGTGTGTGTGTGTCAGCTAAAGTAAGATTGTTATTCAGAATCCATCAGTAGAGACCTGAAAAGTGTTTTCAGATTACATGCATTGGAGCAGAATCTTCTACATGTTTATCATGAGCCATCTGTTTGAAACTCTCACCAAAATGTTTATGACCACTTTATTTTTGTTCTATCTATGACTTCTAAAAAGAAGACATCTTTATTAGCTGTAAAATATTTTCCATTTTCGTGATGTATCCTTCTTTTGTGTTACTAAAAAGAAAAATGTAAAGGGGTAAAGATTTGGGGCAGCACATTTATAAACTACTGAAAATTACTTTAAGAGATAGATGGCTTAGCAGTTCAGAGTATGTGCATCTCTTGAGGTTGATTTCCTAGTACTCACGCCAGGTAACTTGCAACTACAGGTAACTATAGCTCCCATGGATCCAACATCCTTCCTAGGTACCCACACACACCCATGTGCACACTCTCCTATTCTCCCAAACGACCATACACATGTATGACAAAGATCCAGTGGTACAGATTTACAATGTTGGTATTCACTCATTTATGAAATCATATGTACCCACGCACACCCATGCGCACACTCTCCTATCCCTCCCACACGTCTATACATGTGGTTAAAAATAAAATAAATCATTTGAAAAGAGAATGACTTAAATACTGGATGACAAAGATCCAATGATGAAGATTTACAATGTTTGGTATTCACTCATTTCTGAAATTATTTTCCTACAGTTTATTGTGCGTGAGGGCAAACTGGCCAACCCAGATGATTCTTCCCGGTTAAGAAACCTAAAGTGATTGGAAAAAGTATGTTGGTATCTGTGAAATCTTGTCAGAATTCTGAAGAATAGTTTGCTAAGGGGAAAGAAACCTCATTGGAATGCATTTTTCTCTAATATTTTAAAGTAATATAAGATATTGCTTCTTAATTGAGGCGAGAAATTTAATTTTAACTTCCACAACTTCTAATTCCAACATTACTACCCGACTACTTAATGATTGTTATTATTATTATTACTATAATTAATTCTCTTCTGTTATTTCCAATAGTCTTTGCACACGTATGTGTGGGTGGAATTGCCATTTAATCACATAACTGAGACTTTAAGGAGTCCTTTAATGTAAGGGTCATATGATTCCAAATACTCTGGAGACTTCAGAGAAGATAGAACCTGGCCAACTCCTTGGGATTCTTAATCAGAATAAGAAATCTGAGCCTGGATTGGAGAACGTGCCTCTTTTCTCCACACTGGGGAAGTAGAGGCAGGAGAATTAGGAACTCAAGGCTGTCAATGACTATAAAGAGGGTTCAAGGATAGCTGGAACCAGATTGGGCTGTTTGATATATTGTCTCACCTGCCCCACACCCATAAATAAATAAACAAACAAACAATAAATAAATAGAGAAATAAAATTCACCAAAGATCTTGGTTGCATTCCGTACAACTGTGACTCCTCAGAGCTCTGAGTACCCTGAAACTAAAGACTGCGTGATTTTCATAGTTTGGTTTGGTTTGGTTTGGTTTGGTTTGGTTTTTCGAGACAGGGTTTCTCTTTGTAAAAGTCTTAGCTGTCCTGGTACTAGTTCTTATAGACCAGGCTGGCCTCGAACTCACAAAGATCCGCCTGCCTCTGCCTCCCGAGTGTCAGGTTTCTTTTGTTTGTTTAGTGTGTGTGTGTCCATGATGCTTGTGTGGAAGTCAGAGAAAAACTTTTAATTTCTCTCTCTCCCTCTCTCTCTCTCTCTTTGTTTTGTTTTTTGTTTGTTTGTTTGTTTTTGTTTTTTTTTCAAGACAAGGTTTCTCTGTAGCTTTGGTGCCTGTCCTGGAACTAGCTCTTGTAGACCAGGCTGGCCTCGAACTCACAGAGACCCACCTTCCCCCTGACTCTGCCTCCAGAGTGCTGGAATTAACGGCCTGTGTACCAGTGTCCGGTGGTGGGGTTTCAGTTTTCGCTCACTCTGGGGCTTGTGTTTTGCTGCTCTGCACGCAGACAGTGCTCAGAAGATTAGCTGCAGGGGTTTGGGCTCCAGAATGTATTGTTAAAATCTCAGCTAAGGCACTTTCAAATAATGTACCTTGAGTCTTGCCTTGACACTCTGTGAACAGAGCGTCCTAACCTGTGAAGTGGGGGTAAAGTGTCTGTTGCCCACAGTGTCACTGCTGTGAACATTATGGAAGGAGACATACATAAAGGACTTAGTGTAATACGTGGCGTGTCCCCACTACCCAGCAGGTAAGAATCATTACTGTCTATACTTACATAAGCACAGAAAAAAAAAAAAGAGCCCAGAATCGATGTAGTTAAGCTAGACCAGGAAGGAAGTTTTTTTGCTTATCAAAGAATTAGGGATTCTAATACAAGCTGTTTCTTCTTAATATTTAAGGATTGTAAGTTGAAGTGTGAATATTGCGAAATTGATTTTCTCTGACAAATAGGAAAGAAAAGGAATCTTCACATTGTCAAATTTATTATTGGAAACTTGCAATATCAAAAGATCCCCCAGGTGAATCTTGAAAACATTACATGGAACTCATGTGGTTAAGCCCATCAAAGGTAAATGCTAGCTGTATAACTTTGGAAAATATTATTAACTTGTCATTTTTCAGCTGAAAGACTTGTACTATGGAGCAATGCAATAGTGTAAATAAAGTTACAATTCCTTTTCTGTTTTTCTCTTGCTGCCTCAAGCTGACCTGGGACTTACCATGTAGCCCAGGCTGCCCTCAAGCTGACCTGGGACTTACCATGTAGCACAGGTTACCCTCAAGCTGACCTGGGACTTTTCTTGTAGCCCAGGTTATCCTCAAGCTGACCTGGGACTTACCATGTAGCCCAGGTTACCCTCAAACTGACCTGGGACTTACCATGTAGTCCAGGTTACCCTCAAACTTGTGCTGTTTCTGTCTTCTGTAGAGCTAAGATCCGAGGTGTGTACCAGTTTAACTGTCTTTAAAGCTATGATTGCTAACAAGCAATTGTAGATGTAAGTTACAAAACAATCCCACGCAAGTTTAGAATTATGATTAATAAAAGGGTTATTTATTTAAGGGGAAAACTGTCCTAGATAACAGCCCTCTGTGCGTCCAGAAACAGTCTAGTAGCTGGAAGCAGAGCCAGAAGCAAGAGAGAGAGAGCAGGGCTACCGCTGCTTCTACCGCTGCTTTTTAAAGCAAAAGAGGCCACGCCCAAGTGGGCTGGTATCTTAAAAGCGATTGGCTGAAGGAGCAGAAGGAACTCCCGCAGCACCTCCCCCTTTTGTTTAAGTAAGAGAGTTCCAAACCCAATACAAAACAATAAACACTAGGAACAGATATTAAGTATAAGATTAGAATTACAATCAGCATAAACAATATTATGCAAGGAACATATGCTAAATGTTTTAATAAACATTCTATCCTAAGAAGTCTAAGTCTTGTATTGGAAATGGCTTGGCTAGATCATAAGAGGACAGTAACTATGACAATCTAATATTCTATTCCATCAAAGGCTTGAGAAGGGAAATAATATTACTTGAGCAGGCAGGAAGTACAATCAGTAGCTTCCAATGCAAGCAATATGACAACAATTAGCTACCTGAGCAATCACCCAAAGTCTCCTTTTGCAGTGTTGAAGCAACCAACTTGGCTATGGCCCAGCATAACTGACAGATTTTCAAAATTTTCAGAGGCAGGAAATTCAAAACCGACTTATCCTGTCTTGGAAAGATTTGACAGTCCTGCTTATCCATTTCCAGATACCCTGTAATTTATCAGTGGTTGAGGCATTGTCAGTTCCTTGCCCAAAGGCCAGTTTTGCCAAGAAGAAAACAAGCTCCAAGTGGAGTGTCTTTGGTATTCAACATTCTCTTAGAAATAGATTGGTGTTGTCAGAAGCAGTCATGTCTCATGTCAACAGAACCCTAAGTTATTTAAATGTCATGTTCCACAGATCCTTGAGGTAGTTGAAGATTACCTATCTAGACATAATACAATCTCTATGTATCTAAAGAACCTAATTGATCTAACTGTATGTACAGCAAGCATGAACAACTATTGACCTATAATAATTAATACATATATAACTTAAAGACTAAAACTTCATGTCAGAATATTAAATAACCTGTAAACAAATGAACAACAAATGAGGACAATGATTTCAAAATGTAAACAATATATAAGTATCTTGATCAGAGGTAGGAGTAATATATGAAAATATAACTTAAAAGTTGTATCAATATACAAAATGTCCTATACAGAGATAATAACATACATATATACAATCTGACAAAATAACTTTGTATAGGAGTACAAATAATGTAAACGAAAGTAACAAATATAATTTAAACTTGTATAAATGTGCAAAAACGATACCAATGTAAATTATCCATCAATAATAGCTCACAAGTATTCACTCTATTACCCACTATTACTATCCCCCTCCTTTTTTTTTTTAACAAACATAGTTTTCACCCCAACCCTCTATCTAATACAAGTAATAATCAACAACACCTAAACAGTGTTTCCAACCCTATGGACAAACTTTTTTGGGATGGGGGTGTTGTCTTCTAGAATTGCTTCCTGCTGTCATGGGGGCGATGTACTCTTAATGGGATCCTGCAAAATTAAAGTGATGGTTAAGTTTCAAAATTACTCTTTAGTATAGTTGCAAACAATTTCCGAGCAGTCAATAGATAGATTATTTTTTTTCCCAAAGTTCTTATTTGGAATTCTGGCCAGAATGTCATGAGAAGGTGCACCATTTCAGCAGCTGGCATCCCCATCCCCCCCAAAAAAGAAGCAGTCTTATAGTGTCTATACTGTCTGCATTACTATGTCATCTCAGCTAGGAAGAGTTGCTGCTGTGGGGCCCCATCTGCTTCCTGGAAACTTCAAAGATTACTGCAGGAAAAGGATCTGTAGGAAAATCTATTGTTCATCATGAAAAACTTAAACATCATTCATATATATATATATATATATATATATATGTACATTCAATGAAGAATATGATAGAGACAAAAAAGGCATGGAGAAAGTAAAAATTTTTCCTAAAGTCTTTCTTCTGTCCCATACCAGATGGCTCCCGATATGAGACAGAAACTCTTAATGTTCCTTTTAACAACAAGCTTGGATTTAGAGAAGTACAGAGTCATTGTCCAACTCCAAAACCAGTTGAATATATTAATATGTGTGGGGGGGTTTGTGTGTGGGGTGTGTATGTGTGTATAAATGTAAGTGTAACCAATACCTGGATTCACAAACCACATTCTGTTTCCTAGATGTTCCTTAGTGGATAGCTATTTTTTCTTCTGTCAGTATTCAAACATGTAGGGTCTCTTGAATTTTTGATGATGTATATTTTTCTGCAGAGATAAGAGCCGAACCCTGCCCCAAACCTGTATGGCTTTCCTTGTCACCATTGTGGATGAGCTGTCATTTCTCTGTTTCAATAGGATTCTCCTTTTCAAAGTGAATCTATATTAATTTTTATGGTATCCATAATTTTTCTTCTCCTGTGAAACCCCTTCCCCAACGTAGTACATCTCCTGGTTTCCATTGTGACATCAACACATCCTTGAAATACACTGGTTGATTCAATTCAGAAATTTTTTCCCATTATCCAATGCCTCTCTAATGCTGTTGTTCCTTTCTCATTAGCGTTAAGAAAATTCAAGATTAATAAAGCATTATGCAATTTATTTCTGGTGGTATTTTCTGTCCCTTTCTGTTTGTTCAGCATATCCTTTATAGTACGATTTGACCTTTCTATAACTGCCTGACCTGTAGGATTATTTGATGTGTTTTATATTATAATAAGCAAAAAAAAAGTTTCATTTTTTTAAAGATACATATGTCAGACCATTGTCTGTCTTTATTTGTGCAGGTATACCCATGATGGCCATAACTTCCAATAAATGTGTGATTACCGAACCAGACTTTTCTGAGTTCAAAGCAGTTGCCCATTGAAAACCTGAATACGTGTCTATAGTATGGTGTACATATTTTAATTTACCAAATTCTGTAAAGTGGAACACATCCATCTGCCAGATTTCATACTATTATATGGGAGAGGTGGCTCCTTGCTTGTCCCAGCCACCCAGCTAGCTTATACCCAAAATAACTACATAGAAACTGTATTCATTAAAATACTGCTTGGCCCACTAGCTCTAGTTTCTTATT
Source organism: Microtus oregoni (assembly GCF_018167655.1). Lineage (NCBI taxonomy): Eukaryota > Metazoa > Chordata > Mammalia > Rodentia > Cricetidae > Microtus > Microtus oregoni. The sequence goes on from NW_024543073.1 coordinate 20,994,637, forward strand.
GGCTAATTCTTACTTCTTAATTCATTTCTATTAATCTGTGTATCACCACATGACTGTAGCTTACTAGCAAGATTCTAACCAGCGTCCACCTCAGGCAGAAGATCCATGGCCTCTCTGTCTCTGCCCTTCTTTCTCCCAGCATTTAGTTCTGTTTTCTTCACCTACCTAAGTTCTGCCCTATCAAGGGCCCAAAGCAGTTTCTTTATTAACCAATGAAAGCAACACAAAGACAGAAAGACGCCCTACACCACACGACCTCCTCTTCTTTCTACACCTCCTCTTCTTTGTTTTTTGTTCTTTTGTTTTTTTGTTTTAAATAGCCTTCTGAATTCACATAAAGCTACCATTTGTAGCAGTGGGGTTTCTCTATATCCTGTGACCAGACTGACTGGTGTCTTCAGAAATAGGGTCCTATCATCATTCTGGTGGGAAATCAAGAGTAGTTGCAACCGCCTGTATTGTTTCAGGGGTCTCTAGAATGACCCCAACCAACAGCTTTGCATGCCTGGCACTGGACATTTTATTTGACAACCTATGGCTCAGGAAGGAACATTGTCGCCGTATAAAGTAACTACATTTAAAGTCCCTTTTTTAGGAAGTTTATAAAATAGTACATTTCCATATGGCTTTTGGAATTCCCACCCTTGGTATTAGTTATTGCTCCTCCCACTCCTTCCTCTGCCCTACCCCCAATCCTATCTCCAGTCACACCCCTCCCTCTCCAGTTACCCCCATCTCCAGTCACAGCCTCCCCATCTCCAGTCACAGCCCCTCCCCCTCCAGTCACCCCCATCTCCAGTCATACCTCTTCCCTTCCTCCAGTCACACCCTCCTCCCCCATCTCCAGTCACCTTTCACCCACCTCCAGTCACCCCCTCCCCCATCTCCAGTCACCATCCCTCCCTCCTACAGTCACACCCCCTTCCATTCTGCCACTTCCCCTCTTTATATCACCTATTCAGACTGTATTTTTCTTCTAGCACAGAAGGGGGAATTCCTACGAGGTAAACCCTAAGCATATCTTAGAAAGAAGGAAAACAAAGATGAACATCAATGAAATTATACGGGAGGATTTATTGGTCTATTCAACTTTATTTTCAAAAGTGAGAATAAAGCCTTCAACAAATCGCTGGGGAATAAACACTAGGAAAGCAATTTTATTTAACTCATATTAAATAATTTGTGCCTGCAAATAAAGGCTGGTGTATAATTTAAATTATAATCACTGTTGTATCAGGTGGAATTTTATTTTCTTTGCTTTGTAAAAGTTAATTTCTACAAATAATGATAAAAAATGCAATGTTTTAACGATGGTGTTTTGTAAATGAGTGGTAAAGTTTGGTTGAATACTATGCAATTCTAGCAGCTAGGCTTTCTCTGTTCTAAAAGGAATAAAAGAGAAAAAAAAAAAACACCGGTAAGGGGATCATTCAAGGCTTGTCCCCACTTTGGATCCTAATGTATGAACTTGTCAGTTATAACTGATGAAGCCAGGGCTGGGATGTCCTCTGTGGTAGAGCCCTTCCTTGCTGTGTCCACTGTCCTGGATTCAATGCCTAGAACTGAAAATTTTTTTAAAAAAAAGATAAAAGCAAGCAGTGTGAATGCTTGGTGATGTACTCAACCGGAGTGAAGAAAGATTCATGAAAATGCACACAAGTCCTCACCAGCAGCCAGGAGTGCCGGAGACTCACTGTGCCCATTGCAAATCCCTCTAAGACCACAAAGACACAAAAGCATGAACATCAACAAATGGGTTTGATATCAAGATAGGGAAAGAAAGAAAGAAAGAAAGAAAGAAAGGAAGGAAGGGAGGAAGGGAGGGAGAGAAGGAATAAGAAGAGAGAGGAAACAAAAGGTAGAGGTAAGCTTGGATTAAAAGGCCCAAAGAGTACAATCTCAAGGTGGAAGACCCAGGCACATTAGGCACGGTCAACACCTTTTCTGTACTTAGAAGTGGGGAGTTAGGTAAGCATACATAAGGTAGAGGATCTGTTTGCTCTGCTCCACAAGCTTACAGAAGCATTGCTACCTACATCACGTAAACCATAACTTCATTTGATGGTCACACCAAACACAAAGAAGAGGGACTATGGAGCCTCTAGCCTGGCTGCTGGGAGCCCCACTACCAGTCAGGATTGCCCTTTAGACACTCACCATCCAGCCTATCAACTAGTATTACTCTCTCATGGTCTCCTTTCTAGATTTCAGACTGTTGATGTTAAAAAAACAAAAACAAAAAACAGCTCTCATTTTAGAGGAAATAACAGCTTATTCTGGAGCCTTTTGAATGAACATGGCCCGGGAACTCAGGTTTAGATTTCCCCAGATTCCATGTCCCGTTGTGGAAGAAGCTTTATGAAGTTTTACAGGAGAGAGGCACTCAAGGCAAGTTTGAGATGCATTTAGCAGGTACATCAGAGAGGCAGGGGCAACGAGATGGGGGGGGGGGATTATTCTCTGCACATACATTCCTTCACAGCCAGTTGCGGCCCTTTTCCAGAAGTTTCCACTTACAAGGCTTTGCCCACACTCGGCTCTGTTTGTATGTATACATGCCTGTATTGTATGCTAGGATCTGCACGGGAGAACATGCAGGGTTTGCCTTTCTGAGTTTGAGTATGCGGAAGAGAACAGATCTGAGGAAAGCTGGGTAGGTGCAGGCTTCCAGAGAGAGCAGCCTGCCCTGGTTTTGTTCAGTGTTTTCGGTTTCATAGGCTTCTGCTCTGGTCTTTACATAGTGATCTCACTAATGAAGTTTTCAAAAACAATCTCCCTTCTTCATCTTTACATCTGATTTGCTCTTCTATTGTTGGTTGCCTATGGTGGAGGGTGTAGGAGCCAGCCATGATAAGCTAAATATGAACAGATCACCCAAAGGAAGTTCTTTACTTCCATCCATTATCACCTGCCAGTGAAAGACTCAGCCATCCTAAGTTTAATGGAGGCCTGAGTCTCAGTAGTTTACCCTGAAGCAATACCTGGTTTTAGGAAGGACTATAACTGAGATTACCTGAGCACCACCCAAGAACAGACCCCTCAAAGGAAATGCCTAACATTTCAACAGCTGTAGATAGGATCACCTGCCAGCATACACTCACCAGGACACCCTTAGACAAATGTCAGCCAATCAGGGGTCCTAACCTCAGAAACCCCTCACCCCCACCTTTACTACTATAAAAACCCAACTCTAACTGAGCTCGGGGCTCTTCATTTATTCCAATATGTTGGACATGCAGAGAGACCGAGTTTACAAATTTGCATAAAATAAAGGCTCTTTGCTTTTGCATACAGGACTCGGTCTCCTTGATGGTTTTGGGGGGGACTTTGCGGATTTGGGCATAACAGAGGGTTAGTGTCTAGTGAGACGAAAGGCATTCCTCCTTCCTTGTATGACATACACTTTCAACACTGTGGTTTCACTCTGAGCAAAGGCTTACCAGCATTCTAAGCAGTTCCGTGCTTTCATTTTCTTTTACATTTTTCTATTTATTATTACTATGTGCGCATGTGTGTGAGTGTGTGTGAGAGAGGAGAGAGAGAAGCAATGGCAGTATGGGGCTGGAGAGAAACCAACCCTATTGGCTCCCACTCAGAATTCTGCTACTCCCTTCCTTTAGCTTCCTGTTTAATTGCTTCAAATACTACATTTATACAAACTCACACAGAAAAACCCTTTTTAAATTAATTTGCATGCTTACGTTGCTTGCATGCTCACAAGAGCGAGGTGTTTTGCAGTGTGCTAGGGAGGATTGGGGAGGCATGAAGGTCAGAGAACGACTTGAGAGTCAGTTTTCTCCTTCCACAATGTGGGACCAAACTGAGGTCACCAGATGGAGGCAGCCACCTTTAGCAACTGAGTCTTCTCACCAGCCCATTGATTTCATTTTTATTCAATTCAAAATATAACTTTCCTTAAGATATCTTTGACTGAAGTTATTTCAAAGTGTGATATTTAGGGAGTCCCTAGATAACTTTCTGCACTGGTTTCTGACTGATTTCTGCTGTGAGAAAAATGTAGTTTATTTCAATTATTTTAAACGTGTTACAATGTGCTTTACGTCTGAGGATTTGGTCTAACCTGATGAAATGCTGTTTGGCCTCTGGGTTGTTGGGCAAACTCAGCTGGTTTATGGTACAGGTTGGTGGTTTTGCATATTTGTTGAGCTTCTGCCTCTTAGTCCCTTTATTTCCAGGACAGCAATGAGAAAGTCTATTATTACAAGAGTAGGCACAATTCTTTCTCCTTTCATTCCTCCAGTGTTTGCTTTATGTATTTTGAAGCTCTGCAGTTAGTCACATACGCATTGGGGACTGTAAAAGCCTATTGGTGAATCAATTCTCTTACCAGCTTGGTAAGAATTATCAGCCCTCTTTATCCTAGGTAATTGTCTACACTCTGAGCTCCTTCTTGCCTTACATTAGTGTAGTGTTCCATATTTCTTTTGATTATTACTTGAATGCTGTATGTTCGTCTACCCTTTTCTCTTACCCACATGTTATATGATTTCTTCTGGCGAGACCTGAACAATTGTCTAATCAGCCCAGACAGAGCACCAACAACAGACCACAGAGAAGATTCCACTCATGCCCACCTTGGTGAGCCCATGTTTATTAGCTTACATACAGAAGCATGGCTGAGAACATGTGTAACACAAGAACAGTCACAGCACCAAAAAAAATCCTACCTCGGCCAGTAGGAAAACCTCCCAAAAGCTTCAAAGGTGACACCCCCTTCAGGTAAGCAATGTTCCTCATTCTATAGCATCTCCTCAGACCATGAACAGCTGGGGCAGAATTAGATAGAACTGGAGGAAGGGCACAGAAGGGAGGGACTGAATTTCACAGGAGGATCTGATGACCCTCCCCAGCTCTCCTTCTATGGAAGAACATCAGAAGGGCCCTCTTGTTGAGGGGCTCCCTGAGGTAATCCAGCTGCCCTGTTAAGATGGAAACAGCTATGTTATACTTCAAGGACAGTGTTTCACAAAATTCCATAAAGCAAGGTTCTCCAGGAGAGAATATTCATCTTCTTTTCTTGCTTGTTTGGGTGATCAAACAATCTCTGTCTTAATTTAGAACATTTACATTTAGGTTTTGGTATGGTTAGATTTATGCTATCCATTTTAGTATTTGTTACTTTAATTTTTGTTTGTTTGTAATTTTATTTTTGTTTGGGATTTTTTTGAGACAGGGTCTCACTATGTAGACCACGCTAGCCTGAAACTCACAGAGAATCACCTGCCTCTGCCTCCCGAGTGCTGGGATTAAACATTTGCACCATGACCAGCTTATTCCCTTAAATTTTTATTACTCTTTCTTTCCCTAACATTTTTTTGCTTTCTTTTGTATTATTTGAATAATTGTTATCATTTCTATTTATTTACTACAATTTGGATTTTCTATCTCTCTCCTTTCCCTGTTGTTCTAAGAGGTATAATAACATCTAGCCTACTTAGAGCTAGTATTTTACCACTGTAAATAAAACATGAACTCTTTATAATTATATTGCCTCAACTTATATCCCATTTTAATGCTACAGTTGGCATATCAATTATACATTACACATTGATTGTCCAATCACAGATCATATTCAGAGCACTGAACAAGAACAAAACAGAAAGGTAATTGATGGGGAACCTCCTTCAGCCAATGGCCTTTAAGAGGCTGTGCCAGGTTGGGGCATGACTTAGGGTACCAAAAAAGCCACAGCTCACTCTCTTCTTCCTGCAAGCCTCGCCTGGGTGTTGGACCTCATTCCTATTTCCTTGCTGAGATTCATGAGTTCCTTTTTAATAAAGAGAAACCTTAGAATACTCTATTTGGAACTATTTTGGGATTATTCGATTTACGTTCCCCCCATCTGATGCATTCTGCATCAGGTAATGAGGAAGCCTGTGTGGATGAAGTAAGACAGAGATCAAAGGGATGGCTCACTGTTCTTAGTGCTAAGACAACAACAGGCTTCATTTCCTTGGATACTCAATGCCTTTTGAACCAACTAGAGCTCTGTGATGGAAACGAAGAGGGTGTGGCTGGTGGCTGAGTGACATTTCTTATGATCACAATTGTCAAAAAGACTTAAGATTATTTGGTTGCTTCTTTTTGCTATTGATGTTGAAACACCCCCTGCAGGAAGAAGGCGAAGGGGGCAATATACATGAAATGAGTGGTACTTTGCGCTTACTTCAAAGGACAAGAGCAGACAATGCTCTCCAAACTCTGTCCCGAAGTAGTTCTGCACAGTCTACTACTTCTATATTTCAGGAAAATAAAGTGGATTTGCACCCATGCAGGTGACCAAGGTGTGAGTCTAAGGCAGTTAGAGTTCCCCCTTCCAAAATGGGATGTCCTATGCAAATCCAGAGGACGTACAGGCCTCAACCATCTGCGTTCATCTACACTTCAGTAACTCTACAATACCGTGTACTTTTAATTTAAAGCCATACAACAAACTTTAAACAAAAAACTTATTAAATGGCTATGCCAGTGACGGAGGCAGATCAGAGACACAGCCCATGATGCTCCATCACAGTAGCCCAGAGAATTCTGTTTAGAGACCTCTTAGGTTGAGTTAGGACCTTAACTTATACACAGGAAGGAATTTCAGAATTTCAGGATGAACCAGTGTTAAGCCAGGTTTGAGTTTATAAGAAGATTCTTTTGACATAAATTTAAACACAGAGATTTTTGGAAAGAGGGGTGCTCAGGAAAAGAATAAGATATACTCAAATGTGGGGATCAAAGAGATGGATGGCTCAGTGCTTAGGAGTGACTGCTTTTGCAAAAGACTTGAGTTTGTTTCCTAATATCCACGCTGAGCAGCTGGTAAGCACCTGGAAATCTAGCTCCAGGAACTCTGTTGCCTCCAACCTCTGAGGTACTCACTTACAGAGCATGAACACACAGACACACACACAGACACACACACAGACACACACACACACACACACAGAGTATTAAAACAGGGGCTGGAGAAGTGGCTCATCGGTTAAGAGCGCTGACGGCTCTCGCAGAGGACCTAGTTGGATTTTCAGCACTGACTTAGCACCTCACAACTGTCTATAACTCCAGTTCCAGAGATCTGATGCCCTCTTCTGGCATTCATGGGTACAAGGCATGAATGTGGTTCACAGACATAAATACAGGCAAAACATCCATATATGTAAAATAGCAAAACTTTTAAAAATAAAATAACTATGTAATTAAAAATGAAAATAAAGCTATGTGTCTTAGTGTTTCTATTGCTGCAAAGATACACCATGACCACGGTAACTCTTATAAAGGAAAACATTTAGTTGGAGGTGGCTTACAGTTTCAGAGGTTGAGTCCACTTTCACGGCAGGACATGGTGGCACGCAGGCATGGTGCTGGAGAAGTAGTGGAGTCCTCCATCTTGATCTGTAGACAACAGAAAGTGAATTGTGTGTCACACTGAGCAAAGCTTGAGCATAGGAAACCTCAAAGCCCATCCCCACAGTGACACACTTCCTCCAAAAAGGCCATACCCACTCTAACAAAGCCACACCTCCTAACAGTGCCACTTCCTATGAGCTTATGGGGGTCAATTACATTCAAAATACCACATTTTTATTCTTTTTTTTTTTTTTTTTGGTTTTTTCGAGACAGGGTTTCTCTGTGGTTTTGGAGCCTGTCCTGGAACTAGCTCTTGTAGACTAGGCTGGTCTCGAACTCACAGAGATCCGCCTGCCTCTGCCTCCCGAGTGCTGGGATTAAAGGCGTGCGCCACCACCGCCCGGCCCACATTTTTATTCTTAAACAACAAGAAAAAGATCTATTTCATTGTCTTTTCAATAGCATAAGAAAGATTTCGTTGGGTTTGGAAGGGGTTATCTTTAAAGGCTGCTGAAGAGCTTAAATGAGACCATGGGGTAATTCCTGCGGGGCACCAGAGGATGGCAGTTAGTACGGTAACCTTGTAAGGGAAGTTAGGCACTGCCAATGAAAACAACAGTATACAGGGTCTTACTTGTGAGATTCCCGGGGCCTCTCCAGTTTCTAACAGGGAAAGGTGCAGGTCACGCACACTCAGGCATTTCAGCACAACCCACGTTTAATCTTCTTCTCTGAAAAATGTCTTTATATAAGAGAACTGTTGCCGAGACCTACAAGGTTTTAGGTTTGACCTGAGCAGGGCCACAGGAAATGAAAGGACAGACACATAGACATATGCAGAGAAGAACCAGGATCGGGTGGGCTATGAGCTCTGACGGAGACACAAGCAGCCTGGACCTCATTCAGTAGGTTGATTTCATCCATCTAAACTGAGAAGGTGGGTTTGTTGTATACAGCTGAAGGAGGAGGATGGGCACCTCTTCTGGGGTGGATATCTCAGTAGGGGAGCAGTCTCGGGGTATAAACATCCAGAAGAAGGAAGCTGTGGTCACCTGGACCAGGGGAAGGCTTTTCCATGCTCACTGGTCTGAGGCATTGGGAGCCTTCATATGGCTGTGCTCACGTCAGCAACCCACATTTACTCAGGTCTTACACCCTTTGCCCCCCCCCCCACTGTTGTCTCCATGGAAGAAAGCTTGATTGCAGGTGTTAATTGTGCTGGAATTCCTGATCTCACTTAGCTAGTGAGAGGCTTCAGCCTGACCCTGGAGCAACAGACTTTTTTCTTGCCCCATGCACCTTAGTTCCCCGAATCTTCTAGCTGCCCCCAGTTATTTCTCTCAGAGGCAACTTTGACTTCAAATTGTTCAAAATTTGTCCTCAGGCTGCTCCTCCTTTGTCCTGCAGGCACCTCCAGGATCTCCCTAGAAATTAACAACTGTCAGGCCATGTTCCCTCCCCTCCGGAATACCTTCCCAAGTGTCTCCTCAAGCCAAGGTAGTAATAACCTTTTGACACTTCGTCTCTCAGAAAGTTCTCCAGTAAGCACTTGGCGCTGTGAAAACACCCATTTGTCATCCTTCCAGGAAATCCATCTCAGGCTCTGCAGCTTGTTTTACTGTAATCGTGGTGTTTGGGGATTTATTGCCTTCCAGACTGTGACAAAAATACAGGCAGGCTTTTGACCAAGCTGCTCAGTTATGGCAAACAGTGGTGATGGAGATACACCCTGCTCCACTGCTTACTGCTTCCTCCTGCTTTTCTTTCTAATTGAACAAATTGTTTGCTGTGAATTCATCTGCCGTTGTTGCTTGCAAATCATTCACAGGTCCTCAGACGGGAGTAAATATCTTCCTGCCAAACTGAATGTAAGAAGATAGCAAGGCTTGGCTCACACACGTGTCTGTATCATTCAGTATTGGAATATACCAGTCATTTGAACAAAAAGAATGTATGGTCTTGGAATAAATCATCCAGGCAAAAATAAAGTGTCTAGGGATAAGCAGCAATGGGAAAGGGCAGGAAAGATGTTTAGATGCAGCAACTGTGGCGCCTGTGTGGCTCACTCCATTAACCCCAGAACTTACTAGTTGGACAGGAAGATTTCCGTGAGTTCATAGCCAGCTTGGGCTACATGGTAAGTTCTGGTTTAGCCAGTGAGGTAAACTTACTCAGTAAACTAAGAATGCTTGATGAAGAATATGTACAAAAAGAAAATTTATAGCTAACATCACACTTGGTGTTTAAAAACACAGATTTTCCACTAAGAACAGGAACAAGGCAAGGACACTTTCTCTCATCACTGCCTTTAACGTGGCATTAATAGTCCTAACTAAAACAGTAAAATGAGAAAGAGAACAGGGCCAAAGTGATACAGATTGGCAAGGAAGACGTAATACTACCCTCACACTCTGACGATGTCACTATCTGTGTGATAAGCCAAAGGAATAAAAGGGGAAAAAAGCTCTTGTATTGACAGAGACTGCTTTTTGTTTCCAGGTAACCCAGGCCCAAATAATAACACAGAAACTATATTAATTACAACACTGTTTGGCCAATAGCTTAGGCTTCTTATTTACTAACTCTTACATTTTATATTAACCTATAATCCTTGTCTGTGTTAGCCATGTGGCTTGGTACCTTTTATCAATGAGGCATTCTTATCTTGCTTCCTCTGCATCTTGGTGACTACTGCAGCTTGAGCCTTCCTCTTCCCAGAATTCTCCTATTCTGGTCACCCTGCCAATACTTCCTGCCCAGCTACTGGTCAATCATCATTTTATTAAACCTATATGAATGACAAATATTTACAGGGTACAAGACCATTGGGACTTACAAACAGTTGTAGAAAGGTTGTAGCACACGGGGTTAATGTATACAGTCAATTGCTCCTGTAACAGCAATAGACAAGTGGGAGTTGAGATTAAGACACAATATAAAGACTAGCAGCCTGGGAATAAGAAAGTTCCTGGGTGGCCACAAAGCTCCAGCACCATGCAGAGGTAATACAAACTGGCAGTTTGGGCTAAGACAAGGTTGGGACAAACACAAACCTGTAGAGTTCCCTGAATTCCCAGGAAGCTTCCAGAGCTGGCACAAGTGAGATTGCTGAGAAATAATAATTATAAAAATATAACAGGAAAGGTGAAAGATTTAGGATACTATGAAAAGTCTAAATAGATAAATTATGGATATAGAATAAGAGGAAGAATTTTTGTGCCAATAAAACAAAAAGTATTTTCAATAAAACATAATAAAAAATTTCAGGAATATAGAGGGAAAAATATCAATGCAGGTATAAGAGGCATATAGAACACCAACTAGAGAAGAGCAGAAAAATAAATCCCCCATATCATTTTATAATAAACTACAAATACAGAAAACAAGTACACTGAAAACTGTGATAGAAAAGGTCTGAGTCACATATCAAGGCAGACTAATCAGAAAAACAATATGACAAATTTTCAAATCCTGAATGGCTTGGGAAGAAGCATTCTAAGCTCTGAAAAGCCATAACTACCAATCCAGACCATTACAGCCAACAAAACTTTTGTCATAATTGAAGGAAAACCAAAAAAAAAATCCATAGTAAAAGCAGACTCAAGAAATTCATGACTACTAGGATAGCTCTACAGAGGATACTTAAAAGGATACTTCAGACTGAAGAGAAGGATAAACACTACCACGAGGCCACAGGAGAAAAATAAGCAATGCCAGGCCAGTTAAGCAAATAAGGAATAAGAAAACAGCACAAATCAACAAAAGGACAGAAAAGAATCTATACTTTCCAATAATAACTCTGAATATAAATGTTCTCAATTTTCTCAATCAGAAGACTAAGATAAGAGTTCCATCATCTCTCTGCACCATCACCATGGTGACCATGGATCTTCTGGCTGATGTCCTCAAGAGCATCAACAGTGCTGAAAAGAGAAGTAAATGTCCAGATCCTCAACGGGGGATGCTACAAAGTCATCGTGCCGCTCCTAGCTGCAATGATGACCTCTGCTTACACTGGTGAATTTGAAATCATTGATGGTCATTAATCTGGAGAAATCACTGGGAACCTCACGGGCAGGGTGAACAAGTGTGGAATGATCAGCCCCAGAGCTGATGTGCAGCTCAAAGACCTACAGAGTGGCCGAATAATCTGCTCCCATCCAATCAGTTCTTTTCATGGTATTAGCAACCTTAGTTGGCTGGCATCGTGGGTCATAAAGAAGCAAGATGAAAACACACAGGAGGGAAAAAGATGTAAAACATGAATAAATAAAAAGCCTCGGTGGGGAAAAAAATAAAAACAGAGAAAAGTACATTAGATTAGAAAACAAGACCTACTCTGTTGCTGCCTTCAAGAAACATGTCTCATTATCAAAGATAGATAGCACTTTAGGGAAAAAGTATAGAAAAAGGTATTCTAAGCAAATGGAACCAGGGAACAGTCAGATATACATACTCTAATATTTGACAAAACAGACACCAAGCCAAAGTAGTTGGATGAGATAAAGAAGGCTACAATATACTAATTAAGAAAGCAATCTAGTGCCAGGGTCTCTTGGCATGAATCTGTGGCCTCCAAGGGAGTAGGAAGGAGCCAGAGACCTCTGCCAGTCTAGGTGTGAGTTTGGGATCTCTGAGGGAGCGGGCCTGAGAAAGGAAATTATAGAAACAGAAATAATGAGAAAATGATCAGGAACCACAAATACAAGCATAAACAGCAGAATATAGGAGATGGAAAAGAGAAACTCAAGTGCTGAAGATACAATAAAGGAAATAGACTCATCAATCAAAGAAAACATTAAATCTAATAAAGCTTAACACAAAATAATTCAGGAAATATGGGACACCATGGAAAGACCAAACCTAAGAATAATAGGTATAGAAGAAGAAGTCCAACTCAAAGGCACAGAAAATATATATATTTTTTTTAAATATTTATTTATTATGTATACAATATTCTGTCTGTGTGTGTGCCTGCAGGCCAGAAGAGGGCACCAGACCCCATTATAGATGGTTGTGAGCCACCATGTGGTTGCTGGGAATTGAACTCAGGACCTTTGGAAGAGGAGACAATGCTCTTAACCTCTGAGCCACTTCTCCAGCCCCCAGAAAATATATTTAACAAAATCATAGAAGAAAACTTTCCCAACCTAAAGAAAGATATGCCTATGAAGATACAAGAAGCTTATAGAACACCAAATAGACTGGATCCCAAAAAAAGCCCCCTTGCCACATAATAATCAGAACACTAAACATACAGAATAAAGAAAGAGTATTAAGAGCTGCAAAGTAAAAAGGCCAAGTACCATATAAAGGCAGACCTACCAGAATTACACCTGACTTCTCAATGGAAACAATGAAAGCCGGAAGGTCCTGGGCAAGTGTTATGCAGACATTAAGAGACCACAGATGCCAACCCAGACTACTGTACCCAGCAAAACTTTCAATTACCATAGAAGGTCTTGAGGTCCTAGCTAGAGCAATAAGACAACAAAAAGAGATCAAAGGGATGTAAATCAGAAAAGAAGAAGTCAAACTCTCACTGTTTGCTGAAGATATGATAGTTAACATAAGTGACCCTAAAAATTCTACCAAGGAACTTCTACAACTCATAAACTCTTTCAGTAATGTAGCAGGATACAAGATTAACTCAAAAAAATCAGTAGTCCTCCTTTACACAGATGATAAATGTGCTGATAATGAAATCAAAGAAACATCACCCTTCACAATAGCCACAAATAGCATAAAATATCTTGGAGTAACTCTAACCAAAGAAGTAGCAGACCTGTAGGACAAGAACTTTAAATCTTTGAATAAAGAAATAGAAGAAGACAGCAGAAAATGAAAAGATTTCCCATGCTCTTGGGTAGGTAGAATTAACTATTTTCTATTAACTAATTAATAGTAAAAATGGCAATTTTACCAAAAGCAATCTGCAGATTCGATGCAATGCCTATCAAAATCCCAGCAAAATTCTTCTTGGACGTCAAAAGAACAGTACTCAACTTCGTATGGAAAAGCAAAAAACCCAGGATAGCCAACAATACAGGATAGACACATACATAGATCTAATCTACATGGGAAGTAGAAAAAGACAAGATCTCCTGAGTAAATTGAGAGCATGGGGACCATGGGAGAGGATAGCAGAGGAGAGGAGAGGAGGGGTGGGGAGAAGAGAAAAATATGTAGCTCAATAAAATCTATATTAAAAAAAGAAGAAATGAATGCAATTCATAGAGAGGTACAATTCTAAACATATATGCACTAAATACAGGGGAACCCAATTTCTTAAATCAAATACTATCCAATGTAAAGTTATAGTTTAACCCGAACACAGTAAGAGTGAGTGACTTCAATACCCTAGCCTCACTAATAGACAGGCCCTCCACACAACAGAGAAATGGTATAAAACATGACATAAATGACATAAAAACTAGACCTCACAAATACTTGTAGAATATCCCATTCAAACACTAGCAAATTCACACAACTTTCTCCAAAATAGATGACATATTACATTGTAAAGGAAGCCTCAATAAATATAGGGAAATTTGACTAACATCTTGTGCTATGGAACAATGGTCTGTGCCTTGTCACTTATATTTTAAATAAATGCTGATTGGCCAGTAGTCAGGTAGGAAGTAGAGGTGGGGCAATGAGATTTCGGGGTTTTTGTTTGTTTGTTTGGGTTTTTTGTTGTTCTTTTTGTTTTTGTTGTTGTTTATAAAGCAAGTTTATTTCCGCAGAGGAAGTGTCTTATATTTATGTCCAGGGAGGAAGCAGAAAGAAACGCCCCCTCTCAGGAACTGGGTCCCTGAGTCCTCAGCAGCAGTTATGTTGTGTTCCGCCGTCTTTACTGGGGACCAAAGATGTTGGGATCGTGAGGAGTCAAACTAGTCACCAGTTGTTCAAAGTTACCCAGGCTCCAAGGTGGACATGACAGATTTTCAGGGCCAAGAGTCCTGCTCTTAGAGGTGGGTTGATTGAAGGTGAGCAAGAGATCAGTCTGGTACTGGGGCAGCCGAAGCAAGGCCTGCTGTACTGTGACGTCCTTTGCTACCTGCTGGTTTTCTTTAGCTACCTGCTGCTTGCCAGAAAGGAACCATCTTGACAGCTGCCCCTCAGGGATAAGTTCTCCAAATAGGCTGCACAGATAACACGTGCACGGCCCTAGCCCCCTGCAGCCCACCAACATCCTCAAAATGGTACCGCACAGCCGCTTCACCCCGCATGTGGGCCTGCAGCTCCAGAAGTTCCACGATCAGACTCTGGTCGGTCACTGGATGGCAGAAAACTTCTTGGTTGTCCGGGACGGGTCGGAGGTCGCTCACATCAATGGCCCCAGGCGGGAGGATGGCAAAGAAGGTGCCTCCGAACAGTGGACAGTTTCTGGTGGGCTCCATAGATCTGGGACTTGAGTCTGGACATTAGCGAGGTTTTAAAGAAACGTATATGGGCCTTTGAGGCATCTCTTCCTCTGGGGTTACAAAGCAGACACGGCCTCTTCCCGGCCAACTAAGCTGTAGGACCTTTAAGCGGCAATGAGATTTCTAGAAAGAGGAAAGTTCTTCCTGTAATCATGACCCAGCCACAGAAGAAGCAAGATGTGACTGCTTCTCTGAATAAGGTACCCAGTCACGTGGCTAACATAGACAAGAATAATGGGCTAATATAAGTTCTCAGAGCTAATAAGAAGTCTGAGCTACTAGGCCAATCAGTTTATAATTAATGTAGACCTCTGTGTGATTTCTTTGGGAGTTAACGACTGTGGAAACAGGGCTGGACAGAAAACCTCGGCCAACAATCTTGTATTCTATCTGAGCAACAGGAATAAAGTTAGATATTAGTTTTAAGAGATACCATAGAAAGTACACAAATTTATGGATTCTGAGAGCTGGGGTTGGTGGCATACACCTTTAATCCCAATACTTAGGAAGCAGAAGCATCTGGATCTCTGTAAGTTAAAGACTAGCCTTGTCTACATAGTGAGTTCTAGGATACCCAGTACCATGCAGTACGACCTTGTCTCAAACAAAAACAAAACTTATGGAGATATGGAGATAGAACAACCTGCTACTGACTGATAAATGAGTCATCGATGAATTCAAGAAAGAAATTTAAAAATTAGAATTAAATGAAAATAAAAATATATCCCAAAATCTATGGGATACAGTGACACCCCAAAATTTATGGGATACAATGATGGAAGCCCTAAGAGGAATATTTGTATTTCTAAGTGTCTATATTTCTTTAAAAAAAAGATCAATCAAAAATAACTTAATTATGCATATTAAGATCTTGTGAGACAGCCATTGCAGTACATTGAGCTCCATAGAGACAGTGCCGGGGCAAGCAAAAGCCGGACGGGCACTGGGCGACTCTGTGCCTCGCGGACGAAAATCAACTAAACATGGGCAAAGGAGATCCTAAGAAGCCGAGAGGCAAAATGTCCTCGTATGCATTCTTTGTGCAAACCTGCCGGGAGGAACACAAGAAGAAGCACCCGGATGCTTCTGTCAACTTCTCAGAGTTCTCCAAGAAGTGCTCAGAAAGGTGGAAGACCATGTCTGCTAAAGAAAAGGGGAAATTTGAAGACATGGCCAAGGCTAACAAGGCTCGTTATGAAAGAGAAATGAAAACCTACATCCCCCCCAAAGGGGAGACCAAAAAGAAGTTCAAGGATCCCAATGCACCCAAGAGGCCTCCTTCAGCCTTCTTCTTGTTCTGTTCTGAGTATCGCCCCAAAATCAAAGGAGAACACCCTGCCTTATCCATTGGTGATGTTGCAAAGAAACTGGGAGAGATGTGGAACAACACTGCTGCAGATGACAAGCAGCCCTACGAAAAGAAGGCTGCCAAGCTGAAGGAGACGTACGAAAAGGATATTGCTGCTTACAGAGCTAAAGGAAAACCCGATGCAGCGATAAAAGGGGGTGGTCAAGGCGGAAAAGAGCAAGAAAAAGAAGGAAGAGGAAGATGATGAGGAAGATGAAGAGGATGAAGAGGAGGAGGAAGAAGAAGATGAAGATGAGGAAGAAGATGATGATGATGAATAAGTTGGTTCTAGCGCAGTTTTTTTTCTTGTCTATAAAGCATTTAACCCCCCTGTACACAACTCACTCCTTTTAAAGAAAAAAATTGAAATGTAAGGCTGTGTAAGATTTGTTTTTAAACTGTACAGTGTCTTTTTTTGTATAGTTAACACACTACCGAATGTGTCTTTAGATAGCCCTGTCCTAGTGGTATTTTCAATAGCCACTAACCTTGCCTGGTACAGTCTTGGGGTTGTAAATTGGCATGGAAATTTAAAGCAGGTTCTTGTTGGTGCACAGTACAAATTAGTTATATATGGGGACGGTAGTTTTTTTTTGTTTGTTTGTTTTTTGGTTTTTTTTTCATCTTCAGTTGTCTCTGATGCAGCTTATATGAAGATAATTGTTGTTCTGTTAACCGAATACCACTCTGTAATTGCAAAAAAAATTGCAACTGTTTTGTTGACATTCTGAATGCTTCTAAGTAAATACAATTTTTTTTTATTAAAAAAAAAAGATCTTGTGAAAACAAGAACAAACAAAATCTCAAAGCAGTAAGTAGGAATAAATAATTTAGTTCAGGACACAAATTAATGAAATAGAAACAAAAAACAACACAAAAAAATCAATGAAATGAAAAGTTGTGTCTCTGAAAACAATAAGCAAGACTGACAAACTCTTAGACAAATGAACCAAAATAAAGACGTGGAAGACCCAAAATAATAAAAATCAGAAATAAAAAGCTGAGATATGATAATAAACATTGCTTAATTAGGGTTTTGTTGCTGTGAAAAAACACCATGACCATGGCAACTCTTATAAAGAAAACAGTTTCACAGTTTCAGAGGTTCAGTCCATTATCATCACGATGGGGAGCATGGCCACATGCAGGCAGACATGGAGGTGGCTGAGAATCCTACATCTTGCAGGCAACAAGAAGAGGAATGAGACACTGGGTGATATCCTGAGCATAGGAAACATCAAAGCCCACCCCCTCAGTGACATACTTCCTCTAACAAGGCCATACCCATTCCAACAAAGCCACACCTCTTAATAGTGCCACTCCCTAAGAGAGTATGGTGGTCAATTACATTCAAACTACCACAAATAAGCTGGGCAGTGGTGGCGCACGCCTTTTATCCCAGCACTCGGGAGGCAGAAGCAGGCTGATCTCTGTGAGTTCGAGGCCAGCCTGGTCTACAAGAGCTAGTGCCAGGACAGGCTCCAAAGCTACAGAGAAACCCTGTCTCGAAAAACTAAAAAAAAAAAAAAAACCTACCACAAATACCAATTAAATTTTTTTAAAATATTTATTTATTTATTTATTTATTATGTATACAATATTCTGTCTGCATGTATGCCTGAAGGCCAGAAGAGAGCACCAGACCTCATTACAGATGGTTGTAAGCCACCATGTGGTTGCTGGGAATTGAACTCAGAACCTTTGGAAGAGCAGGCAATGCTCTTAACCACTGAGCCAGCTCTCCAGCCCACCAATTAAATTTTAAAAAATTGTAAGAACCTATCCTAAAATCATAAATTAGAAATTATGATTTCTAATTATATTAAATTAGAAAATCTAAAAGATATAGATGGATTTTTAGTTGCATATGACCTACCAAGATTAAAACAAGTTGAAATAAATAGTTAGAATATCTGTATAGATGGCTGAGAGCCACCATGTGGTTGCTGGGAATTAAACTCAGGACCTCTAGAAGAGCAGCAAGTGCTCTTAACCACTGAGCCATCTCTCTAGAGGTCTTAAGTTCAATTCCCAGCAACCACACGGTGGCTCACAACCATCTGTAAAGTAGACCAGGCTGCCCTCGAACTCACATAGATCTGCCTGTCTCTGCCTTCCTACTGCTGGGATTAAAGGCGTGTGCCACCACTAGAACATTGTAAAAGATGTGCACCATTTTAGCTAAGCAAGTTGGAACCATCCTGTGTAGCTGGTACCCAAAACAGTTCTTGTAGTAGCACTATCAATATCATGGCGTCATATCAATCAGGTGGAGTTGTTGTGGGGCTCCATCTTCTTCCTGGAAACTTTAAAGATTACTGCAGAAAAATTATTGTTTATTGTGGAAAACTTAAGTGATCCCAGAAAGCTGCTGGTGGAGAAGAAACCATTGACTTCATAGTGGTTCCTACTGTTAAGTCAGTAGTAGTCCAGTGGATAGCCACACAGCCAGGACCACATGAGGAAGCCTGGTGAAACCCAGTGGATCACAAAGTTTAAAAAAAAATAGATATGAAAGTAAATGAAGAGGGTGAAGAGAGGCTGGTGGGAGTGGGAAGGAAAGAGCAAGGGCGTGAGTGAGACCAGATTGTGTTAGATACATATATGAAACTGTGGAAGAATAAATTAAATTTTAAAAGCAGAATGTACTTTGTACCAGTACCTCCTCCAAACCCAAGGAATAGGTAAAGTATAAGAAAATATACCCAAGATCTTTTATTAGGAAGATTATAACTTGACAAAGAGAAATCAAAGAATTAAATAAAAGCAGTAATAGTCTGTGTTATAAACCTAGGGAGACTCAATATTATGAGGATGTCGGGTATTTTGTTTGTTTGTTTTATGGGAAAGAAACCTGGGAAGAAACGTGCCGCGTAATTATTCTACACTATCCTAATATGTCATTTTGCTTCAATTGACCTATGATCTTAGTGCAATTTGATGTGGAAGGGTCTTCTATCTATCTGTTGCTTTCATTGGTTAATTAATAAAGAAAACTGCTTGGCCTGATAGGTCAGAACATAGGTGGGTAGGGAAGACAGAACAGAATTGTGAGAGGAAGAAAGCAGAGACAGGCAACCACCATGAAGCTCCGGCCCGAGATGTGGGTTAGAATCTTTCAGGTAAGCCACGACCCTGTGGTGATACACAGATTACTAGATATGTGTTAAAGCAAGATATGAGAGTTAGCCAAGAAGAGGCTAGATATAATGGGCCAGACAGTGTTTAAATGAATACAGTTTGTGTGTTGTTATTTCCGGGGCTAAGCTAGCCAAGCAGGAGCCGGACAGGATGAAAAGCAGGCCTGCTAGCCTCATCACTACAGCAATCCCTCTGAAAGCAGGAAAAAGGCCTTGAAAATACTATGCTGAGGTAGAGTCCCCTGAGCACTACAATGTCTAGGACTTCTATCATGAAAGCATGGATTTGTCAAAGGCTTTATCTGTTGCATTTATTGAGATGATCATGTGATTTTTATCTTTAAGTGCATTTATATGCTTTGTTACCTTTATTGACCTTTGTACATTGAACCAACCCTGCATTTCAGGGACAAAGGCAATTGATCACGGTGGGTGATCTTGATAGCTGTGTCTATTCAGTTTGCTGATATTTTATGGAGGAGTTTTGCATCAGGAGATGCCTTTAGTTTTGCCTTTGTTTTTGTTGTTGTATCTTTACTTGGTTTGGGTATCAGAGCTCTAGAACGAGCCTGGGAGGGATCCTTCTGTTTCTGGTGTTTTTTTTTTTTTTTTTGAAGAGTTTAAGAAGGATTGGTTGTCAACAGCTGTCTAATTAAACTCTCTCAGTGGGAGAGAACAAATGTCTGGTATGGAAAAGCTAGCCAGCTTCCTGGGGCTAAGGATCTCTTCTATCTACACCTCAGGGAACACTATGGAAGAGAGAGCAGAGAAATTGTATGAGCCAGAATTCCAGAAAGTCTGTCAGGAGACAGACTCTCCCAGAAATGGCTGTGTAACCAAGACTGAAACAATGGCCATGTGGAAGGGGGGAAATATTGTGAGGTCGCTCCTCCTGACCAAGAGCCACAGGCAGCTAGTGACTGCTGGAGAAGGAGAATTAGCCTCTGCTAGGTGTATAAGCCTACTTACTGCTTCTCTGATGCAGAGTGGCCATCCCTGGAGCCATATATGCAAGGGAATATTTATATATCTGTGTATACACACACATACACATATATGTAACAATAATAATCAAAGAAAAGAGGCCCTCAACTAAACAGTGTAGTGGGTCATGGGAAGCCTTAGAGGATAGAAGGAAAGGGGCAGGGAAGCAACTAAATTCTATTTCAATTAAAAACAGATTTTAAAAAATATATTGAGTAAAATAAGGCAGGTACAAAGGACAAATATTGTGTGAGTCCCGTTCCATGGAATAGCTACAGTAGGCTA
This sequence comes from Microtus oregoni, assembly GCF_018167655.1. Taxonomy (NCBI): domain Eukaryota; kingdom Metazoa; phylum Chordata; class Mammalia; order Rodentia; family Cricetidae; genus Microtus; species Microtus oregoni. Next base: position 21,015,177 of record NW_024543073.1, read on the forward strand.
ACTCGCAAAGGCAGAAAGCCGATGAGAGGCAGCCAGGGGCTGGGTAGAGTAGGGGCCAGGGTTACTGCTCAGTGAGGGCAGAGTTTCTGTCAGGACAATGAAAGAGATGAAGGCAAAGAATGCTTGATAGTGTGGATATAAATTAATGCCCTTGAGCTGAAAATATAACTTCTCTTTGTGGAGCAAGGGATTAAGCCTAGCTAGGGGCACACACACTGGTAAGTGTTCTCCTACTGAGTCACACCCTTAGGCCTCTTTTAAGCTTTTGGTTTTGAACTAAGTTCTCATTATTAGCCTAAAATGACTTTTGAATCACTCTGTAGCCAAGGCTGACTTTGAACTTGTAACCCTTCTGTCTTAACCGCCCAAGTAGCTGGGACTACAGGGCTCCACCGCCCGACCTGGCATAAGACAAAAGGGCTCAGTAGTTAGTTTTGTGTTGTATATATTTATTTTATCACAATTCTAAAAGATTAGTGAAGTCTACCTAAACAGTTGACTGGTTTATTTTTAAAGGGGTAAATTACATGGCATGTGAATTACATCTCAATAAAGCTGTTATTAAAAAATCTTATAAGATGGAGCAATGAAAATAATTAAAATATTAAGGTTCTAAATCCTTATATTACTATACAAAAGAAAAAATTCTGCAAAACAGTAAATGAACCACCTATCTCAAGCAGTCAAAGTACAGGCATCAAAATAAATTCAAAGAGATATTAAGTTATTGGGGAAAATAATTAAATAGAAAATAAATATACAACAGAACTATTTACAAAGACTAAAGTTAATTTTAAAAAGACTATGAAAATTAACAAACTTTTTGAACTAGCATCAAGGAATGAGAGAAAGCAAAATTTGCCAATATGAAGAATAAAACAGAGACATGAATATATAGGCCTTAAAGATTAAACAGGAGTTTAAAAAAATAGGAATAATTTTGTTACAGTGAATCTGAAATTATAGATGAAAAAAACAGATTTTAAAAAAAATCCAACAATAGCATGGTGGTACACACCTTTAATCCCAGCACTGAAGTCATGAGGTAGGCGGACCTCTGAGCTTGATGCCAGACAGTTCTACATAGCAAGCAACAGGCCAGCCAGGGTTACAAAGTGAGATGCTGCCTCAAAAATAAATAAATAAAAACTTGAAAAGCTTCCCTCTTCAAGAGTCTAGGCTTAAGCTGGTTTGTTTGTTTGTTTGTTTGTTTTGTTGTTGTTGTTATCATTGTTTTCCTGGAAAATCCTTCCAAATATTGGAGAAAAGATATTTTAGACTATAGAAAAAGCTAAGGGAATAACGTTGAGCTCATTTTACAAAGTTAGAGTCATACTGGTACTGAAATCCATCAAGGACATTCGAGGGAAACGTCCCATCACAAATATGACTTCACCATTTTAAGCTAAGATGGGTCAGTGAAAGCTGGTGACATGGAGGAGGTGAAGACAAGAGGACTGGGCTGATCCTCCCAGAAATGAAGAGAGTCCCAAACAACCAACCCGAGACAGGAATAAAGGAACGTGATGACCAGAGCTCTCGTCAAACCCACAAGCAGGCTGGGTGGCGGGGAATGGCTATCTCAGCTACTGGAGACACTAAGGCTGGACAACCACAACCCGAAGCCTGCCTAGGATACAAAGTCAACTCAAGGCTGGCTTTCTTATATAGTCAGACCCTGGTCCCCCAAAAATGATCCCTGAGGAAGACAGTCTACTATAAAACCTTTAAAAATCATGCTCAGTGGACAAAAAAATTAAAGAAATAGCTTTTTATCATATAGCACAATGGCTTCCAGGAAGAGAACCAAATATGGCAGCCAAAACTGTGCAACTTTCACAAGTAAACCAGAGACCATAACTCAGGGTAAATGAGGATGATATATATATGTGTGTGTGTGTTTGTGTGTGTGTGTGTGTATACATAGAATATATATATATATATATATATATATATATATATATATATATATACACACACACATATACTAGGGAGACGGAGAGAAGGATCAGCAGTTAAGAGCATTGACTGCTCTTCTAAAAGACCTAGTTTTAATTTCCCAACACCCACATAGCAGCTCACAACCATCTGTAACTCTAGTTCCCAGGGATCCAGTGCCTTCTTCTGACCCCTGCGGGTATGCATCACACAACATGGTTCACAGAGACAAAACACCCATGCACATATAATAAGAAAAATGAAAAAGTATATACTATTAACTAAGAAGTTCTGCTCATAAAAACATACTATAAATGAAGTGACAAGCCACATATAAAAGATTTTTCCTGTTTGTAAATAAAAGGTCAGCTCATATAATACATGGACAGGTATATACCAATACAAAAGTATAAAGTAATACAAAATTGAGCCAAAAACCTCAAACTTATTACAGAAAGAAATTCCAAAGTACCAAAAGATATATGAAAAAAATGTCAATTTTTCCTCATAATCAGAGAAAATATAAACTAAAAATAGAATGAAATACTACTTCATATTCACTGGGATTGCTTAAAAATTTTTAAAGCAAAAAAATGCGGTGGTGGCGCACACCTTTAATCCCAGCACTTGGGAGGTAGAGGCAGGCAGATCTCTATGAGTTCAAAGCCACCCTGGTCTACAAGAGCTAGTTCCAGGACAGGCTCCAAAACTACAGAGAAACCCTGTCTCGAAAACCAAACAAAAAAAATTAAAGATTTTTTATTATTTTATAATTTTATGTGTATGAGTGTTTTGTCTTCATGTGTATATTCATGTCACCTCCATGCCTGGTGCCTCTGGAGGCCTGAAGAGATGTCAGATCTCCTAGGAATGTGGTTACAGATGGCTGTGAACCATCATATGGGTGCCGGGAATCGAATCTGGGTCCTCTGCAAGAACAGCGAGTGTTCTTAACCTGCCAGCCAACTCTCCAGTCTGGGATATTTAAAATTTAAAAGAGAGAAAAGAACAAATGTTGACATGGATGTGGAGAAGTCAGTCTTGAAACATATATACATACACATACGTATATATTGTTACAGGTTTATAGTATTGCATAGCTACTTTGAAAATATTTTGGCGTTTGTCAAATGACAAACACAGAAATACTATGCAATCAAGGAATTTTACACTTGGGTTATACTTGAAAATATTAAAAGCATGTCCATATAAAATTCGTATTCTCTCACAGTACAACTGTTCTCATAAACAGTACAATAACGTATCATTATCCATAACAGTCAAAAAGTTAAAGCAGCTCAAATGCTCACCAACGGATGATAAACCACCTGTTCATGAAATAGAGCATATCATACAATGGAATGTTATTCAATAATAAAGCAAATCAAGAATGAAATACTGATAAATGCTACAGCGTTGCCTCCTAAGAACAACATGGGAAGAGAAAATAAGTCACAAAAGGCCCCACTGTGTAATACCACATCTTTGGCATGTCCATTGCCCCAACTCACAGAGACAGGAAGTGGATACATAAGTTTCAGTGAGAAGAGACATAGGAAGTAGTGGCCAAGAAGTGTGAGGTTCTCCTGGAAGATGACCAGAGTGTTTCAGTGGTAGTATTAGCTGTTAAGCTATGAATATACTGATATTTGTTTAATTGAATACATTACATACATGAATTGTATGTAGGATGAATTGCATCTCAATAAAACTGCTATTGTTATAAAACCACAGTGAGGTCCCATTCTGCACCCTTGATTGGCAAAACTGAAAAGTCTGATGCTTTCAAAATGGCTGGCTGAAATGTTCATATTCCAAAAGGAGAACCAGTAACCATCACTTTGGAAGCAGTTCGGCATTGCCTCACCCAGCTAAACATAGATGAACAGAGCGATTCTGTAGCACGTCTTTGATTTCATTCACGTGAAATTCTTGCTGCAGAAAACATAAGCAGCATGTTTTGGCAACATCCCTCATAATACGGAAAAGAAGGAATCAGATATTCATCACAGAATAGAAAGCCACCCTTTTAGAAACGAGTGTTCTGGAGCTGCACCCAGCAACAGGAAAAAATCTCAGAGACGTAACGTAAAGCTACTGAAGATTATACACAAGCGCAGTGTGGGTACATTTGTGCTGCATTCAAAAGCATGCAGAACTAAATGTCCCACCATGTTGAGTCCTATTCAAAGGTTACAAAGAAGAGATGAAGAAATGATTATTCAAAGGTTAAAACAGCTGTCACCCCTGGTGAAATGACAGGAAACTAGGTTAGAGACACAAGAGCCACATTGTCCTTGTGTCTACAGGGGCAATTGTGTCATTTTTCTTTTAGGCAAATGCGATCATTTGTGTGTGTTCTCTATGTGACATCTGTGGCATACTAGAACAAAAATCCGTTAAGTGACTTTTTGGTAGGTAGATCATGATGCATATGTCCAATTTTCCTTAAGCTGATTTCTTAGAAAGCAAACCACTGGGTTAAAAGATATCAATATCTTCAAGGCTCTCATTTTCCAAACTGTCACTCAGTACGATTGTTCCGCCTTCCCTTCCCACAATTAGTGATCGGCATCCCTGATTTCAGCTCAATTCATTCCCATTCCCACGCTCCCTCCCTCTCCTCTCTCTGTCTTCACATTTGTGAAACATAATGACTCCTCTTCTTCCTGAAGGATTTAGATGTCTTTCACTTGTGTGTGGCTTTTAACTTTTCTCATTCTTCCAGCACCATTTAGTTCCCGGTTCTTAGAGACCCATCCTAAATTTCCTAGGAATTACTTCAGTTTCTGGGGGCGGGGGAGGGGTGGACAGCAGCTAGAATTCTCTCTTCCTTCTTGTCCTTCATCATGAATGAGTCTCATTATTCTTCATTAGCCAGTTCCATGGATGTTGGCCTTTCCGTGGACTGGCAACGTCTAAATGCCAGGGAAGCTGGTCTTCAAAGGCACAGGATGCTGAAATTCACCCCCTTTATACACCTCCTTGGGGCAGGACAGTGTGGGGGGGTGTAGATTAGCATATGAAAGAAACCAGTGACAAAGAAAAAGACCCACAGTCCTCTAGGGAACAAGGAGCAAAGCGGAAGGCAGGTGCTTTATAAATGACCTATAAAGGTGATGACATTCATGGCCTGGCAACCCTGAGCTTCTGAAATTTTTTGGTTTTGGTCTAAATCCTTGATCAGAAGTTTCCTGTTCCTTAATAAATGGTCTCCCTGTCTGCCACTATCCTTGTTTTGCTGGTTCAGTTCTTTGCTATATGACATTTAGCAGGTGCCCTCCTGACTCTCACCCTAACACACTCTCCCGCGGGGAGTGGGCTAGCCCTGTAACTTGCTTGGCCAACGTGACGTGCCAGTTCCTTCAGTGTGCTGCTGTAAGCCCTGGCAGTGCCTGTGTTGTGTTGTTGGGAGTCATGAGCCATCATATAAAGGGCTTAGCTGGAGAAGCCACAAGGAGACACTGTGGGAAGAAGCCATCTGGATATGGAGAGGCCTTGAGATTGCAGTGGGAAGAGAGGGGCCCATGTGGAGCCAACCTTCTGGTCATCCCTGCCAAAGCATCATACATTTGAGGGAAGCCACCATAGCTGCTCCAGCCTCACCATATCTCATGCAAGTACCTGAGAAACCACGGGGAAGACCAGCAAACAGCTCACCCAGCAGAAGCCAGAAAACACAGAATTTTAAGAGTTAAGCGCATGTTTTGAGACAGTTTTGAAGTTTTTGCTTATTTAGTGATTGGGACTTCTCTTCTACATCCTTCATGGTCCCAGTTAGGAAATGACAAAGCTTTTCCTGAATAAGAAGAAAAACTTGAGATTCTTATGGCTAAGATAAATAATCTCTCTCTTTGAAGTAGAGCTATCCTAGAAAACAACTGTGAGGGTCCATGTTATCTAAGAAAGTCACATGTGACCTTGAACCCGAGGGACACAAAAGACCCAAAGGTGGAATGAGCCAGAGGATGGGCATCTCAGACATAGTGGACAGACCTGAGAGTACAGCACCTTAGTATAGAAAGGAGCTGTCTTAGTTTCACTATGTTCCAGTAACAAACACCAAGACCTTACCCAAGACAAACACCAGCTTAGGGAAGGAAAGAGTGTGTTTCAGTTTACACTTCCAGGTCATGGTTTGGGTTCAAGAGGGTCATGAACTCAGACACGAACTTGAAGCAGAAATCATGGTCAAAGTTGCTTGCTGGCTCACTCACAGACTTAGCTAACTTGTTTCTACACCCATGAACAACCTGCCAGGGAACAATGGTGTTACTCTCTCCAACAATAACTAACAATCAAGACGCCCCTCTTGGTGCATGTGCCCGCAGGCCAATCAGATTGATTAATCCTTCTCAGGTGAACTGGGGATATGTTGAGCGGACAGAGAAAGCTAAGTAGGACAGGAACCATCTATAGAAGCAAAGACACAGAGGCGGGCAAGTCTGTTCTCTTGGTTCCCAGACATTAAAGTCTGAACCTTAGCTCTTCTTTGAGTTTAATTGGTGACACTGAGCTTTTGGCTCCCATAGTTAACAAAGCAAGATGGGAGTGTTTGAGGGTTCAACTAGCATGTTGAAGGGTATAGGTTAGAAAATAAGAGCCAAGGGAATCTATTTCTGAATTGTACCCCATCCTATTATTGCCTTCTGTAACCCATGCTAACAGTATGTATCTCTACAGACACCTTCTCCTTTATATTAGCCAGAGCAAAATACAGAAAATGAAAACTACCACAGATGTGTTAAGCATCATGATATTTAATGCAGGGTATTGAATCCTTATAAAATAACTACCAGAATTATAAAATATGCCCTCAGTGGGTGAATGGGTACATAAATGGTGGTATATCTACATAATAAGCTATTATATAACCCTAAAAAGAAATGAATTCCACAGCCACAAAAAGACAGGAAAAAAATGTAAATTGCTACGTGAATGCATCTGGAAAAGGCAATATAGCATATAGTTTCAGCTCTATGACATTTGGTAAAATTGTGAGGCAGTAAGAAATCAGGGATTTCCAGAGATTGAGGGGAAGGAAAAGATGGGCAAGGGGAGCACAGAAGATATTTAGGGCAGTGAATCCATTTTGTATGATAGCATAATGGCAGATATGTGTCATTAGACAGATGTTCATACGCACAGGGTGTAAAACATCAACAGCCAGCACTAATTAAAAGTACAGATTTGCAACAAGGACCAGCATGGCAGAAAAATTTAAAGGTGCATTAGTGATGCAAATACTTAGCAGTAACTGTGATGGCTTGAAAGAAAATGGCCCCCCAAAAGAGTGGAACTATTGTGTGGCCTTGTTGGAGGAAGTACGGCACTATGGGACCAGGCTTCAGTGTCTCTTTTCTCAAGCTTCCCTCAGTGTGACAGTCAATTGACTTCCTGTTGCCTGCAAGATGTAGCACTTTCAGCTCCAGCACCACATCTGAGTCCACACTGCCATGTTCCCAGCCATGATGATATGGACTATAAACAGACTGAGCCTTCGTTTCCCAGAAGCCCAGACCCGAATAATCACACAGAAACCATATTAATTACAGCACTGTTTGGCCAATGGCTTAGGTGTATTCCTAGCTAGCTCTTACATCTTAAATTAACCCATTTCTATTAAGCCATTAGGCTGTGGCTTACTGGTAATATTCTGGCATCTTTCTCCTTTGGTGGCTATGTGGTATAACTGATGTCTGAACTGACTCTGCCTTCTTTTTCTCTGTATCTCTGAGAGCATTTCCTGCCTGGCTTTACTCTGCTAAGCCATTTGCCAAAACAGCTTTATTCATTAACCATTAATAACACATAAACAGGAAGGACTTCCCACATCAGTGGATTGAACCTCTGAAACTGTTAGCAAACCATCCCAATTAAATGTTTTCTTTGTAAGAGTCACCGTAGTCATGATGTCTCTTAACAGCAATAAAAACCTTGACTGAGGGCTGGAGAGACGGCTCAGCGGTTAAGAGCACTGCCTGCTCTTCCAAAGGTCTGGAGTTCAATTCCCAGCAACCACATGGTGGCTCACAACCATCTGTAATAAGATCTGGTGCCCTCTTCTGGCCTGCAGGCATGCATGCAGGCAGAGTACTGAGAATACTATATACATTATATACATAATAAATAAATAAATCTTAAAAAAAAAACTTGACTGAAACATTAGCCAGCAGCTCTCTAATTGTGCTTAAGATCCATCCACTCAACAAGAAGGAAGTCATGTCTAGTACCCAAAGTCTGGCCATCTACCCAGAGTTAGTGAGGTCATGAATCTTGAAGAAACTACAGCTCATCCTTCATGGAGGAAACTTTTCTCTGCAACAGACAAAGACCATTACAAAAGAACACAAGCAATGAAATTGCATAGTTGTATAGTCCAGTCTCGACAGATGCAACTGCAAACGGCTCCTGCACCCAAGGCTGAAGGATGATTGTGAAAGAGGGGCAAAAAGAGTGTAAGAGTCAGAGGGTCAGAGAGTTGTTGTGAGACTGTGTCTCCTGGGGACGTCAGAAGCTCACCAACATGTCTGCCTAACCATGAGCTGAACAAGGACAACAGTAGACATGCCAAAGTGGACAGGACAAGGAGAAGGAAGCCCCTAAGACCCCAACTCTACACAAAACCTACAGCAACTAAGGAATGTTGAGAGTGGGAGAAACAATCTTCCTCGGGGACAAGCACACCAACGGCTATGTATACCAAAATGGTTAGCCCTGAGAACATATATACCAGAAACATTATACAGACTGAGTAGCCTATATTTAGGAACATATATGCACATACATATAACAACTATTAATGAAAAAAAGAGGACATGTATGTAGACGGAGTTTCTGTCCTGCCTGGTTGTGCAGTCATTCGGTCCCAAAGAAACATGCAGAGGCTTATATTAATTATGAAGTGTTTGGCCTGTTATCTCAGTCTTATTATTAACTATCATGTACAACTTAAATTAACCCATAATTCTTGTCTATGTTTAGCCACAAGGCTTGGTACCTTTTCTCAGTGCAGCATTTTTATCTTGCTTCCTCTGCATCTAGGTAGCAACTGCTACCTTTCCTCTTCCCAGAATTCTCCTAATCTGTGCACCCCACCTATACTTCCTACCGGGCTACTGGCCAACTAGTGTTTTATTAAACCAATACTAGTGATGAATCTCTACAGGGTACAGAAGCATTATCCCACAGCACATGAGTTTGTAAGAGAACAAAAAGTGTATATGGGAAGGCTTGGAGGGAGGAAAAAGAAGGAGGAAATAGTCATGTTATAATCTTAAAAACAGAAATTAATTTTAAAGAAAAAAAGAAAAATACGGTTGTTAAAGATGTGCCAGTGTAGGTTCACCAAATATAGCCAGTTCATCATTCTGGGAGGAGGTGGGGAAGGCAGCAGCAGGAAAGGCTATGCATGGTGCAGAGTGTTCTTCCTTTTCAAATGACAGCCATGGTATTCTATTTTAGAAACCTCCAAAGGAAGCATTGAACATGAAATCATAGATTTTTCTTTCCCAGTCATCAGGGATCTTTAGCATCAGTTCACTGCTAGGAAAGCCTTTCTGACCCAGAGAAAGACTGCTTTCTCCTGGAGTGATGGGAAAGTCACTTGTGCAGAAAGTGACAGCTCATAGTATCCCTGGTCTCCTTATACAACCATGGAACAGACCACTAAACCTTGGACTTGTATCAAAGAGCCATCTCCATAAAAGAACACAGGCAGATGGAAATCAGGACTCATGTCTATTTGGCAGCTATTATGGTTTTAGGGGGCTAGGCTGTGAACATCTGCTGCCACCCACGTTCTGGGAGGCCTAAGAAGACATCTGCCAGTCAGTCTATGAGGAACAGTAGCAGTAGGTAAGCAGAGCCTACTGTTATTAAAACAATAGACTCTCAAGCCAGTTGGTGATGGTGCACGCCTTTAATCACAGCATTTGGGAAGCAGAGGCAGGAGGATCTAAGTGAGTTCTAGGCCAGCCTAGTCTACAAAGTGAGTTCCAGAATAGCGAGGACTGTTACAAAGAGAAACTCTGTCTGGAAAAACCAAGGTCAGCCTGGCTAAGTAATTGTAAACATTGGAAGGTGGAGGCTCAGCCTGTTGAGTATGTACAAAAGACTGTGCTGTGCAGAGCCAACCAAGGCCACATATCATCCAGGTCTGTAAAGAGAGACTTCTCGTTCATTCCCCAGCCGCCTAGACTCGAAATAATTACACAGAAACTGTATTAATGACAATGACTCTTACATCTTAAGTTAACCCATTTCTATCAATCTGAGTATCGTCACATGCTTGTGGCCTACCAGTAAGGTTCCTAATGTTCCCATGTGTCCTTCTCCTTCAGCAGCTACATGGTCTCTCTTTGGCTCCACCTACTCTCCGTCTATATCTCTGTCCAGATTTCCCACCTGGCTTTACTCTGCCAAGCTGTTGGCCGAAATCTTCATTAGCTAGTGGTAATGAAACATATTCACAGCACACAGAGGACATCCCACATCACAAGCCTCCCATTAAAGTTGAGGATTTTAGGAAAGGTTCTCTAATGCTTACATCTGGATTCACTAATGTCGGTGCCCAATCTGATGAGGTTCCCTTCTTTGTATTCCTGGTCACTCTGGAGAAGTTTCTAAAAGGAGGACTGGCAGCAGATGCCCACTCAGAGCTGCTAGCCTCCTCTTGGTGTTTTGTTTCTCAGTTCCTACTCATTCCTGCTTGGGTGTGAGAGCATTCCAGTGGTGGTGCCTAGGCAGAAGTTCCCTGGGCCCACGCTGGCTGGCTCAGGGTCCTGTTTCGCATGCAGACTGTGGCTTCCACTGCTCATCTCTTTCTGGCTCTTTCACAGGAGGTCCCTTTGCAGCAGGAACATCTAGAGAACATTCCCTTGTCCCGTCTGCCCCCAGAACGCTTCCAAAGAGAGCTCAGGTGGGAAGTGTCACGCCCAGCCCTGCAACCCTTGCTGCTTGAGAGTGCTCCCTGAGAGTGCTCCTTTAGACACCTTAGTCCTTGGTGATGAAGTTCCAAGTCTCTGCCCCTCCTGGACACAGTTAGGGTGTCAGAAATGTGGGTACAAATGTGAGCCCCACTTTAGGGAAGTAACTTCTATTTGGTTTTCTTCTGCCAGTCAATCCGCACTGCTGCATGTGGGTGTGTTCCACACGGTACGTACAGAGCGGTACAAGTTTATAGTGAGTCATCCCTGGGGACAAGGTGGGCCATTTCTCCAACCTCCCAAGGAGAAGTGCTGGAACCACGGGAGGCAGGGACTTGAGGAGAGTCATGAAGGTCACTGTAGCTGGCAGAGTTGTCCTCAAGCCCTGATTTCCTGACCTCTAGACTCAGGTCAGGCAAAAACCTTCATTACCAAGATTGGGTTATTTGCTTATTTGTTGGAAACTCAACAGTTTTCTTTGGCTTTTACCACAGATCAATACTTGTGTATAGATTTTGTACATTTTTTCCCTGACACTCTGAATACCAGAGCAGGGTTCTCTCCTGCCTGTCACATCTGATAGAACAATATAAACAATAGCTAGCTCTTCCCTTATGTCTTTAATTTAGGCTTTTTTTTGCTATAGTTTACATAATATTTGAGCCACTTTCTATATAAATTCTTTTAAGCATTTTTTAAAAAAACTGTTTTACATTTTAAAGCAAATATTCATATATGTCACCTCATATGAGGCAAGTGTCTACTGCAGAACGAAGAGAAGGAGGCAAAGAGAGGAAACTGAGGCACAGGAAGGCTGAGTTCACTTGTTAAAGAATAAAGCTAGAACTAGGTCCCCACTTCTCATTTCCCTTCAAGCTTCCCTCCTTCCCTCCGGATCCTGGTTAGCAGATACATGCAGGTTTAAACACCCTTACCCACCCTTGGTTCCTTTTTCATTTCCTAACAGTCTGAGGTGAATTGAACAGAAAAGGCTGTGATTACAAAGATGAAAAAGAAGCAATGGGTTGTTTTTGGGTTTTTTTGTTTTTTGTTGTTTTGGTTTGGTTTTGGTTTTGTTTTTTTGAGACAGGGTTTCTCTGTAGCTTTTGGATCCTGTCCTGGAACTAGCTCTTGTAGATCAGGCTGACCTTGAACTCAGAAATCTGCCTGCCTTTGCCTCCCAAGTGCTGGGGTTAAAGGCGTGTGCCACCACTGCCCGGCTGTTTTTGTTTTTAAAGGTGGTTGCAGGGACATGAAACATCTCCAGGTTCTTCCAGGGAGCCAGAACCACCCTGGCTCTGATGTAGTCCACGGATGTCAATTAAAATACCAAGACTAAACGGCAGTCAGTGAAGGTCTCTGTCTCCTCGCCTGTCTCGCGGGTCTTCCTGTGACTTCTTCAATCCCATAAAGCTTCAGAAAGCTTGGGGTCCCACCCTGTCTGGCAGTGAAGCAAAAGCTGTTCAGGGCGGAGGGCTCCACGTACCTGAGGGCTCTTGCTAGACCTCGAGGCTAAGATCTATACCACATCCAGCTCAGCAGCCCCTTTTTGGTGTCTAAATAACAAGACTAAAGAAAAATAGAGGAGTCAGGGATGTGGCTCAGCTGGTAGAGTGCTTGCCTAGCATGCATGAAGCCCTGGGTTCAAACCCCAGCACCACATAAAAACTGGTTCAGTGGTGCACGCCTATAACATCAGCACGTGGGAGGTGGAGACAGAAAGATCAGAGTCCAAGGTCACCCACAATTACACAGCAATTTTGAGGCCTGACTTACTTACATAAGACAGTGTGGGAGAGAAGTGGGTGTGTGGACCTGGCTTTCTAGAAGGAAGCCCTCAACTGTTGGTTATAATGATTCCTAGAGGAGTTATTTTCAACTCCACAATAATTAATCTAGAATAAGTTACACGAAACTGTCTAACTTCAAATTAGAATCGCAGACACTAACTGAGCTGAAATTGCGGCTGGCCGCAGATAAGCATGCAGGGTTACACTGACTGACTCAGAGTCTTCGGTTCCGGAAAACAGTCATTTAGGACACTCAGAATAAAATATGCGAGGTTTCCTCTGGAAGAAAGCAGTGCTTGATGAAATATTCAGTCCTTCACAGATGGGAAGGGCGGTCAGCAGCAGGACACCCGGACCAAGCTATTTTTCTAGTCCTGGGAGCTATTTGTGCAAGGAGCCACACAGAGACTTTCCCCTCTGATCAATACGATAGATTTGCAAGATGTCTGGCTGGGGCTGGGCTATGGCCAAGGGCCAGAGCTTCCCGTGCAGAACATTATTTGTGCTTGTAGGGACTGCACATGGCTTGTCTTGCAGTTAAAATAATGCACTGGTGTAATAGGACTTCGTCTGCAGGTGCGAAGCAACCGCACTCCCAGGTAGGAGTTTCCATTTTCCTTGTGAGTCAACTTGGCTTTTAAGATAAAAAATTAGTAATTGGCTTCCCATCCTCCATAGAGTCAGAAGTAAATCTTGGGCTCCCTTCCAATTACGGGATCCCAGGACTCGTGACTCAGTGCTCTGGTTGCTTAAGGAGGGGAAAATCCTGATCTCACTGATGGTGCCAAGACAGGCAATGTGGGAGAGGGGCCGCCAAAAGAATGGGCTAAAGCAAGGCAAGCTGCTGGCTGTCAGCGGTTTCTTCTATGTGTCCATTAAATAGATAGAAGAAACTATAATTTAGTTGTAACTAGCTACCCCCTCAAAATAGACCATTCAATGTTTGTGGGTGTACTTTAAAGATAATGTTAATAACTCAAGGACACATGAATAACCAAAAATAACAGAACAGACAAAGCTTTTCGTCCAGACAAAACATGATTATCTTGTCAGATCTGGCATTCATTTCCCTGTTCTCACTAAAAGATTACTAATAATAATTTCATTAATATAAGAGGGTGCTCTTCTCTACTGATAAAGTTTAGGCTTATTTTAAATTGTAATTTGCTTCATCTTTACTTTATCTTTTTATTTATTATATGTGTGCTTTTTGATGCGAGTGTTGTATTAGTCTATATAATTTGTGAATAAACAATGTATACACATTAAGGGTACATGTTCAAACTTTCATGTGAAATTTTTACAAATCAGAGGCAAGAAAAGAAGCCAGTTCTCTAGGTGTTAGGATAAAAACGTCTTTGTAGATCTGTCCATATTAGCAAACTTTATCTCTGGCGAGTGCAGAAAAGACCTGGTCAAGAGGGATGGACGTGTCTGACTTTGGTAACCCTGACCAGTACACCGTCTAGAACGCATTGTGGCAAGTTGCATCATAAGAGAGCTTCTTTAGTTACATTGTGTCTGTTAACTTTAAAGGGATCAGTTCTTGTCAAGTTTGTGAGAGTCACAGGACAGGTCATCATCATTCTCCTTGAAGAGTCATGTTCTTGGGTAATGGCCTTCATCACTTGGGCGTTGGCTGGAGGGTTCAAACGTCTGTGCTCAAACTCATGAGTGGGGCCTATGGCCAAATCATGAGAAAGAAAACAAAAGACTGTTTCTCTTCTTTGTGCTTGGGCACATGTATTTCTCAGAACATAGGGGAAATGAATATCAAATGGCATGCGGAACATAACTGTAGTATGCATGTGCATAGAGACTGAGGTTGAACTCGTCTTCACCATACATAGAAAATACTCAAAAATATGTCACATCCCTAAATGTAAAAGATAAAGCTCTTAGGAGAAACATCAGAAGTAAATCTTGTTGACCCGGAATTATATAAACCCTTCTTAAATAGGATAACAAAAATATGAAGGACACAAGGAACAACAGGTGAATCAGAATCATTAGAACTAAGGACTTTAGAGACTATGACTAAGAAAAGAAAACCCCATGCACTCCACGGGGTGGAATATTTGCAAATCATATGCCTGATAACATGGATGCATCTGAAATATGCAAAGAACTCCTACAATTTGCTAATTAATAAAATAAAAGACTAAACAATATCAAATGGGGACAAGCCTGGAGCTAGAGTCTCCCACATACAGCTGAAAATTAAGAGTCTGAAAAGATGTTCAGCATCATCAGGGAATGACAGTCAAACTAGAGTGAGGTGCTAACTCATGTCTGCTAAGACAACTATAGTTGGGAAGACCAGAAACAAAGGTTAGCGAGGAAACAGAGACATCCCTGCAATTCTGCATAACATACATACAAATGCAGCATCATACAGCAATGTACAGGAGTATGTTCCCACACACTGGCAAGAACACAGAATGATAAGTGCAAAGTTTTTATATTTGTAGCATGTAGGAGTACGACCAAGAGAAGTGAAAATATGTCCACATAAAAACTCAACCATAAATGTCTATTGTATCAATATTATAATATCTAAAGAGTGCAAATAACCCAAACGTCCATAAACCAATGAATAAATAAAATGTAAGATGGCCATATACTAAAATATTGTTTGACAATTGAAAGAAAATAAAGTGGTGGCTATTCTACAATATGCATGAAATTTAAACTTTAATCCAAGGGCAAGAAGGCAATAATAAAAGGCCACATATTATATCATCCCTCTTATATGAAACACCCAGAATTGGTCTTGGTGGTTACCTAGGGTTGCAAGTATTGAAGCAGAATGGGAGGGGGGTTAAGAAGTTGCTGATCATAATGGGGATAATAGGGGTTGATGTTTATCTTTGGGGTGATGAAAATGTCCTAAGACTTATTGTGATCTTTAATCAACTCTAAATATACTAAAATTCACTGAGTTACTTTATATGGGTGAACTGGAGGGTGCGTAAATTATATTCAATCAAGCTTTTAGGAATAGATTGTGATAATATTAAGAATGTCTGGGGCTGGGGTTGTAGCCCCCAGACTTGCCTAGCATGTGTGGGGCTCTAGATTTCGGGTATTGATTAATGAATTAAGCTAGAATATCAGCTGGACACAGTGGCACATGCCTGTAAAAGCGTACTGAAGAAGCTAAGGCGAGAGGATTCTGAGTCCAAGGCCAACCACGACTTTGAAGAAGCACGCGGCGAACTGGTCGTCCTTTTTGTACTCCACTCCTGTCAATATTTGATTTTATTTGAAAAACCATGTGCCATATTTGGGAGCAGCCTTTTGATTTATTATGTCCTGCCTTTTCCAATTATAAAGTGTTATTATTAATAAAAATTAATTATGGTGCCTACTTTGAGGAGCTCCCATTAAACACTGCCTGTGTGTGATTGGTCGGAGCACAGCTTCCTTTTCTGCGGGAAACATAACTTTCTGGGAAGAGAAGGCATTTTCTCACTTTGAAAAAGCTGAGGCATATTCAATTTTAGTGGAATAACCACGCAGGCCATCTGCAGGGACCTTTCTGATGTGAAATTAAATGTGGCACAGACAGAGATTTTATTACATTTACATGGACCCATAAAATAACCTTTATGGCTCCCAGTGGTGCAAATCCTCCTTAATTTTGTTAATTATTTTCCCCCAGTTATCCTTAGCTATGTCTGCTAATTCAGTATTGATCTTGATACTAAGATATGTTATGGGCTTAGAAAGTCACCTGAGTCCCCGCTGAACGAAAAAAACTGAGGAAGCAGATCTTTCTTGAGGTAATGTTTTGGATAGTTTCCAATTACTATGGTAGCTGAGAATGACAGCGTCCTTCTACTCGGAGTCCTGACTTAGTACTCGAGCTGGGCTCCCGATTCAGAGCAGGGTGTAAGAGCATGTTCGAGAGAGCTAACAGGAAGCATCTTCCTTTCGGCCCAGCTTCTAAACGTTGTTCTGGTCAACAGTCTCCATCATTTCCCAAAGCTTTCTGCTCCCACGTAAGATCTGGGAAACCATCTACTGATGGTTCTGTTCGGTTTTCACTTTTCTACATCTAGCCTTCCCAGTTCCCGTTCACAGTTCTGCTAGAATTTTCTGAAGAAATGTCCTTAAATTATTTATTCTTAATGACATTATTCATCAAGTTATTTAGCATTGCTACTGATAGTTATTCTATGGATGTTTTCATGGATTTATTTAAAGAAGTATAGGCTGACGTGGATGGAGGCCATCTTCCTCGTCATGGATTCCTTTGCTGCATACCCTTAGAGGGCCTGATCACCAAGGACTCGGTGGGAATTGGGTGTGAAATCAACCTAGAGCCAGTGTGAACTTAACTTAATCATGGTTCACTTTACTTAATCATGCATCTGTTGAACACCTACTACGCACAAAGCCTGTATCTAAATTTAGTTGCTCTTTCAAATTAAAATGTCAATACAGCTTTAATTCCTGGGTTATCCAATCAATTGCAACATGTGAAAAGTTTTTCTGTTTTATGATATATAATTATATAATGTAGGCTTCTTGTGAGTCCTGATTCTTCCACTAACTTACCCCATTGAACTTACAAGGTCCCCAGTTACAGCTTTGGGAGATGTGCTCTACTTCAGAGTAAAAGTTGTAGCCTTTCGAAGGATTTTAGAATTCATTCCTTTCCCCAAAATGAGCTCATTTCTCCTTCTTCCTGTCTTTTGAAATATTTTGAAATATTGAGGTTTTGCTACTTAGGTTATTTTTTTTGCTTCTTTTTATTTTGTATTATGAGTTCCCAAAGGGCACCCAGAAGAGTCACTTTGAGAAAACAGTCAATTCACAGCCCCAGACAAAGCTAACTTACTTCATATTGTCTCCTTTCCATGCCTCTATTGCAAGAATAATTGGGGCGTGGGGGAGGGGCGATGGACGTGTGGGGGCTGTGATGGACGCCAGCCCTGGGTGATCCCACTTCAGTCTCCTGTTGCTCCCTTCTTTTCTCTTCCCATCAAATTGCTTCAAATCCTGCATTTACACAGAATCACACGGGGAAAATCCACTTTAAAGAATTTGCATACTTGCACTTTTGTTTGCGTGCTCACACAACACTTGTTTGTAAAGCTAGGGATTGACCCCAGGCCCTGAAAACAAGGAAAGGAGGGGGGCTTCATTTCCATAATCCCCTTTGACCAGAGACTTTCTGATAGCCCCAATTTTTAAAGTTTTCACCACCTCCAAGTAGCGGTCTCTCTTAGAACCAGGCCTTTAGCATACGGGCCTTTGAGGGACACTTAAGATACAAACTATAGCAGCTGCAAAACACTAAATACCAAGGAAGGCCCCCTTCCAAAAACATCATCCAGTATGTCCCCTGCCAGCAATTCCCAGTCCCCAAGTTGAAGTAAGATCGCAGGAGCCCTGTTTCCCAGAAACCAGTTTGATGCTGTTTAGACCAAGAGAATGAGTTCAACCCCTTGCTTCTTTAGTGCAGTCCACCAAAGCGCCCAGCTCTTGGGGTGCCTGGGTTTTGTTAGCTGCCTATGAATCTAGAATTTCTAAGAAACACTCTTTGGAAAGTGGTGGGAAGGGACTGAGAGGCTATGTTAGTTACTTGTCTCATTGTACAGCCAGTCTGGAAGACTGGTTCTCATCTCAACCCCCTGTACTCTTTTTAACAAGTCAAAATTCATGGTGGGCTCTGGGCCCTGGACAGGATGCTGGTCTATGGTTATCATAGTTGATAGTCCAAGCTAGAGCTCCTCTTCTTTCCCTCTTATTAATCCAGTGCTGGGTATCATGTCTGATAAGGGGTGGAGGCTTTGAGATTTGATATGTTTATTTGGTCCTTTAAATTTTTGTTAGTTAGATCTGAAAAGATGGCTCAGTTGTTAAGAGCACTGGCTGCTCTTTCAGGGACCCTGGGTCAATTACCAGCAATCACGTGTCAGCTCACAACTGTCTGCAACTCCACTTCTAGGGAATCCAATACCCTTACTCAATATACATGCAGGCAAAACATCAATGTACACAAAATAAAAGTAAATAAATCATTAACCAAATGGTGGTGACCCACACCTTTAATCCCATCACTCGGGAGGCAGAAGCAGGAGGATCTCTGAGTTTGAGGCTAGCCTGGTCTATAGTGCAAATTCCAGGAAAGCCAGGGCTACACAGAGAAACCTGTCTTGGGGGGAAAAATAATTGTTATTAGTTTGTTCTTTAACTATGACTTCTTCTAAAAGTGGATATGAGGATCCAGTAAGACTTTTAGCTCAAGGCTTCCTGTGCCCACAGCCCATCACTCTGACAACCACACCCGCTTTCAGGTAAGAAAGAAAGCCCCAGAACTGCAGGAACCAGGCTGGCCTCAGACTCACACAGAGCAGGAGATAAATACTTGCAGTTCTATGTCTTTGCCACCCCTTTTCGGAATAGGCCATAAGCAAATTTTGTTCTCCGTGAAAAAAAAATGATCATGTATTATTATATCAAATTCCCATAACCTTTGCAAACGAGAACAGATCTTCGAGCCAGGTGTGGTGTGATTTGTTTTGACTCTTCGCTGCCTCCGACTGAGATGTTTTACATATATTAATCTAAAGACAATGAATCCTGAGTTGATTCCATGAGCGTGAGTTATGCTGGCTCTGAAATGGAGGGACGGCTCTGAGTCAGAACACAGACACATAGACAACCAGGAGCCATCCAGCTCAACATCTTTCTTTTTTTTTTTTATTTTATTAATCTCAGCTTCAGAGGTAAAATCTCCTTCTCGGGGACATCAAAGTGATTTGTGGTACTCTCTGTGCACCTTTAGATTCACAAGCCAATGAGTACATCACAGCAATCTCTCGTTTTCCCATCAACAACTAACATAAAACACAGGTAATCTTCATTTTCCTCAAATGTTTCAAATGTGGAAACCCTTTAGCTCTGTGACATAGCATTTCTGAATGTTTCCTCTCCAGCTTTGGCATCAACCAGAATACACACTTAAAATACTGTTATAGCTCTTTTAGAAATGGACGTAATTAAACAACTGAAATGCCTGTACTAAAGGCATTGGACCCAGAGAAAAAGGATCTGCCTTTTTGTGGTCTTCCTAGGTGTCAGATTCATGGTTTAGAAAACAAAGCACACACACACATATATGTGTATGTATACATATATATCATGTGTATACACATTTATATATACATACATGCACACGCTTGTGTTCAAGGGCAGCACTCCCATGCACATAGTGACATCTGAAGCCACACCATACACGTACACAAAATTGTCCTCATTTTAAATGTCTTTTAGGAATTCACATGTGAGCAGAGCTTATTAATTATGATTGTGGGCGATTTGTGAGCGTGGCATTCCAGC
Source organism: Microtus oregoni (assembly GCF_018167655.1). NCBI lineage: Eukaryota > Metazoa > Chordata > Mammalia > Rodentia > Cricetidae > Microtus > Microtus oregoni. The sequence continues at coordinate 21,035,185 of NW_024543073.1, forward strand.
CAGCAAAAGGCAACCGCTCCGACTGCTTGACACACACAGTCCTCCTAACGTCAGTGATGGCGGCCAGAGCTGCACCCTCCGTGGCTGCCGTTATGAAGATGTAATTCTGTTATAATTATTTAATCCCAAAGGCATTATTACACCTGTTCAGCCGTTTTCAACCACTCACTAAAATGATGTACAACTCTGCTGTGATAAATCTCAGAGGGATTTTTTGTCATTAAAGTTTCTTTAAAAGTATCATGGCTGGAGAAGGTTGAATTTAAGTAAGTGTTTGGAGAAACTACATAATTATGTAAGAAATGTGTTGTTTCGGAATTTACGCTATCATTTTCCCACACTGTCCATGATCTTGAGGCCTGATTAAAGAGTTTTTTTTTTTTTTTTTTTTTAGTCACTTAAATCATACAGTCAGATTAAAGGATAATGGATTCATAGAATGTGGGCACTAGAAGGGACCTCAGAGAACGCCATTTCAGTGCCTCTCCAAACTTGGCCTGAATTTTGAGAATTATCCTCAAGGTTTGCTCAGGCAGATCTCTGGGCCCCACTGCCAGAGCTGCCGATTCAGGGAACACGTTTCTCACCAGCTCCCCACCCAGTAAGGCTGGTGCTACTGTCCGGGGACCCCACTTTGAGAATCACTGCTCTAATACTTGGTATAAACGAAGAAGCTCAAGTCCGGAGAGATGGAACAATTTGTTGGAGGCATAAAATGGACAAATCCGGTCACTGCTGGAGCTGGGCTTGTGGCGAAAGCATGCTTGAGCACATGCGCATAGCAGGGTATGGGGTGCGGGGGCGGGGGTGTTGAAACAGCGCCCTACAGTCATACGTACAAACCGGAAACGAAACGTGGTGACGGCAGACATCTTGGCCGTTCACTGTGAGGGAAGGAGTGTCAGGCAGCAAAGGCACAGCGGAAGACTTAGACGTGTGGCCAGACACTATCTGAGGTGACAGGGAAGTAGGTGCGGTCACTGGATTTGGAGCTGAGTGACGGTAGCACACGCCCTAGGAGGCAGAGGCAGGGGGTTCTCTGTGAGCTTGAGGCCAGCCTGGTCTACAAAGAGAGGGTCTTATAGTGAGACCTTGTCTCAAAAAAAAAAAAAAAATTTTTTTTAAATTTTTAAAAAAAAGAGGAAGAGGAGGAGGAGGAGGAAATTGCATGGGTGTTGATGGACGGCTCAGAATCAATACTTCTTTCCCAGCAAGCCTTTTCTTCACATTTCAGGGAAAGGCCCTAGGAGCTCAGGGCCAATATTGGAGAAAGAACCTAGGGGCACAGGCTCAAGATCTTGAAGTCATTTTTCTTCTTTACCCTCCACGTCTAATAATTCTCCAGAACACATCCTAAATCCATCGCCTTCCCTGTCTTCAATAATATCTCCCTACCAAGCCACTGCCACCATACCCAGCATTCCACAGTATTTCCTGTTAATTTCCTTGCTTCTGTTTGGCCCTTTGCTATTCATACCCCTCGCAAAAAGATTCTTTAAGAAGAAATTCAACTGTGCTAAAACCCACCGCCAACTTCCTGTTGTTTTTTGAATCCCTCACTACGGCCTACACGGCCCTGGGGTCAAGTGTTGGCCTTTCCTGTCTGACCTCACTCTTGCTGCTCGAGGTTTCGCTTATAAAATCCAGTCAAGCCGGGCGATGGTGGCGCACGCCTTTAATCCCAGCACTCGGGAGGCAGAGGCAGGCGGATCTCTGGGAGTTCGAGGCCAGCCTGGTCTACAAGAGCTGGTTCCAGGACTGGCTCCAAAGTACAGAGAAATCTTGTCTCAAAAAAAAAAAATCCAGTCAAAATTTCTTTCTGTTCTGAGAATATAGCAAGAACATACGACTTCATGCCCTCCTTCTTCCCAGAGCTCCAGCCACTGACCCGAAAGGAATCATGGCATAGATGTCACCTAGTCCCAGGCCCCTTCTTGACAACCCACTCTTTATCAGTTTATCAAGTCAATCTATCTAATGTTCTTTCATCACTGTCTGAAATGATCCTTTCTGTTGGTTTGCTTTTTTAAGTTATTTATTCCCTTCCAGCAAGTAAGCATGATGATGTCAATAGAAGTGTTTGTATTTTTGCTTTTCACCATAGCCATAGAACAAACAGTGCCTGGCACGTAGTATGTGCTCAATAAAAGTTACCTGAATATGTGGGCAAGGTGGCAAACACCTATAATTTCAGCCACTCAAGAAGTTGCGAAGAGATCATGGCTTCAAAGCCAGCCTGAGCAGCATTAGCAAGAGGCCTTCTACAAGCAAAGAAAATGAAACCAATTTCTTGAATGAATAACAGGACTTTAGCCACAGCAATAGAACCGGTTCCCTGAGACCTTCCCTAGCAAGAAGACAAAGGTGCAGACTCACTGAACAAGAGGGAAATCCACCCACTAGATCATAGCTTATTAAACTGTGGCTCGTGACAGCCCCATGTGTACCTGATATAGAAACTGCAAAAGGTTTAGCAACGTGAAAATTCTGAACACACCATAACCAAAAGTGCCGTCAAATCAAATGCACAGTGGGTTTGAGGTGCTCCCAGCAGCATGGGCCCAAGTTACTTCACACGACCTCACGGAAGCCTTAGTTCTGAGCACACACCACGAGCACACACCCAAACACACGCACTGTGCACACTGCGTGCCGTGCAACACGAACAAACACTGGTGAAAGTCCCTGGCTCAGATTCAAGACTTCACGTGTTGTGGATTGTAGTATTTTACTACACAATGCACACAAAGTTTTTGCCTTAGTAGAAAGATAATAATTTAATTATAGAAAATCAAGTCTTTGGTTATTTTTCAAGTGTCATTCCTCAGCATGGTTCAAATTAGCCGATCTTTGGATTGCACTGTATTAAATTTTATTTTATTTTATTTTTATTCACTTAAAGATTATCTTGCACGTGTATGTGTATGCGTGTGTGTATGTCTGTGTGTGTGTGCATGTATGTGTGTGTCCTTGTATGCTTGTGAAGGTCACTTGTATGCTTGTGAAGGTCAGAGGACAACTTTGGGGTGTCAGTTCTTTGCTGAAGACCCACACGGGTCCCAGGGATTGAACTCAGACCATCAGGCTGGGCAGCAGGTTCTTCTGACAGTGGAGACATCTCACTGGTAGGATTGATTTTAAAAATTACTGTCTGAGTTGCTGATTTGGGTTTCAGAAAAGAAGCCATCAAACAAATTTGGATCGGGGAACAGTTTTGAAGTGCCTGAAATGGCCCCAAACGTGCTCTGCCATTTTTGTGTATTTAAGCACTTTATTACATCTTTATTTATTTGTGTGTATGTGTGTGTATGTGTGTGTGTATGTGTGTATGTGTGAGTGTCTGTGTGTGTGTGTGTGGGTGTGGGTGTGTGTGTGGGAGCATACATGACAGGGCAGGAATGTGGTGGTCAGAGGACAACCTGTGGAACACAGTTCTCTCCCGCCATGTGGGCACCAGGGATTAAACGCAGGTCTTCAGGCTCCGGGGAATTTTCTTTACCCTCTGAGCCATCTCATCAGTCCTGTATCACGGACTTATGTAAATGATGTTCTTAGCATTGATACTTGATTATGAAATCAGTCAACTCTGGGAAAAGGTGCAACGCTACATCCTGTAGTGTAAAATATCCATGCAATTTAATTCTCTACAAAAAAAATATACAAGTACATTCATCTCATCAGCATGCAAATTTACTTTCATTTTTATTAGAGGTAAAATTTCATGTATACCAAAACTATTTTAAAATAATTTTTTGATGATTTATTATAGTAAATGCTTGATTTGCTTGTCTGTTTTGATGCCTGAGGTAGTATAGATTTTCTCCGATGAAAAGGGTTTGCAAGCGGAAGCAGTTTAGGAAGGTAAGGGTGGAATGTGGTATGGAACCTAGGAAGCTAGAAACCCCATTAGCAAAATCGGAACCTGGATTCAAAACTGAAGTAGCAGATGAAGAACTAGGAGAAGAGACATGAGCCACCCGCGTAGCAAATTCACCGAAAGTCGAATTGTTTCTTTCGCCCATTCGGGAGTGACTTGATTATGCTCTCTTTGAGAGATCTGAGGTACTTAACTGTCTCTCCTCTCTGCTGCTAAGAATAGAAATAGAGAGAGTGAAATCAGGGGAGAGGGTAAAAGGGTAAGAATCTCTAAATGTCGTAAACATGAGTATTCTTATGAATAGGTTATTCATCTGTTTATTGCTAAAATGCAAAGACATGTTCAAACTCAGCCTATATTTTAAGAGAAACTTACAAAGTCTGTATGCTCTCTCCTCAGTAGGTATTGAGAGGGATTAATTTGTAGTTAATATCTCATAATTAAAAGCCCACTTGAGTTGGGGGTGGGGTCTCAGTATATAAGGTACTTGCTGGGCAAACATGAGGCTCCGTGTCCAGATCCTCAACACCCATGTAAAAGGCATTATAACCCAGTGCTGCTGGGTGGAAACAGGTGAATCCTGGGGACCGGCTAACCGGTCAGTCTAGCCAAAGCAGTGAGCTTCAGGTTCTGTGTGAGAGCCCGTCTCAAAGATTAGCCAGAGAAGACATGTCAATATGCACACACACACACACACACACACACACACACCACACACACACACATCTCACAGACCCACCACACACACACGTCACACACACACATCTCACAGACACACCACACACACACACACATCACACACACACCACACACACACATCACACACATCTTACACATACACACACATGCACACACATACACATCCTAACTGTTTTTAGGCCTCTTGGCTGACATTTGGAGGCTGGGTTCTCCATCTGAAGTCCACAATGACTGACAGGTTAGGTTAGTTTTGGGGGGTGTTGCATCTGCTCATGGCAGGCATTTCAGTATTCGCGATCAATTTACCAGAGACAAAAAAGAAAAAGACTGAGCTCAGGCTTCCCTTTCAGTCAAGCATTTAAAAATGTGGGGGGAAGCGCAACTTTCAGGCCATTCCTGGGCTTTAGCTGCATGCGGTTGTCTCCATGTGAGATGAACTCTGTGAGGTGACCTGAAGGAGCAGCCAGGTGCAGGTGCACACAGCAGCGCTCAGAAGAGAAAGAAGGTACTGCCTCCTCAGGGGCGCACAGTGGCTCTGCCTGGCTTTTGCAGGAATTTCAGAAAATGTGAGCAGTTTTTAACTCCGCCCCTGTTTTATATGAATAGCCCCGGGCAGCATCGGCTCTCTCAGAGCATCCTGGAGTAAACAAAGACTAAGAGCCTGTCTCTGGGAAGGGATTTTTAACTTGGACCTCAGGGGCCTTTTGGTAGATCTCTAAGCCTGCATGTGTACCTACCACTATGTGTATAACTTCTCGTGAGTGTACAAGTGTGCGTTTTTATGACAGCAGGTCTGTGGCTTTCACCCCACCTCAAGGGAATTCATGACCCTGCAGTTGAAGCCTCACCTGCTGCTCCTGGCTAGCTAGCTTATCATAGAACTGGGTGTTGGAGAAGCAAGAATTAGGGTGTGGTTATCTGCTGTCATTGACAGGGAGCCTGGTGGGGAAAATGGAGAAAAACGGATCCCAGAGGATGAGGGCATAAGCAAAGGTGTAGAACCCTGTGCTACGGAGCTGTATCACTTGCCCTGAGATGGCATGACCAACATGGCGGCATGATGGGCAACCAACATGGTGATTATACAAACACTGAAAGGACCAACTGAAGCAGAGACTCAGAGTCTAGCAAGGAGAATAGTATTGCAAGCCTACCCTTATCTTGTTCTCAAAGGTGTAACAGCATAAAGAACCAAGCCTCACCACATGTAGCTACCTTCTGACTCCAGGCTGGCCCTTCCTGTGTGCACCCCATAAAGCTGAACTCGGGGACCCAGGACTACCTCACAATAAGAAGGTACTCTCTACAAAGTTACTACAGGTCCTTTTTACAGCAGATCCTCATGGAACAGTCAATGGTAGTCTCCCCAACTCCTGGGGTAAGAGGAAGAAGACATTCTTTAATCCTGAAGCACTCAGGAGATAGTATTCCAAGAAAACAGAGAACCCAGCAAAGGGGTACCGGGAGAGTTCCCACCTACAAAGTCGTGTTCAGAGAGAATGGTTATAGATCAAAGTCAAAAGCAACAGGAGGGCTGAAGAATCTAAGGAAGCTTGAAACTCATTCTCTCCGAGGGAAGAAATGACTCTGTCTCTCTTTTTGTAATGCTAAAAATGGCATCCTTTTATCTATGATGTAAATACGGACAGCTGTAGCGGTGGGTTTTTAATCTTAAATGTGGATATACCCATTCCTGTAATAGGTGCATATATATGCGCAGAGATTCATCACTGTATCCTTAGCATTAATTTTCATGTAATTTAAGGACCTGCACTTTCTACTTTGTGAATCTTTCTGTCCTGTAAAGGAAACGAGTTCACTCAACTACACACTATCAGGCAGGCAGGTAATCAATCAGTGATCACACATATCAGTTCCAGCTGAGTTCCTGGCTATTGCTGAGATGGTTACAATAACCTCTAACTGTACCATGCACGTAGAAACGGCCTCTTAGGCGTCCGTCCACCAAAGGTTCAGACAAGGAGGATCAACTCTGCCACGGGCAAAGGCATGCTTCTTCTTCTTCTTCTTTTTTTTTTTTTGAATGTGTCTTTGTCAGCAGTATTTTTAAACATAGACCCTATCCTGTACTATATTTTGCTGCTAAAAGCATCTTTATTCTCCAGTTTCACAGATAAAAGGCAATTTTTAAAATGTCATGATGGGAAGTAATTTTTCAAGGTTCTCATGACGGGACATAAAACCAGATTTTAAAATATCCAAAATAAGGCCTTGCTCATCGAGATTAGGCTTTAATCTGTGCTCTCGGACACTGGGGAAAGCCCTTCTCCCACTGACATTGTTAAGTGTACAGAGGGAATGTTTTCAGCTTTTACAGACAATGTAACTCCCGTATGCATCCCTACCTTTCTTTCCAGCCTCTCTATCCTGTCTTTTGAACAAAGCTCACTGGAGAATTTATTTGGCTAAGAAGGCTGACTTCCAAGATGAGGGAGTGGGGTACAAATGGTTTCACCCTTGCCAGCTGAAGGTCCTTTGTCCTGAGGATTCTGAGGTTTGTCCTGCAGAAGGGAATTCTGAAGAACTGTATTTTCTTCCTTAGGCTCAACCTGGCAGCTGCCAGTGAAAGTGGGGTCAGTCTAGCTCTGGAGGAAGGAAGAGGGCAGATATTTTTCCTTTCAGTGAGAATGGAGAATTAGGAGTCCCATTTTCACTCTTTAACCCCAACACTTGGGAGACAGAGGCCAGCCTGGTCTACAGAGTGAGTTTCGGGACAGTCAGGGATATACAAAGAAGACCTGTCTCAAAACAAACAAACAAATAAAAACAAAAAGTCTACCTTCACTGGGGTCTTGGAGTCAGACACGCTACCGTTGCGCCATGAGGTCACTGGAGTAAAGGTCTTATTTATTATGAACACCATGTTCTTTAGGATCACGTGTGTTTTGAGATGAAGTTATAGATTTTGAAACTCGGGTACTCCAAATGTTCACCCCGATTTCCCACCATATGAACTAGAAGAGAAAGTAAAACAGAAAGGATAGTCCCTTCCTCTCAGAAGCTGGAGAAGCAACATACTCAAAGGCAGATTGCAAGCTGGTTCTCAAGGCTACTACTAGTCGTACTTGGCCTGCCTCTTTCTGAATTTTACTGGAACGACATTGGCTGCACCATAGAGGGTCATTGCGGCAGGCGTTGAGGGGAATGAATGTATTTTAGCAAGTACCTGGCACACAGTATGCTTTTATTTGATGTTTTGAGATAGGGTCTCGTGTAATATCGCCTGGCCTTAAATTCACTGTAGCTAAAGAGGACAACCTAGCACTTCTGCGTGTTCATGTGCCACTGTGCCCCCGTTCATGTGCTGCTGGGGCTCAAACCCAGGGCTTCACACATGGTAGGTGTGCACTTACCGCCTGAGCTACAACCTCAGCCCCCTTGATAGCATGTTTTTAACTAGGATACATTTGGGAACATATACGACCGTGCAAACAGTCGGTAAAAACTAGCTTCTAAACAGAAGTTCATTCTAAAGATTCAAGAGGTGTGAACAAAATATGTAGAAGGAAATGATATTTGAGTCACAGGAAGCTGAAGTAATACCAGAGGGTCACACCAGGACTGGGTTGGGATAAACTAATACCTCATGTGTTTGGAGGACTTGCTCAAATTTAGAAATCTGGGCAAAAGCTGAAGTTCTTGCCTAGGGGTATGGTTGTGGGTTTGTAGAGAATCCAGGTGACATCACCATAGTGAAAAAGAGCAGAAACATCCTTAAAATCAAAGGCATGTCTCCCATAACTTAGAGGACAAGCTGGCAGAAATAAGCGTATGTGGTAAGTTGGGAAAGGCTGTTTTTTGGAAGAGATAAGGATTTTCAGTGGCAGAAGTGTTACTCTTCTCAGAGCATGGCTCATGATTTAAAGATGGGATAATTAATGTTTAGGAGATCTCTGCTATCTCACCAAATAGCAGGGGTCATGAGGTTTAAGGGAAAAGGAGGGTTCATCTTTCTCACAGAGCAGGTTTGTGCATGGGATGGACCTTTGAGCTTCCTGGCTGGCAGTGCAAAACAGGGAAAGCTGCCAATCAGGTGCCGAGAAGGAAGAGACCTCCTCCTTGCCAGCGCTTAATTCGGAAGTTTAATAAGCTCACTCCAGGTATAGGAAAAAGCCAAAAAATTAAGCGAGGGCTAAGCCTGTGGCTCTGGCCATTGAAAGCAGCCTTTGTAGAGGACTCTTTCCAGGCGCTTCCTCCAAGGCGGTCAGACCCAGCAGCGAACTGGTAGAATTTGGTATAAACAAAGGCCTCCTTGTTATGAGTGATGTATAAATCCTCAAATGCGCTCCCTGCCCAATCTAAGAGAAGTAGGCAGTCTACTTTTTTCTCGCCTCGTTTTTTGTTTTTGTTTTTATTTGGAGGTATGGCGGAGTGGGGGTGGAATTCTTGCCTCTAGTGGAGAAGAACAGACTCCGCCTGGAGGATGGCAGTTATGGTCTAGTCTGCAGAGTCTGCTGGTCTCTTAAAAACCCACCGAGGCCTATCTGCAATTGCTCCCTCTTAGGTCCTGGTTGCCTTTGAGGGCTGGGAACAATGCCTCTGGCCTAAACTAGCCCTGTTGGAATGGCTGCTGGAGAGAGGAAGCCGGAGAAAACGTGGGGGCGGGGAGGGATGTGCGGGGAAGACAGAGGTGTGGGGCACCCGGCAGCTTTTGTCTTCACACCTCTGCCTCAGTGGCAAGGAGGGGCCACGGGGCTGCACTTTCTGTAGCCTATGCGAGCAGTGTTTTGCCTTGGAAATCTAATTTGACAGAATAGGTAAATAAAATCAACTGTCATCAGCTCCTACTTTATTTACGGGACAAGGTCAATGTTTTTTAAGCACCAACCTAAACAGCTTATTGGAAACGGATTGCAGGAGCATTCGATGAAGGCGGTTCTGGAAGTTGGTTTGATTTTTAAATAGCCAAATCCGATTATTATTTGCAAAAGAATCCACGGCGAACCGAAACCAATGTCTTAGTGAATAGCCCTTGCGGTTCGCACACCCGGCCGACTGCTCTGGGGACCCGGGGCTCCCAGCGTAGCGGCCTCCTTCCCGCACTGCGCGCGACTGGGTGAGCACTTGGGCCCGCAGCAGTCAGGCCCGCGCTCGCTCCTACGGCTGTGGTCCTGCCGTCCTTTTGTTCTGTCGCCTCCTCTTTTTTCTTGGTTGTTGATTATTAGTATTTTCCTAGTTTTCCAAACTAATAAGTGCCACTATCAGGCAGTTGGAAGCTCTCGGAGGCTGCAGGCTTTGCCTCTCGGCCCTAATTGATATTGAGCGAGCTGCTGGTAGACGGGAACAGGGCCGCTGCTGGATAATTTGCAGTTTAATCAGCGTTTGTAATGAGAGCGGCTGATTAGGGCTGTTGGAAATAAAAGAGAGTTACAAGGAACGTCTGTCAGAGTCCGGTGATAATTCAGGACTAATTGTGGTGATTAGCGCAAACTGGATGACTTTGGGCTTTGCTAATGCAAAGAGAAACGTGCAGGCTCCAGCCAGAGACCCCTCGGAGAACAGTGCCCCGGCTGCGCGCAACTTTGCTGAGCCTTTTTCCTGCGAGGCCCCCAGCGGCTCCCCAGGCTTCGGGGGAGGTGCAGTGGCTGCCCCAGGGCGGAACTACAGGGCGGTGGCCTGGCCGCCCCACCTGGGTCTGCAGCCTGCCCTAGCCAGGTCCCACAGAGCCTTCCTTGATCGGTTACGGCCACGTATACACCTCTGGTCTCCCCCACCCCATCCCGCGGATCCCATCCCTAACCCTACCGCCACCCTGGCAGCGACCACTTTCGTCGGGGAGGCGCATCTGTTTCCTCCTAGTCCCACTGCACGGCAGGCATCCATCAGCACCCCTCCTCAAAGGGAGCATCCCAGAAGGCAGGGCTTTTTGGGTTCCTTCCCTCACCCCGTCATCCCCTCTTTTCTTTGCCTCTCTGTCAGTTCTTGGGGCCCTCATCCGGCAAAACAAAGGTTCTGGACACCCGTGTTCACACTGTGGTCCCTGGTGAGTGTCCCCAGCTTGAGCCATCCTGGGCACATGCAACCCTTCAAGTGAACTGGCAAGAACAGAACTAGCGCTTATAAACTGCCGGAGTCCTCATTATTGAGGAGTTTCATAACTCTTTAATTCATTTTTAATGACAGCAATAAACATGGTAGTCATTTTGGAACAATAGCTAAAAATCATGGGGCCATTACTGTCCATTAAAACACTGTTTACAGTTCAGTGGAGGTTCACGTGCCCCGTAGTCATTCATATTAGCCAAAGGAGAGATTTATAGGTTGAAAGAACCGTTCGTTTTCTATTCTTTATATAACACAACACTTAGTGAGCAAATTGTTTTTTTTTCTAAGTTCACGTGGCTTTTAATCGTGGGGATGGGGATTAAGTAAGGAGGTGTTGCTGCGGCTGGTTTCTATTTGATCAATAGATCATCAAGTGCTCTAAGTGCCTTATTCACTATCAAATTAAATGAAAAATACTTTAACCCGTGTCCCTGGTGTCAGCAGATAAAGCTAATAATATTTTCTGTTATGTTTCCATTCGGGCCCTCAACACTCAGGAGAAACCAGGCCTTGTACATCCCACATACCTGCAGGCACAGGGTGTTGTCCAGAAAGGAAACTATTACTGTTTCCGGGAGTAGGGCTTCCTGGCTCACAGCAACCATTTCTTAGCCAGCCCCATCTTTCAAGGCTCCACCTTAGAGTTTGCAGGTGGAGGGAGGTACGGGGGGCTTCAGGCCTCAGGAGCCAGAGGAGCTGGCTGCTGAGGGCTCAAAACAACCTTTTACCGGAGTGTTTGCCCTTTTCACTTTGATACCAGTTCTTGGTAAAAAAAATAAATAAATAAATAATAAATAAATCTAAACAACAGACTCAAAGGGACAAATCTCTATTATTTCCTAGATTTTTCTACCCTGGTTTAGAGGTTATCTAATATGACCTATTTTAAACACAGTCGTCCCCCCTCCCTCTTTGGAGCAACTAGCTACTCCCTCCCTCCACTGCAGATCTAGAACGCGGTAATTATATGGTCTGTATTTTAAAGATAGCAGAATCCAAACGTGATGTTTAGAGACTAAACTTCCTTATGCTATTTCGTGAGCTTCACAAAATCATTTCCTTTGGTGTAATACATTTTGGAAAGGGATTATTTTCCCTCTTTTCTTTCTTTCTTTAACAGCTGGGGTAACATTGCTGTGGCCTGTCCAAAAAAAAAAAAAGCAATCGAATGATATTTGCGAAGTTTAATTGCTAACTTAGCAGCTCGGTCACACCTCCCAACCCATTAGACGATGAAATCTCACCTGGTTAGCGGGTACAGTACTGTGGCCTCAATGGTGAATGCCTGATTATACAGCCAAGCTGCTAATTTACCAAAGCCCCCAGCCAGGGAGGCTTGGACGGCCAACCACTCACTATATTCATGCGGTAGCTAAGAAAAGGAACCGTATTCCCTGAGCCGCTTTCCAGCTACCCGCGGAATGAGAAATGTAAAATTAGTGGAGATGTGTGCATGAAGGGAGCTGAGCAATTAGTAAGGCGCGGGCGCCCGCTGGCCCAGAGGGGGTCGGAGAGGGCAAGCGGGGAAACCGGGGCTCGAGGGCAAAGGGCTTCCTTCTTCGCAGCCAGCTGTCTGCAGGCCGGGCCGCGACAAGGTCAGCGTGCGGTGTCTCAACCCCCCGCTGAAGCCGCGCCCAGTTAGGAACAATGCCACTTCCTACCAGCTCTTTGCAAAGCCAGCCTGCAGGCGACCAGATACCCACCCGGGCTCCAGGCTCACCAAGCGCCCCCAGAGTGAGCACACACTCATCTGTTTCTCCAGCTTGGCCCTGCAAAATCATGCTAAGCATCCGATCGCAGGAAACTCGGCCTGTGGCAGTATCTCTACCAACAAGCCTCAAGGACAACTGTGGGTTTTCAAAGAAAACCCCTAGGTCTCTGACTATTGCCCAGCCCTCCTTGTCCTATTTTCCCTACGCCAAGTTCCTAGCTTCCAGATAGCCACTCTTCTCAGTGGCTGCTGGGTTGGCTTCTGAATGCGGAGCAGTCTTGCAATCTGGGTCTCCCTCAGCGGGTGGGGATGCGCATAAACTGGATATTTACAACAGGAGTGTGCGCATGCACCTCTCCCTGCGAGGGCAGGTGTCTGTGTACAGAGATTCTGTTAGCTGCACTGTGGAATTACATACGTTCGTGTAGGCTCTAAAGCCACTTTGCAGCCGATTGTTGCTCGGAGATTGGATGAGCCTGGGTAGGGAAACGACCCTTCTTCTGGGGCTCCAGGGCTGCCTTGATTTCCTCTTTATCCCGCTCCAGGTGGCAAGCCCAACCCTGTCCCCCTTCACATCCATCCTTAAAACCAGCCAAACAGTTCACAAACCCTTATTTATTTGTTTGTCTGTGGTTATCGCCCATGTTATTAATTGCACCCGGGCCTTCCTTGCTCTTTGAGAGAGCAGCGGTATAAATTGGTTCTAATAAATATTAGCCGCTAGATTAGGCGAGGTGAAGTTGGCACCGCGCTCTATTTTCGACCTGTAGCCTCTGCGAAGCCGCCAGTTCTGCGCCAGATTAGCCCCATCCATCCAGTGTCAATGGTTGTCTTGTTGAGAAAATCAGTGAGTAAACAGGGCTGACAGAGAGGGGGCCCAGCTGATTACTCATACAAATAGACTGCAAACTCCTCCTGGAGAAGCAGTTTCCAGAGATGGGTTTCTAGCATTGACAGGCTGCTTCTCCCAGGATCCTATGTCCTGCTGTTCCCACTTTGTCCTCCATCAATCACACAATTGTGTCCGGGATGTTTTATAGAGTCACTTAATATCCCTGCCTTCATCTCTATTCACTTAGAGAATCATCTGCCATCAGGGCTAAGGGCTTTCTGCAGGACAGGACTGGCGACACACCCCGGCAACAATAGCTCGGGTGGAAGCCGGGACTGGTCGCCCTTTCTGATGCTAATAAAACAGCCCGGATGTTCCAGTGCGTGGGGGGGCTTCTATTGAAAACCGCCCCTGGCCCTTTTGTCCACTGTTTTAAATTACGTCTGGAACAGTCCATGATAGGGGTGTGGAGGCCACAACAAGTTTTCTTTTTTTTAAAAAAAAATTCCTTTCCCTAAGATGATTTTTGGAATCGGGAACTGGTTCTGATTAAAGCCCTGTTTTAATTAAAGTCCATTATGACTTTTTTTCAAGGAGGGGATAATATTTTCAGAATCAAAGGTATAAAGATGTTTCAACCTTTCTTCACTCTCAGTATTTTCTGCCTCCCCACTTACTCCTGCTCTCTGCCACTGGCCTCCAACCAACTTGTCCCCCTCCTCGTAGAGGAGGATTAATGGAAATTTAGTTTGGGGCGGACAGTGCAGCATCTCTTAAGCTGGGAGTTTCCACAACCAGGAAGCCAGCTGGATACAAAAATCACATTTTACGGGGGAATTTTAAAGACAGAAGAAAGAATTACAAGGTATCACTCTTTAAGTGGCTCATCTACAAATTAGATTGCTACACAATTAATCAGAAAGTTAATTAATGAGCAAGTTACTAATTAGGACATTTAAAACCAGTGTGTTTATAGAGCCTTCAAAAAAAAAAAAGCTCCGTAGTTAATTGGCCCACACACTGATCTCATAACTGCTAGTGGAGGTTAAAATACTACAAATGTACTATTATTATGTCCAAGTTCTAATTATTTCACTACTGTCTTCAATATCCCATAACTGGCAGACTTCTACAGTTAACTGAGAAGGGTGCCATTTGTAAGATGTAGCCTGACTATACATGAAAACCACTAAACACATCTATAGTTTTGGAGTTCAGCTGTATGAATGTCTTTCCTTAGGTAGGAACTCCGGAAGGGTGTTTAGGTTTGTGCAGTCTCTAGGAGTTCAAGCCTTCGGAGCCCTTCCTTCCATCGACCTGCAGAGACCTGGAACACGTGGTTTGCTTTGGACAGGTTGCTTAAGGCCGGCACTGAAGGGACAAAGTAAGAGTTGGAACTCTGGATGTTTCCTCAACTGCCGGGTTAATTTCATTAAAAAACGAAAGAAGAAAAAGAAAAACACAAGGGCATGTCCAGATGAATGAGAGTCCATTTATTGTATTTCCTCCATCTAAGAAGTCCCCAAGGCATTCTTCCTTCTGAGTGGTCCAGACTCTAGGCCACAGGAAGAGCTTTGCTTCCCTTTAGGATGAAGACAAGCCTCAGACTCAAGGAGTCAACTCCCATCTCTGCCTCCCATTCCACTGGGTCAAAGTCCTGAACCAACCAGGCCCCTCTGTTGAATCATTGCCCAATGCCATCACCCTGCTCCCAGCAGTGACCTCCCTTCCTTGAAGGTCGTGCAGGGTGAGAACCCATCTGCCTTCCCTGCCTGGAGGAATACTTCCTGTGCAGGCCCTGGGTCTTCTGCTTTCTAGTAACGAGTCCCAAGTCTCTGCATCGGTTACACCAGTGACTCTCAACCTCCCCAGTGCTGTGACCCTTTAACACAGCTCCTCGTGCTGTGCTGACCCCAACCTTAAAATTATTTCACTGCTACTTCATAGCTGTAGTTTTGCTACTGTTATTATAAATCATAATGTAAATATGTGTTTTTAGATGGTCTTTGGCAACCCCTGTGGAAGGGTCTGTCAACTCCAAGGGGTCACTACCCACAGGTTGAGAACTCTGGACTCCAGTCTACTGCAGACTCATTGGCTGGATGAAGTAGCCAGGGATTAGGACAAACGCTTTAGCCACAGGGGAAGGTGGCAACGCCCCAACACATACACACACATTCTCACACACTCACACAAGCAGTTACTCCAGCGTGGAGAACACACATAGGCCATTTTAATGAAAGAGGCTCCTGTACCACATTATTAGCAATAAATCTACACCATTCTTTGTTGGTTAAAATCATTATGATCATCATCGCTATCATTACTGAACTCATTATTCTTGTGTTACTATCAGAGTAGATTTATGGTAATACCCACCATTACGCCAGAGTTAAAGAAGGTGGAAAGGTTTGATTAATAGCTGCTTTCATGTTTTAATACTCAACGTTTTCTCACATTTTTTTCTAAATAAGGGCCATGATAATTACAGGCTGTAATTGCTGCTTTGTTGGGAGTGTGTAATTAGCCCCATATGCATTGTTCTTCTTAAAAAAAAAAAAACATGAACTGAACAGGTAGAGGTGGGGAACACAGGTTTTGGAGCCAACTCACCGGGCTTCCATGGCGGGCAAACAATGCCTGGACTGGCAGCTGGCCAGGCATTTTGACAAACAGAGAGACTGTAGTAGTGTCCCATTGCCATCTACTGTTTTGAATGAAGCCAGGTAAACTTGAAATAAATATTTGAAGGAGTTTAGTGTAAAGGGTGGTGCACCTGAAAGATTGCAAGGAGCTCGGGTTCCCTTCCCTGCAACTCCTGGGCCCAGGCCAGGGCAATGTGGCTCCTGACTTGAAAATGCCAGCTACAGCATAGTCGGTTCCCGCCCAGCAGGCTCCAGGAGCCGGCCTGTCCCCCACATCTGTCATCCTCTGGCGCTGAAATAGCCAGGGAGCTTTCGGGCCGACCGAGCTCCCAGACTATCTGTCCCTTAAAGGTTACATGCTGCCGTGCCTCGCTTTGTCTTCCTCGTGCCCTTTCCTGGCAAAAATGGAGACATCACATCCTTGCCCAGCCTCGGCTCAGTATTTATGAAGGTTTTCTGACAAATAGGCAGCCTGGCCACGCATGGGTGACTGCCTTCATTCCGCACTTGGCTTGTTTACATAGGACCAGCACCATTTCCACGGATTAAACAAATCACAGGGAGAGGGAGACATTTATAACCCGCCAACGAGCCCACAAGGCAGTTGGGAAAAAAAGTGTGTGTGTGTGTGTGTGTGTGTGTGTGTGTGTGTGTGTGTGTGCAAGAGAAAAACGAATGCTCTGTCTGCAAGGCTGACCTTCGGGACACCGTGATCCTGGAGGCTCGGTTGTACCCGACCCACGCGCAGAGAGGGCGTCTGGATTCGCCCAGTGCAAGCACCTCCACTCCGCTTAGAGAAGCCTTAACCCAGAGTTGGACACCCCTCCTCCCCGTGCGCCAAGAACACATAGACACAAAGGGCAGGGGACAGGGCGCGCGTTCCTCCACCTTGAGCTGGTTTCTGTGCACGTGGCACATTCTACGCGCGCGACCCTCGTGGGACCCTCACCCAGTAGTTAACCCTTGCTAAGCCAGTCGGAAGAGAACAACACCCTCCTGTTGTCGCCCAGCAAGTTGGGCTTTCCAGTTTTTCACCCATCAGGGCCGCGCGGTCGCTTTGGCCTACGCGAGGTTTGGGGGACGATGCCCGCGTGCCGGTGCCAGAGGGTTTCTGCGTAGTGGGTGTGTACCAGACGCACGCGTCTGCTTAAGACCTATGAGTTGGGTGTAGTGTGAGCGAGATGGGTGATGTGCACGGGTGCACGGGCGTGCACGAGTGTGCGTGAGTGTGCAAGTGCGCGCGCGCTCGAAACTGAACCCTTCCAGAAGTCAGAGCGTTTCTAGGACTCTCTCTCGCTTCACCCGGAAGTATTCGCCGCCGGGCCACCCAATTAACCGAAACAAAGCAAAAGGGCCGCTCCGGCCTCTGGCGGCCCGGCGGTGGCTGAGCGCGACGCCCTGGCGCTGCAGCTAGGCGCGCCGCCCGCTGAGGCTCGCCACTCCGGCTTGCGGCTCCAGGCCACCCGCCGGCTTCTCCACAGCAGCCGCGGGCACCGCCTGGGCTTGCGTGACACCAGGCACCCGCCCGGGCCGCGGGAGGGGGAAATTCCCTACAAAATAGCAATGGTTCCGAGAAAAGGATCACAACAAAATATTGAATAAATTCCCTTTTAATTTATTTGATCATTCCACATTACGGGGCTATGAATTGCTCAAATTTGATAACAAGTACTCAATTCAACTCATTATGTAAGTTAAATTAGACTTCGATAAAATTTCAGTGGCGCGCAGTGGTTCCTCGAATGAAATGTAATTTGTGCAAGAATTTGTTGTATCTGTCACAAATATTTCCAATTAGCGACCGTAATTATTTGATAGTTTCTGCAATTATGGCTTAAACGGGTGAATTTGGGACTGTGGAGGACCCTAATTGGCCTAAATTTGATATTTTGCATATTTGCATAATGAGGAAATTGGTAGAAAATTGTGTTCATTCATTTGTGAAAAATCCTATGAATTTTATGAATTTGAAAGCTCTGTTTGTGCAGACTGTGACTTTGCCTGCTGATCCCTGAGGAGCTGACGGTGAACGCCTGAATGGGCAGAGTGCCAACTTCACAGCTCCAGGCTGGGGGTGGGGGGGGCCCCCAGAGGAGGAGGAGGAGGAAGGAGAGAAAGAGAGAGACAGGGATATGGGGAGAGGAGGAGGAGAAGGAGGAAGGAGAGAGAGGGGAGGGAGGTATGGGTGGCGATGGTGGGAGGAGGTGGAAAGAGAGCGCATGCTCCGCTTCTACGGGACCCGCGCGAAAGCCCCGTCCCCCGTCCCCCCCACCCCCTGTTCTGTTTTTCTGGGGGTGAGGATGGGTGGGGTCAGTGTTGGTGGGGAGGGAAGCTGTGTCACTCTGTCCAGGTACAAGCTGGCCTTTGTGTTTTAACTGCGACTGCCTCCAGTGCACAGGTACACACACACACACACACACACACACACACACACACACACACACACTTGCTTGTTCCCAATGAGAAATGTACCCAGCCTGCCAGGTGGAAGGGGTAATTGCGGAGGGGTGAGGTCTTGAGATGATGCTAACTGTGCACTTGTTTAACTTAAACTGCCGAAGCTTCGCCTCTCAGTAAAAACGTGTGATCTACGGCTCTGTCAATTTCAAGTGTTTAAAGAGAAGCAAAAGCATGGAGTTTGAGCTGCTTTGCCTAGCGCCCATCCATCATGCATCGGGAGTTTTAAAGTTTCATGGTTGCTGCGGTTTAACATCTCAACTGTCTTGACACAAGAATCTGGATCAGGGAAATAATTTTGCATTCGGAGGCTGACGGCTAAAAAAGAAAAGGATCATGGCAAAGTTAAAGTGCAGAGAATATTCATTTCAGGGCGTGTAAAGTCAGGGTGCTCGATTTTAAGGGGCCAGTGTGGGCTAATCATTATAAACAGAACTGAAAACCATTTTCAGCTGAAATGACTAAACAAAGCCACTGATTCCGTGTGTGTGTGTGGGGGGGGGTGTCAAAAAAAAAAGAGACTAAGCAAGTCTCATAAACACACCATTTTGGTTCAAATAAATCATGGTTTAGTTACAAGTATTGTGTATTTTCATCTAAACCAAATCGAAAGTCATTTCCCCAGTTTCTTGAACGCAATGTTTTACATATTCCCTTAATTCCTATTGATTTCTGGGTGCGTGAAAATGGCCCTGGACTTCTAGTGAAGAACACGAGAGAGCCGGCTTTGCAGTGCAGGGCTCAGTGAAACCGCTGGACTTCCGGACATCACTTGGGCTAGCAAGGACTTTTCTGCCTGGGAAGCGGGTAATGAAGGCGTCTAACAGGCCATAAATGCTTATGTGCTTTGTTTCACAGGCATTTTCAGTAAAGGTCAGAATAAATTCATCTTCCCTTAATGTAGTATTTATGTTTGCGCACGGTTTGGAATAAAATCACCATTAAAAGTCCTTACGAAAGAACAGAGAGGAAAATGGGAGCGTGTCTCGGGTTTCCCTTCTCACAGCATGGAGAGATGTAAGAAAAGAGTTACCTACTTAGGGCTGAATCACAGCCAGGCAAAGATGCTGTTCTACCACTATGCGAGATTAATTAAACAGTCTTTTTTCAAATTTTAATTGAAATAGTCTTGAAAAGAGTTCCAAACACATGAACTTGGTGCCTCATGCCGAGCAAATAGGGGCAATAATATCCTTGCCCACTCCACAGAGTTTTGCCAAAGACATTCAAGAGCAATGTAGGATCTAGGTCTCCTACTGTGGTCCCGGCTAAGGCTGCCACCCTCAGAGACACATTATGACACATTATTGAGGAGGTAAAAAGAATAACACTGAAAAGAACAGGCCATTCCCAAGTCCCTGAACCTCGCGCTCTTGGACAGTGATCACCCTGAGCCAACCACCTTCAAATAGATGGGTATCTCTCTCATTCCAACACGTCTGTCAGACATGGGGGCTACAGACATTTATTTTAGCCTCAAAAAAATCAAGACATGTTAACAACATACTGAAATTTAAGGCCACTTCCAATCATTTGGGTACATAAGGATCACAAAGGAATATTCAATTAAAGATGCTTTAAGTTTAGAAGCAAAACACAGTACTGATTTTACATTTACACACACATTGTGTATACACACATTGTGTACGTGTGTGTGTTATTTCTTCTGTACTGGGGATTGAACCCAAAGTCTTGCTATTCTATACAAGTCCCTGCCACTGAGCCACAATCTCTGCCCTTGGGATTTTTTTTTTTTTAAAGTCGTCAGAGGATTCTTTGCTACTCTGAACCTATTCACTCTTTATATATAGGTTTCTAATTATTATGTTTTTATGAATACAATAATCCCATAGGTAAAGCTCTTACAGATGTGTATGCTCTCAGATGCTAAGTAGTTTTGCTTCCAATAGGTAACTGTCTTAGTCACTGTCCTTTTGCTGAGAAGAGATATCACAATCAAGGCAACTCTCAGAAAAGAAAATAATTTGGAGCTGGCTTACAGTCTCAGAAGTTTAGTCCCTTATCACTATGGTGGCACACAGTAGCTGAGGGGTACAGCCTCACCCACAGCCCAAGAGAGGGAAATGGGCCTAGCATTTGTAACCTCAAATCTCACCTCTAGTGACACACTTTCTCCAACAAGGTCACACCTACTCCCACAAATCACATCTACTAATCCTTCTCAAATAGTGCCTCTCAGTAGTGACTAAGTATTCAACTGTATGAGCCAATCAGGGCCATTCTTATTCAAACCACCACACCTACCTAACCCAAATATTCCATAGTAAAAATGTTTGAAAACCACTACGGGGGCAAGGGGCACATCAGCTCCCTCTTCAGTTCCTTCAGATCAAACCCATTGTGTGTGTGTGTGTGTGTGTGTGTGTGTGTGTGTGTGTGTGTGTGTTTCCTCCCAGGGAAAGAGTTCTTGTCATCCCACACAGTTCAGAATCAGCTGGGAAATGTTAGGGCTGGAAATACAATAATTTCCCCAATACTGGATTTGGTTGCATCCATAGACGAGAAATAGGATGCCAGTGACTCGGAGCTGGTGCCCTTTCCTGGCTAGTTGCGGGGCAGGGTAGGTTGAGCATAGCCCTGAGTTCCCCGGAGAAAACGAAAGCCCCTGCATTTTGCTCTCAAGAGGCTACAGTGAGCGCAGCAATGTCACCATGGTAGTCCTTACTTTGGTCCCTTCCACTGGATGTTTTTGGTTGCAGCGGTGACTTACCAGCTGCCTTTTATGTCATTTTTCTAATTTCCTGTCAGCTCTGCTCCCAGACAAGCTAGCACATGATGTACCGAAAATAAGGAGGAAACAAATGCCCCTGGCCTGGCTTACCCACCCAAGGCCTTTTAGCATTTTAATGGATCATTGTATCCCTGTGCATTTGCTCTATGGCATCTGCTTTTTGCCTCTTTCCCTATCACTGACAACTCCCTCCTATTATAGGCTCATGGAGCCATGGGTGCCAGCAAGATTTGTCTCAGAACACCCTTGTATACATCAGCCACTGTTCCCTGTTTTAGGAACAATTCTTGCCTTTGCCAGTTTCTTGCATGTTGTTTGGACCTATTCATCTTATCTCCTGCCTTTCCATAAATCCATATTCGCTCTCTCTCCTCCCCTTTCTTTTCTTTCCCTCCTTATCTCCCCTCTTCCCTTTCTCTTCCCTCTTCCTCCTCTTCTTCCCTCCTTTCCTTCCTTCCTTCTCTTCCCTCCCCTTCCCTCCCCTCCCCTCCTCCCCTCTCCTCGTCTTCTCTCCCCATCCCTTCTCCCCTTCAGTCCTCCCATTCCTCCCCTCTTCCTCCTCCCCTTCCCCCTCTTCCTCCTCTCCTTCCTTTTCCCTTCTCCCTTCTCCTCTTCTATCATCCCTTTCCTCTCCCCTAGCCCCTTTCTTTTCCTTCTGTCTTTCTCTGATTTTTTTTGTTTTGAAGTAGGGTCTTACCATTAGCTCAGGCTAGCCTAAAACTTGCCATCTTCCTGCATCAACCATTGTAGCGCTCTAAGTGAAGGTAAGTCCCCACTGTATGTGACTTATTCATTCTTTTACTTAATGGACATCACAGGATCTATTAACTAGTGATGCTGGGAAGACAGCGGTGACTAGCACAGGTCCTGAGCTTTCAGGGGAGAAGACATAGTGCGATTGGCAAATTATGGTCCAATGAGATACACAGTGCAGCCAGAATGCCATAGGCTGGCCATCGCGCCTATTTGAAATCATTTCTCCTAACACGTCTATCTTGGAAGCTCATCCTATACTCACTGCTGATAAATTCATTAACAGCATTGGTTGCTCTTCCAGAGGACCTGGGTTCAATTCCCAGCACACATATGGCTGCTCACAATCATTTCTAAGTCCAGTCTGGGGCACATGGTGCCCTCTTCTGGCCTCATCAGGCAGTGCATGCACATGGTACACAGATGTGCATGCAGGCAACGCCCCCCCCCCCCCACACACACAAAAATTTAAAACTTAAAATTATTTTAAAAGGAATAAAGGGCTGTCTCCTGTTATTCCTCAGAAGACCTGGTGCTGTGCCTTGGGAGTAAGACAATGATTGACAAGTGGATGTGGCTATGGTTACAGCAGTGCCATTTCAATTATAGTTCAAATTTAGTTCTACAAGTGAATGGACCACTTTCATGTGCTCCTTATTTTCCATAATTTACAGTAGACTTTCTTAGTCAGATGATCTGATTATCTTAGCATGTGAATTATGTATAGGACACGTGAGCATCCAGACTAGCAGATATGAGATAACTCATGATGGCCTTCCCCAGATGTTGCATAGCAGAGACTAAAGACCTAAAGAATAATAAGCAACAGGAATCTACCTACTGTTTGCTTTAAAATTTTAGTTACTTTTATTTTGGGCATCCTTGGGTTGGTTGGCACTAGTAATTTTTACCATTTTCCAGTTTCTACTGCTTTACTACTTTCACCCTGACCGTGTCCCCCTCACATCCAACACAAAGCTTCTAACCCCACTATCAGTCAATTAGTTGTCAGAATTAGAAGTTTTGTTTTTTTTTAAATCACAGGCCATGTCTGTTGATACCACCCCCCGATCATTACTAATAACAACAGAGTCTACAGCCAAGGCACCCAGATATGCCTGATGCAGAAACTAAGCAGGGTCAAGGCTGGTTAGTACTTTGATGGGAAACAGTAATAGACATTGACCTCATAAAGAAGATCACAGGACTCCCTTACAATTCAGCCCAAATTAGCATCATGATCATATCAATATAATTGCACCTATTAGTAAGGTATAACTAACTCAGCTATGAAGAGGAAACCGAATATAAAAGATGTTATAAGCTTAAACCATAAAATTGTTGACATAGAAACCTTTTTAAAACATCAAGAAATAAAATAAGTATTAGAATATTACTTATTCAGGACTGGAGCGTCATATGACAGATAAACGACATAGATCCCCAAGCAAAATTTTAAGTAAAGGGACCCAAAGGGCACCGTTATGTGTGTAGACCCATCAATCAGACTGTAGCAAGAGCATGGAATGGGCCAGGCAATCACTGCCACCACCTGCTCAAGCGGGATGGGTCTCGGGCTGACAGGGCTGAAAAAACAAACCTAAGTTTTCTAGTGCACTTTCAGTTACATAGTGTAGTGATATTCATTTGTATTTTAATAAATAAAGCTTGCCTGAAGATCAGAGAGTAACCCAGCCCCACTGGTCAGCCTTACAGACCAGGCAGTGGTGACACACACCTTTAATCCCTATAGCCGTTCTAGTTTGCCATAGAAACCAGGCGGTGCATGCCTTTAATCCCAGCCCTAGAGAGGAATATAAAACAGGAGACAGCTCTCACACATGTCTCATTCTGAGATTCTTGGAAGCAGGATCGCCATTTCAGACTGTGGTAGAGGTAAGAGAGCCAGTGACTGGCTGTTTTGCTTTTTGACCTTTAGGTTGAACCCCAATATCAGTCTCTGGGTTTTTATTATTCGTACTATAACATATGGTAGATTGAACACTTGTATTTGCCTCAGTTCTTCACTGAAACTCTTCTAAAATGGTTTGAAAGGAAGAAATAAAGAACCAAACAGAGCAGATGGTGGAAAAGAAGACCACAGCAGAGGAGGAAACAGGCAACATTTGGAAGGTAAGATGTACAAGCCCAAGAAGTAACTAATTACCAGAACATGCCCCCCTGTTAAGGCTTGAGCCGACAGTGCAGGAAAGCAAGAAAGGAAGCTTTGTGTAACCTATCAGTCCAGGGGAACCTTGGGGCTCTGCAGTTTGGAGGCATCCCTTAAGGAGGTGGTGTGGGGAGCAGAAGTAAGGTCAGGATCTTTTGCAAATAAGTTAGTCTGCTGGCTAGTTTGTCAATTTGACACAAACTAGAGTCATCTAAGCAGAGGGAACCTTGACTGAGAAAATGCCTCCACCAGGTTGACTGGTAGGCAAGTCTATGGGGCATTTTTTTCCCTTTTTTAAGACAGAGTTTCTCCACAGCTTTGGAGCCTGTCCTGGAACTCGCTCTTGTAGACCAGGCTGTTCTCAAACCCACAGAGATTGGCCTGCCTCTGCCTCCTGAGTGCTGGGATTAAGGTGCCCACCACTGCCTGATTTCTTGATGGGGCATTTTTTGATGAATGATTGATGTGGGAAGGCCCAGCCCATGTGGGTCATGCCACCTCCAAACAGTGTTCCTGAAAGGTAGCTTGGGAGCAAGGGTAAACCGCCCTCCTCCAGTTCCTGCCTCCAGGTTCCTGTCCTATTTGAATTCCTGTGATCCGGATTGGAAGCCAAGTCTTTTCCTCTTGAAAGCACTTTTGGTTGTGGTGTTGAACACAGCAATAGAGAGCAAACTAAAACAGTTAAGTTTCTTCCATCCCTTGCTTGCTAGAAGTGCATTGAAGAAGTTTTCCTGGAGACGATGAACAAGAGCAGATTGGGTGACACGCTGGTTAAGGTAGGGGTGGGACAAAATGGTAAAAATGAGAGGAATGAAGGGAAGACTTGCATAGTAAATGGTGAGTTTTTCCGCCCTCTTCCCTTATTCGCAACTGGAGGATTCTTCACTCATGAAATTTGCCAGAGATAATGACCTTGGAGGGCCCCAAACAACAATAGCTAGCTTCTGTTCAGCCAAGCCCCATAGTCAAAATGTGCCCCTGCCCTTCATACACATCTTCCTAACAGCACCACAGTGCTTTGCTGCTCTGTTCATCCATTGATGCTCCACGGTGTGGGAGATGAGGGAACCTGGGGTCTTCTGCAGGCTGGGCAACCGCCAAGCTGTGTCTTCGGGCACTTTCGGCTTTTTGGTTTTTGTTTTTGTTGTTTTGAGACAGGGTCTCATTAAGTTGCCCAAACTGACCTTGAATTCACTCTGTAGTTCAAACAGCCTCCTAATCCACGATCCTCCTGCCTTGGCCTCCAGAGTACCTGTGATTACAGTTCTGTTTAACTAGGTCTGCCTCCTTCTTTGCTGCAAAATGTGATTAGATAACCAAGGTCTATCAGACATTTGAGAGAAGTTCTAATAAAAAAACCTAAAGATTGAAAAGAATAAAAAAGGAACCCAGAACAGGTTAAACAAGTTAACTGTGATTAGCAGGATTTGGGAAGGTAGGAGTCTTGTCACAAAACAGAAAGTCACAAGAGACCATCCTTAGACAAGAAAACGACTGGGGACTTGAAGTGCAGTGACAGGAGAGTCAACAGGACAAGATGGCATCAAGGACGGCTACAGCAGTGGTTCTCAACCTGTGGGTCGCGATCCCACTAGGGGGTCCCATATCAGATATTCACATGAAGATTCATGACAGTAGCAAAATTACAGTTCCCAAGTAGCAACACAATAATTTTAGGTTTGGGAGTCACCACAATATGAGATACTGTATCCAAGTGTTAAAGTGTCTCAGCATGAGGAAGATTGAGTACCACTGCTCTAAGAAAACAGATTTTTCAAAAGGAGAAAGCAAGCAGGACGACTAAGAGGACAGAGACCATGGGTAGAAAAAAGGATCGGATAAAAAAGCGAGAAAATGTCCTAGAGCAGAAAGGCGCATGCGCAAATGGAAACGGAAAGGTTAACCTTTAAGAAGACACTGGGCGTGCCAGAGAGCAGGGCTGAGCTACGGCGAGGTCTGGCCCGGGAGACTGCCGGTTGCCTTTAGCGGTCCTACACAGCAATTGCATATTCTATACAGTTACAGGAATCGCACTGAGAGAAATGCAGTCTTTAATTAAAATATGAAAAACTAAATTTTCCCACGGGAAAGTAATGCAGACTCAGCATTAGCAGTGGGAAGCAAATTCCCGATACTCACTGGAAAGTCTGTTGAAAGCATAACGTGGCTTAAGTCTAGACCTGTCTCCAGGCCGTCACTGGTGTGTCTGTCCCCATGCGACCTCTTTCACTTTAACTTGAAGGTCAGCTCTGATCTGGTGCTCCTTCCCCAAAATAAAATGGATTTGTCAGACTTTTTTTTTTTTTTTTTGAGACTATGTTTCTTAGAACTTGCTTTTTAGACCAGGTTGGTCTTGAACCCACAGAGATCCGCCCCTTCCCCCTCCTGAGTGCTGGGATTAAAGGTGTGTGGAGTATAATTCTTAAGACCTGAGTTGTAGTCAATTTTGCCTCTGGGTAAACAACCCTAAGAATGTAGCTATTCTCTCAAGACCATGGTGTCCTTTATGTAAAGTTACAGAAGCCACGATTTGGTAGCACAGAAACTAAATCTGGCCCACAGACTTATTTTCTTAGGCTTCCACAATATTGATACTCTTAAATTTTCAGAATATGTCTAAGTTTCTTCAAGCTAAGATCTGGCAACTCACAGTCCTTCCGTCAATTTACATCCCTTCCCAATGAGAGCTCAAAGGCACCAACAGGGTATAGATTGTCAGGGATCCTCCGGCCCTTCTGCCCTCCTCCTGCCTAGTATTCAAATTTAAGTTTAGGGGTACTGTTCAAATGACTGTGTGGGTCTCTTACAACACTTCCTCTGCCACTATTCATTTTATGAAGCCTTGGTGTGCTACTGTACTAGACAAAGGGGACATAAAGACAAGTGAGGTAGAGTCTTTACCCTTAGTGAATTCACAGCCATGAAGAATGTTTGAAAACACTTGGAGAACCCAGATTTTGTCAGAGGAGATCAGAACTAGGCATGGTGGGGTACCAGGCATGGTGGGGTACCTGGTAGGGTACCAGAGGATGGAGCATTTCACGGAAGAGATGGTAGAAGTTTTCACAGAAGCAGCTAGTTTCTGCACTGCAGTAGGTAGACAAAGGATAGCCCAGGGCCTTTACTTGGGCTAGCCCATCACTCATAGTGGTATATGTATTTCATCTGAAACTCCTGGTGACACCAAATCCTAAAGGAGTAAGCTGAGTGGTATGCTAAGATGAAGTGCCAAAGAGTTACAGCCAGAGGCTGCCTGAGCAAACAGACCAATGGTAAAGTAAAAAGAAGGAAGGAAGGGAGGGAGGAAGGGAGGGAGGGGGGAGGGGGGGAGGAAGAGAGGGAGGAAGGGAAGGAAGGAAGGGAGGAAGAGAGGGAGGAAGGGAAGGAAGGGAGGGAGGAAGGGAGGAAGAGAGGGAGGAAGGGAAGGAAGGGAGGAAGGAAGGGAGAGAGGAAGGGAGGAAAGAAGGAAGGAAGGAACCCACAGCATCTCAGCCAGGGACTGGAAATTACTTTTTAGAGGAGTTAGGGAGTCAAAAATGGGACCTTGCTTTGCATTGGATGCTATTAGAAAATGAAGTCAGGTTTTGATTGGATAGTTTGGCTCATCCTATTTAGAAAAAAATAAATCAGGCATTTTCTAGCCAAGTAGGGGAATGGTGAGGACACATTTGTGCTTGGATAACGCTCTTGTTCTCCTTGTACACATGAGTGTACACATGCTTGTGTAGAGAGCTCAATTGGTCTGGGTCACTGTCCTTCTAGAATGACCCCATGTCGCCCTGGTCCTCTGTAAAGCGCTCACATTTGGTGGAACATCAAGGGCTATCCAGGAGTGCTGGCCCAGCTCCTGAGGAAGGGACACCTGTTCTCAGCTACGACTGCACCTGAAAGCTTCGGAGCCTGCGCAGAAGTCTACTTCCAGTTCCACTGGCTCCCTTTGAATTTAAAAGCAGTTCTTGTTTTTGAAAAGCAGGACTTGTTTGTCCAAGGCTGATGGGCCGTGTATAAACAATTTCCGTCTGTCCTGGTCCTGACCTGAGATCACAATGCTAGACCTGTCCAGACCTTTCCTGTTGTTTCTGTGGGGACACACCGTTCCTTTCTGCACAGACACAGAGTCCTCTCCCCATTAGTCCCCTTAAAAGCATTTTCATTAAGAAGCATTCCCATTTCATATTGCTTTATGACATCAAGGCCCTTAGGCCTGGAAATGACCAACTAGTTAGTCTTCCCGCTTCTAATTTCTCCTGAGTCCAGTCCATCTTCTCTTTCACTAGAATCATCGTAAATCTGATTTATTTGTGTGGTTTCCATTAGTCCCCACCCCCTTCCTTTTGGAGAAGAGGTACTGTCTGATCCTAACACCCAGGGTCCTCAATAATACAGCCCCAGCCTGTCTCTGGGGCTCATTTAACCCTAGACTTTTCTTTTTCCCCACACACTTGAGGTCTTCCCAAGCTGGGGGCCAGAGGCATCATCTTTTTCTGCTTTGACCAGCTCAGAATGTATCATGGAAGCGACGCCAGTAACTCCCTCTCTCTCTCAGAGCACTTTTCTTCCTTCCTTCCTTTCTCTCTCTCTCTCTCTCTCTCTCTCTCTCTCTCTCTCTCTCTCTCCTAAGACACGGTTTCTCTGTGTAGCCCTGGCTGTACTGGAACTCACTCTGTAGACCAGGCTGTCCTTGAACTCAGAGATTTGCTCCAGAGTGCAGGGGTTAAAGGTTGCGTCACCACCACCCAGTTAGAGAACTTTTTTTCAGTATCTGTAAGACTAAACATGCCCTCTTTGGCTGTGACTGTGATCTGCTTTGTTTTGTTTAGGATTTGAAGATGCTATATCCTGGCATTCTGGATGGAATGGCTGCCTCAAACACAAAAGAAAGCCTGCTGTGTCTTAGACGTGATGTGTTTCTCCGCGGGCTGATGTCTGTGGGTGCTTGGTGCCCAGCTGGCTGTGGAATCTTTGGCAGGGAGTTGACTGCTGGGGAGCGGACCTTGAGTTATAGAGCACCCCTCATTTCCCATCCTCCCTTTGCTTCCTGTTTCACTGAGATATGAGCAGCTAAGGAGTCCCAGTGGCTGTATCCTGACGCCATGATGCTTGCCACCATGCCTTCCCATGATGGTGGACTGTGTCCCCTCAACCCTCAGGCCAAAGTAAGTCCTTTCTCCCTTCACCTGCCCGGTCAGTGTTGTTGTTTTACTCTTTTGGCTTTTCTTTTTTTTTTTTTGGCTCTTAGTCTTTGGTTCTTATGGGGGGCCCACCACCCAGCTCCCAAATAGATCACACACAAAGGCTTATTCTTAGTTATGAGTGTCCAGCCTTAATTTGGCTTGTTTCTTGCCAGCTTTTCTTAACTTAAATTATCACACCTATCTTTGGCCTCCTGGCTTTTATCTTTCTCTATTACTGTATATCTTTTCTTTCCTTCTTACTCTGTGTCTAGGTGTACAGTTGGGTGGCTGGGTGGCTGACCTCAGAAGTCCTCCTCCTTCCTCTCTGGTCCCCAAATCCTTTTTCCCCGATTTTTCCTCATATTTATTTTCTCTGCCTGCCAGCCCCACCTGTTCTCTCCCGCCTCACTATTGGCCATTTAGCTCTTGATTAGACTTTCAGGCGGTTTAGACAGGCAAAGAATCACAGCTTCATAGAATTAAACAAATGCAACATAAACAAAAGTAACACACCTTAAAACAGTATTCGACAGCAGTCAGGTAGTCAAAGGGATTAGAAAAGCAGCTAATACAAAGTCTGCTAGAGAGACTCTCTCCTGCCTCACCTTGGCAGCTCTGCTCTGGAGGAGGGACATCACACACTCCCAAGGCTTGTCACAATTTTCCAGTTTCCTTAGAAAGTTCTTCCTTACATCAGACTTTCCCACACTCAATTCCTTTTGAGCATGCGCAATCATAGTGCATGTCCTTCCTGTCCTGGTGTTTATGGACAAACACTTGGGCTTTTGCTGTCTGTCCTGCTCAGTCCTCTGGAGATCCTCGGGTCCATGCAAGTTCTTCTCTGAACATGAAACCTGGACTAGGGCGCCATTTTTGATGTGGGTTGAGTAGTTCAGAGTGAAAGAGAACCATCAGCTCCCTCGTCGGAGCCTAGAATCCTATTAGATTATTTTGGCCCCGTTGCCATTGAGTTCATAGTCAATTCAGATGCTGAGTCTTTGGGGACTGTTATCTGTTTTGTAAATGCTACAGCTAATTCATGCTTCTCTCATCTGAACTTGCGCAATTGATTTTTTGGACCCCTGGGCAGAAGCTTGCATTCCTTCCAGTTACATTTCATCTTGCTGTGTTTAACTCGTTATCTTACCCTTGCCAAGGACTTGTTGAGCCCCAGCCCTCTCCCTGATTAGCCTTCTCTGCAGTTCTGATGACCACAGCTTCTGCACCACCTTTCAAATTTATATAAATGCTAAACAGGTTCTGGTCAGGGTCGGAGTCTTCATTCCCAACTCTCCCTACTAATTTCCTTTCTCTTTCTCGCCCATGTTTTCCTCCTTGGCTGGCTTCAAAAAGTTGCAAGGCTTCTCTCTACGTCCTGATGTGACCAGATGCTTCCCATGGTGGCAAGCATCCAGATCAGCCCCTCAGGATAGGCATTTAGTTGGTGAAAACACCACCAAATGGTCCTGTCCTTGTACCCCTCCTCCTTCCTCCTCTTGCCAGCTCTAGGATACAGTGAGAGATGGGAACATCCTAGTTTCAGATTTATCAGGGCCATCCTATTTTGGTGTTTTGTGTCTGCATGTGTGAGCACAGGTGACTTGTCCTAGAAGCCAGTTTCCTCTTCCAGGAACTCACAGTCCATCTTTTTACCTCCATTCTAGAATCTTCTTTGAAAAGATAAAGCCTTCTTTTTACTTCCCTAAAGATATTTAAACATTTCTCATTTCCAAAAACACAGAGCATATTGGAATCTGTGGCAGAGCACACATAACTGTATAGTCTACAAGGAGTTTTAATTTTGTTTCTACAAAAAAAGTCGATTTTAGCTTGAGACTCTATACATCCAAGCTGCCTCATGAGGAGTCTTTCAGGGCAGGCCGAAGACATTGATTATGCTCAGCAAAACCCTCAGGGTCCTCTGCCTCTACCTAGGATCCCTGTGACACATTCTCTTTATCTTCCCATCCCTGCCGGTTATAATTCAGAACTTGGCAAAGATTCCCAAACACTTGGGCGGCAAAGCTTGAAAACCAAGTGAGCCTAGCCCATGACCCCAATGACCTTTCCCAACAGGAGAATAAGTTCCAGGACATTTAAAATCTGATCCTAAAGATCCTATTCTAACCCAAACCCATACCAATGCACAGAGCAGTTGTAAAGGAAATAGCCAGGTGTGTCTGAGCCACTTTCTCCACTCCCATTGTTTCCATGAATTGTTGGCCAATGTCTTTCCTGGAGGTGAAACTCAGATTGTGAAGGTCCCTCAACACCTAATTCTAAACGAAGAGTCTATGCAGAGAGAATTGCACATCTCGAAGAATTTTGGGTTCAGGGAAAAGGCCCAAAGTACCACACTTCAAGTTAGTTTAGGCAGCACTTCCTAGAAAAATTTTTTGGAAACCCCTCCAAGCTGAGTTGAGGCCCCTGGATATCCCAGGGACATCTCTACCACTGCCCTTATCACAGCCTTTGAAATGACATCTTGACATATTGGTCTGACCATGATCTGCCCTGGTTTCTCCACAGGCAGGGACCACTGTTTTTGTCCTGGAGCCCTTTGTGCCTGACACTGTACTTGGCATGGAATGGGGCTTCAGCCAATATTTACTAAACTTAATGGAGCCATTTCTCAAGGTTCTTAAGTTCATAATGGCCTCTGTACATTTTGTTCAGCTCCCCCTCTCGATTTTAAAAGGCCCTATGAAATTTAATACATTATTTCAGATTCATGAACACTTTGTTGGTTATATTAGTCTTGTTAGAGGGGTCTATTATTACGGATCCTGTTAGAAGATACTACCCTGTGGTAAGGTTTCCCATGAGGTTGCAGAAGCACCAGAAGGTAGTGGACACTATAATCTCCTTGGCTTCCCAACCTTATGTAGGAAGATAAGCCTTAGACATTGTCTCCTCAAATTCTAGTTTAATAACCTGGAGCTCAAGTTCAGGTATTTTCCCAAAGACGTTCCTCAAGCAGCAGAATCAGGACTAAAACCCAGTCTCATGAGCCTCGTGCTGGTCCACAAACCCCTTACCCATCCATGAGACCTGCCTACCTGACTTGCAGCCTTTCTGTCCCCTTAAGGCTGTTGGCTGTGCTCCCTGCTTAAACCAGTGTCCAGGGGCTGCGGACTGGGCAAGTCTTCCAGTGAGGAGCAACTGCTACTCCTCCTGCAAGGACATTAGGCCCAAAGGACAAAGAGAGACTTTGTGCTTGGCTTCCGCTACCCTGGAAGCCACTCCTGCAGCATCTGTGACTCCTGCGGCTTCTCGGGTCACCTGTGAGAAGTGCTGGGCTCCTTTGTGGTTATGGAGGCAGTCCTTCCTCAAGAGTTGTAAAAAGGGCCTGATTGTTGTGGTAACAATGGGGGTCATTGATGGGAGAACCGCTAAAGACCTGCAGAGAAGAGGAGGAACTCCCCATGAGGGCAACCACAGCCTCGGTCATAGCCACAGCCTCAGCCACAGCCTTGGATACAGCAACAGCCTCTTCAGATACAGACACAGCCACAGCTACAACCTCAGCCTCAGCCACAGCCTCAGCCACAGCCTTGGATACAGCAACAGCCTCTTCAGATACAGACACAGCCACAGCTACAACCTCAGCCTCAGTCACAGCCTCAGCCACAGCCTTGGATACAACAACAGCCTCCTCAGATACAGACACAGCCACAGCTACAACCTCAGCCTCAGTCACAGCCTCAGCCACAGCCTTGGATACAGCAACAGCCTCCTCAGATACAGACACAGCCACAGCTACAACCTCAGCCTCAGTCACAGCCTCAGCCACAGCCTTGGATACAGCAACAGCCTCCTCAGATACAGACACAGCCACAGCCACAACTACAACTACAACCAGAGCCACAGCCACATGGGCCTCTCCCTGCCTGGGCTCACCAGGGCCTTGTTACACTTGTGTAGGTAAGGTCCTTTCCCTAAGGAGCTGATGAGACACATACCCTCCAAATGTCTAAAGAAGCGAGTCCCAGCCTCTTGTTTGCAGGGAACACATAGACCCCTTGTGGTTCACGGGTCTAGGATGGGTCAGGAGCCTCTAATTTTCCCAGGGGTCCCTTTCCTCTCTCTTCCAAGCACATCAAAGTTCTCTAGTCTTTCCTTTGACTTTGGCAGCTGCTGTGTATTAACATGGCCTTTCTCCACAACCTGGAGGAGGAAGATGGGCAGCAAATCTCCCTTTGCTGGAGAAGCATGAGAACCAGGCTCCTGAGGAGCAACACCTGGTTCTAGACTCTTCCTTTCCATTCTGCCCCTCTCCCATTTTCCAGTAATGGCGGCCAGGTGCTATGACATCCGGAGAGACAGTGGAAGGAGCCTGTTAGCTCTTCCTTCCTTCACAAGTTCCACCACAAAGGGGGTTTTAGTTGACTTTTAAAAAATGATCATAATGAAAATTTGACTTGAACTGTGTTGAAAGCCTGAATCCCAGTTCAGAGCTGGGAAACGGGAAGCAGCAGGGATGGGGTGATGGGCAGCTTCAGTGCCACGAGGGGTTGCCAAGAGGGCTGTGCACAGCCTGTGCCCGCTGTTGAGTCACCAAGGCCCAGACTTCCCAGAGGTGTCTTCTGGCTTCCCACAGTGGGGAAGACTGAAAATGGTGGCCATGGGGTGTAAGCATGAGAGGAGACACAGAGGCTGTCAGTGGCAAAGGGGACCCACACAGTAGACACTGGCCCAGACCCAGAGTGTTCTTTTCCCAACCCCACACAGCCCTGCAGGAGAGAAGTCTGGTGGCTGCATGTGGCTACGCAGGCTGTGCACCCTGGGGCACCAACCGCTGGGCAGAAAAAGAACCCCTGCAGTTGTGAAGCTTCAGAGGCCCATCCCCAACCCATCACCCTAGGAACCCTGAATACTCTGCTTGGGGCTGCTACCCTAGAGGGAGGGCAGAGGTATCACGGTGGTGACTTTGCTGTGGTGATGGTGGCTGTGGGTGGAGGCAAAGCCCCTCTCTCTTTGTGAGGAGGAAGGTCAAGGGGGAAGTCACAAGAAGGCAGGCTGCGGAAGAACAAACCCTGTGGGAGCACATGGAAGAGCAATGACCCCGCCCTAGGGAAGATGAGGGCACCCAGCAGGCTCCCGAGATGCACGGATGTCTAAGTAGTTACGACAGGCAGCCGCTTTACGAAAGCCACCTACAACAGGCCCTTCTGAAATGTACCAATCCTAAACTGGATGCCCATGAGGATAACCTCAGAGGACAGAAATGACAGGTTCCTTTGTTTGGTCTCCAGCTTCCACTGATTGGGGCAAGGGGTTCGGGGATCACAGCTCATCAGTAAGGAGACACCAGCTTGTGCTGGCACTGAGTAGAAAACAGAATTGACCCTCCACAACTCAGGCAGGCAGGGGAACTTTTCAAGGCTACCCCATCTCCCTAGTGTCAGGGCTTCCAAAGGCTGCAGTTCAATAATTCACCACGGAAGCAGTCACATCACTGAGAGTCAAACCCTTCCATTCGGCTCCTTCTTCCCCTGTTAGCCCAACATTTTATTTAATTTTTTTTGTAGCCAAATAAGGATAAATATCACCAGTAGGGGGTAGATGTCTAAAATCCAAACTCTGAAGTGTTCTTCTTATGTGGAAATGGCTGTGCACAGTGCTAAATGGTTTCCATATCAATATTGCTTCGTTTATGGATCACTTCAAATGCTGTTCACAAAGATCACACCAGAAAGCAGAAATATCAAGGGCATGAAGGGCCCTTTTCAAGGGGAGCCTTTTTAATAATAAAATTAACATTTCAGACCCACACTTCACTGTGACCGAGAATGTGGTGTCTTTAATATGGTGCCGGGGTGAAACACCCACAAATCAGCCCCCGACTGCCACCAACGGGAGACCCAATTTGAGAGGTGAGCTCCCAGAATCTGTTCTGAAGTTTTCGTCAAGATGAGCTAGCTAGCAGTGAGTACGCAGGCCTCTATGTACTACAGTGTGTACGCTTAAAATAGCTTTTAGTTTTTAAGGGACGATTTGGGCTATGGTCTAATTTTAAAGTTTCTTTCTTTATTTTGAACCCCCCCGCCCCTGCTGCCTTCCAATGCTCTAACACTCCCATAAACTAACCAGTTTCTGCCATGTCTTCCCTTGATAACACACCATCAAGGCTAATGGGTTGTGAGATTAGAAGTGTGTGATAGTAGAAGCCCATCATGTGGGGATAGTAAATACACCAGACAGACACAGGAAGGGGAACATTTTTGTAAGAGTGTACTGTGGGTGGACATGTGAGTGGTGTGTAGTGTGTGCGGGGTATGTAGTGTGTGTGTGAGGTGTATAGTGTGCGCAGGGTGTGTAGTGTGTGAGGTGTGTAGTGTGTGAGGTGTGTAGTGTGTGTGAGGTGTGTAGTGTGCGCGGGGTGTGTAGTGTGTGAGGTGTGTAGTGTGTGTGAGGTGTGTAGTGTGCGCAGGGTGTGTAGTGTGTGAGGTGTGTAGTGTGTGGGGTGTGTAGTGTGTGAGGTGTGTAGTGTGTGAGGTGTGTAGTGTGTGTGAGGTGTGTAGTGTGTGTGAGGTGTGTAGTATTGTGGGGTATGTAGTGTGTGTGAGGTGTGTAGTGGGGTGTGTGTGTAGTGTGTGTGAGGTGTGTAGTGGGGGGGTGTGTAGTGTGTGTGAGGTGTGTAGTGGGGGGTGTGCAGTGTGTGTGAGGTGTGTAGTGTGTGGGGTGTGTAGTCTGTGTGTGGTGTGTAGTATGTGTGAGGTGTGTAGTGTGTGTGGGGTGTGTAGTATGTGTGGGGTGTGTAGTGTGTGTGGGGTGTGTAGTATTGTGGGTGTGTAGT
Source organism: Microtus oregoni (assembly GCF_018167655.1). Taxonomy (NCBI): domain Eukaryota; kingdom Metazoa; phylum Chordata; class Mammalia; order Rodentia; family Cricetidae; genus Microtus; species Microtus oregoni. The sequence goes on from NW_024543073.1 coordinate 21,071,120, forward strand.
GTGTGTGAGGTGTGTAGTATGTGTGAGGTGTGTAGTGTGTGGGGTGTGTAGTATTGTGGGGTGTGTAGTGTGTGTGAGGTGTGTAGTGTGTGAGGTGTGTAGTGTGTGTGGGGTGTGTAGTCTGTGTGAGGTGTGTAGTGTGGGGTGTGTGTAGTGTGTGTGAGGTGTGTAGTATGTGAAGTGTGTAGTGTGTGTGAGGTGTGTAGTGTGTGTGGGGTGTGTAGTATTGTGGGGTATGTAGTGTGTGTGAGGTGTGTAGTGTGTGTGAGGTGTGTAGTGTGAGGTGTGTAGTGTGTGTGGGGTGTGTAGTATTGTGGGGTATGTAGTGTGTGTGAGGTGTGTAGTGTGTGTGGGGTGTGTAGTATTGTGGGGTATGTAGTGTGTGTGAGGTGTGTAGTGTGTGTGGGGTGTGTAGTATTGTGGGGTATGTAGTGTGTGTGAGGTGTGTAGTGTGTGTGAGGTGTGTAGTGTGTGTGGGGTGTGTAGTATTGTGGGGTATGTAGTGTGTGTGAGGTGTGTAGTGTGTGTGAGGTGTGTAGTGTGTGAGGTGTGTAGTGTGTGTGAGGTGTGTAGTGTGTGTGGGGTGTGTAGTATTGTGGGGTATGTAGTGTGTGTGAGGTGTGTAGTGGGGGGTGTGTGTAGTGTGTGTGTGGTGTGTAGTATGTGTGGGGTGTGTAGTGTGTGTGTTTACTGCCCAGTGTGGCTGATACATTCTGTGCTTACAGCTACCAGCAGACGCCACCAGATTGCCCCTGGAATAATCAGTTGTACATGCCAGACTTAATGAGCAGAAGACAAATCAGAGGTGGGATTAGAATCCCAGGCCCTCAGAGAACTGCCCTCCCGTAGGAAGAGGTGGCCCGACACCCAGCTGGTCCCATTTCAGCTGTCCCTAAAGACCCTCTGTCACCTCCACGCACAGCCTGGCTCGTGCTGTGGGCTTTCTCTGGGCCTATAGGACTGAGGGGTGTGCGACAGGACACACCTTCCTTTCAGCATTTAGGACAAGTCCTCCACACAGAGAGAGGGGTTCACAGAAGCCAAACAGGAAAATCAGTTTAGTCACTAGAGAAAGCAGGAAGAATGATGGGAAACAAGGTCCACTTAAAGGTCTGAAGAAGTTCAGGGCTGGGTGGATGGTGGTGATGGGTGGGAGCGGAGGTGATGGGTGGGGTGAAGGTGATGGGTGGGGTGGAGGTGATGGGTGGGGTGGAGGTGATGGGTGGGGCGGAGGTGATGGGTGGGATGGTGGTGATGGGTGGGGTGGAGCTGATGGGTGGGGCGGAGGTGATGGGTGGGGGGTGATGGGTGGGGGACAGAGGTAACAGGCTGGGGTGGAGGTGATGGGTGGGAGTGGAGGTGATGGGCGGGAGCAGAGGTGATGGGTGGGGGGTGATGGGTGGGGGACAGAGGTAACAGGCTGGGGTGGAGGAGATGGGTGGGGGGTGATGAGTGGGGGCAGAGGTAATAAATAGGTGGGGGTTGGAGGTGAAGTCCCAGAGCTAAGTAGATGATGGTGATGGGGGGTGGGGGGGAGTTGGGAGGCAGCACCCATCTGTTGGCCTCAAAATCCAAGGGAAGTATTCTGGAGGGAATGGTCTACTAACCTGTCTACACTCACCTTTCTCTGGGAAGAGGCTCTTTCCTTCTCAGGTCTGGAGGAAATCCTGCCTTGAAAGCCCAAGCTCTATTTGTGGCAACCGCCTCCTTTCTGTCCCGCTGAAGGCCACGGCAGCACGTTTGCTGCGGAAATAAACTTGCGCACCTCATAAAAAGAACCAGTAATGATGCTACCATTTCATGGGATATTACACCATAATGATGATAATCCTCCCATTTACATCTGATCTTCCATAGACTTAGTGAAATTAGCTTCCATGCCACCTAGCAGGGGTAATTTATGAGATAAAAAGGGAACCATTGAGAGACAATGTAATGAGTATTTACTGTATCCTTGATGGTGTTCCCATCACTGGGGAGAAGGGAAGTTGGTTGGTGAGTTGAGCCTCCCACCTTTTCAGAGCCTTGGGCTAAACCATCAGGTTAGCTGATGGAGACCACGGCGTCACCCCAAAGCCTTCCCGGGAAAGCCAATGCAAACTCACGCAATGTTTGTGCTCATGGGCTGTGAATTTCTTCTGCCAACCTGAGCTGAAAGGAGCTAGAAAACTCTGCGCATTTTACTTTCCGAGTTAATGGGAATAAAATACCTCAGTGGATGAGTGCAGATGTGTTTGATACAAATAGTCATTTTCCTATTTGCTGCCTCATTGAGCATGATGAATGATTGGAGTCAGAGAAGCAGCGTGATAAATGGCAGCACCTTGGCTGCATTGCATGCCCTATTGATTCTCCTTCTTTATTACTCCTACAACCCAGCTGGATGCTCTGCCCTCCCCACAAGCCGTTTCTTGGGGGGAGGGATTGCTTCCTGGAAACCCGATTTATGGAGAAGGGGAGTGTGGCATTTTCTTACCATAGCAAAACCTCGTGTTTAGCTTTTGTTAACATTTACAAATATAGTCCGTCTCCCCCCCCCCCCCTTTTTTTTTAGTCACAGACACCTTATCTGAGGGGGAGACTAGGCATTCAGGGACAGTACAGTGTCCATCCCCTATGGAAGACCGGGAGGACTGGCTGCTGTGTTTGTATCCAGGTGAAGCCTGTGTTTCTAAGTTGCCAGTAGATGCAAACAGGGGAAACACCGCCTGTGTGTTTATTTGTGCATCTATAGAGATATTTTCATGTTATTGTCAGGGTAAACCAAATGCCAGTTTAGATCTGTGATCAAGCGTTCTGTGTTAGCATAGCCTTCGTTACCCGCAGACAACACAGGCTCAGGCTCCGATGCATGCTAGGTTAGGTGAACGAACAGTCCCCTGCAAGGCTGGCCTGGATTAGCAGGGAGCTTTGTTTAAGGATGCCAGTGTCAACCTGGGAGTTAACATGTTAAGTAAGAAGTGGCAATATTCTGAACCCGGAGAGAGCGAGCCCTCTTTTAAAGACATCAATATTTCAAACTGTTTTGCTCGTGTGGTAGAACTTCTCTGTCTCCTTTTCATAGCGGCCATATATCTCAAGCCTTTTTGAGGAGCCAAATGAGACTCCAAAAAGCAGAAGGGGCATTAAAAGAACTTTAAAAAGGAAAGTAGTCCCCGAGGCACTGAAGGCCTAACTTTCTCAGGCCAACCCCCTTCTGATCCATCCTTTTAATGCAGGGATAAGGGCTTCCCAGGGCAGGCACGCAGGAGAAACTCCCGCACCCTAACAGGACCCAAGCCACTGATCGCTTCATGGCTGTATAGAGCTCCAAAGGGAAATGGTGATGAACTTTAACAGCATCAACTCTGTGAAATGGGTGCACTGATGTTTGCTTCCTGGGTATGCAATGGGACCACGTCTTTCCATGATGTGAAATGTGATCTGAGCCCCACAGCCCTATCTAAGCCACACAGTTACTAACAGAATCTAGTCAAAGCTCTAGCTTCCAAGAACCAAGATTTACTAACCTGGGCAGTTCAGAGTCAAACTTTATGGACCTGGCACATGAAATGAATGACAATGATTATTCACAGCCCGGGCCACACACATAACAAGAAGGCTGTGAGGAATCCAGACTTTTCTTTGGGTAAGAGGTTAGTCTTTGAAGCGATGTGAATGGTTTGGAAGTAGATAGAAGTGGTGATTGCAGAGCATGGCAGGTATACTAAATGCCTCTGTACACTTAAAAACACTTGCTCGGCCGTGTGGTCGCGGTAGTGGCAACAGCAGTGCACACCTTTAATCCCAGCACTCGGGAGGCAGAGGCAGGCGGATCTCTGAGTTCAAGGACAGCCTGGGCTACGTAGAGAAACCTTGTCTTGAAAAAAAGAAAGAAAAAGAAACACTTAATTTCACATTATGTGAACCTCAATAAATTGTGTTAAAATACAAATTCCTTAGCGCCTCCATTGTAAACCCAGCTACAGGAGCTTTGTTATGTAGGCTCCAAATCTTCATCTTAGAAAGCCGAATCTGCAGTCCTATTATTGCAGGTGGTCCAGGGACCATATATTTAGAAACATCAAGACAGCATCACCTGGGAAATGAAGAAATGGGCCACTTGTCAGATAAAGGAAATTACCAAAGAGCTGAGCACTAATTAGCTTTGTATGTTGTACAAAGAGAACACTTAGAATTGAGACAGAAAAACAGGTATTCACTATCCAAATGTCGATGACTTTCAAAATATCATAAGATCATTTTTCGTAGTGCCTTTTTAAAATGAGCGCAGGAGCCCAGAGTCCACACGGGTTATGCCAAGCACACCACCACAGTGGGAAAAAATAGTTCTCAGTGGGCAGGTGAAAGTAATGCTCCTGCCTGAAATCCCAACATAGGAAGCTGAGGCAGAACTAACATCACAGGTTCAAGGCCAGTCAAGTTACACCTCACTGGAAATCAGCCTAGGCTACATTGCAAGAACATGTATCAAAAACAAGCAGTTGTTTAAATAATAAAACTAAATTTATTTTATTTTAAAATATAAGTAATAAATAAGTTTAAAAATAAAAAGTAACATTAATACTAAAACCAAAAACAAATAAATTCATTATAACACCAGAAATGGTCTTCTTGCCTCTGTCCTCCTGCACAGTTCTAAGGGGTTACTGAAACATCGCCCATTTAGACACTAGCCATTCCATCACCACCTCAGGGTGAGCAAGAGGAGAGAGGCCTAGTCATTCGGTGGACCAGTTCTTGGCTGTCAGCAGGAAGGAAACCCGACACCTGCATCAGCTGGGATGGGGTAGGGGTTGAGAGCATTGTGCTAAGTGAAAGAAGTCACAAAGGAGAAAGGACAAATACTGCCTGCTTCTCACTCCTGCCGGAGCCTCAAAAAGGCAGACTCAGAAAATAGAGTGATGACTGCAGGGACCAGGAAGGAGGAGGTGGAGTTGCATATGAGCACAGTTTCAGTCTTACAAAATGAAGGCATCCTGGAGTCTGACTGTATGACCTATCTGAAAACCATGCGAAGAACTGTACTCTAAAAACAGCTACAGGCCCGGGAGGCAGAGTACCCAGAATGTGCAAGGCCCAACACGACAAACTGAGAACAAAAAGACTAACATGGTGAGTTTCGTGTCATGTATATTTTACCACAATTAAAAACATGAAAAGGCTGGGTAGTGATGGCACACGCCTTTAATCCCAACACTTGGGAGGCTGAGGCAGGCGGATCTCTGTGAGTTCCAGGTCAGCCTGGGCTATAGAGTGAGTTTTAGGACAGCCAAGGCTACACAAAGAAACCCTGTCTCAAAAAAAAATTAATAATAATAATAAATTTAAATTAAGATATATTTCCGCTCTCCCTCCCTCTCACTTTCTCTCTTATTCCCGCCTCCATTCCCTCATTTCCTTCCTTCCCTTATTACACAGAGCAAGGAACGCATTCTGCTGGTAAAGAATTCCACTATCATGCAGCTTCTAGACCTCTTCCTCCTTCTCCGGGGTGAACTGCTTTGCCATTTGACCTGTAATCCTCCAGCCCTGTCTGTGGCTTTGCCTACATTCACTCATGCCCACCTGGGCACAGACGTTCGTACATTCTCACACTCACATACACGCCCCATTTTGAACCAGCCTGGTCTTCACTCATCACACTGGCTGGATATCGCTTAAAGAATATGAGGGCTGTCCCATCTCTTTCTTCCAGATACAAGAAGGCTGTTGGCCTTTGGTTTGCTGACTCCACTATGCCTGCCCTTCTGGAGCAGAGCGGTCTGACGATTCCTGAAGGTGCCGGTTGGTTCCTCTTCCTAGGTTGAAGGACCACGGTGGCTGCTGCCTCCGGCCTTTTCCTTGCGCTCAGCAGTGTAGCCTTGCCATCAGCCAGATGATTGGCAGCTGAAGGGCTTTTTGCTGGAAGTCACCCATTTCCATCAGCGCCGTGGGCTCCAACACAAAAACCAACCTGTCTCCTACCACGTGAGGTTGGTGGGGACTTGGGGAAATGGTAATCGCAGGAAGCAAGCATCTGAGGGCCAAAGGGTAAATCTTACCACTTTACTAAAATATGAGCAGCGATATGGATCTGGGAGGGGGACGGACAACCCTACCCTCTAGCCTTTTCTAAACTGAGATCATAGTCCTACTATACATTGAAAGATGTTATCAGTCCCAAAGAGGAAGTGTGGTCCTCCAGCAACTAACGTCTGCTAAAATGTACCTGAGTCCGTTGAGAACGGAGCAGCGGACTGGGAGAGCCAGGAATAATGAGCCACCGCACCCCATTGAAATGTAATTACACAGCCCTCTTGTTCTTAAACCTAGAAGGTGAAAGGAAGATGGAGGGTGAAAGTAAAACCCGCTGACCCTTCAAACTTTAATTTACGTTCTGCATTCGCTCGCCCTTCTGATAGGTTTTAGAAAGGTCATAATTTAGGGTATTTTGCAGTTGATAAATGATCTGTATGTTTGCGTTCACACGCACCGATTGATTTGTTATAGCCAAAATATTGTGTCTATAACAACCCAAGGGCCCTTAACTAGACAAACAGCAAAGCAGAATCCAAGGGGAGGCAGAAGGAAATCCAGGCCAGCCCAGGAGGGGGTGGCCTTTGCCCAGAGACCCAGCGTGATGGAGTGCCGGTGAGGATGCAGATGCGGGGAGACCTGGTGGGGGGGAGGAAGTCCTGGCCTGAGCAGGTGGAGCAGAGGCTTTTGTTCTTGGCAGGGCCCGGCCGTGGTTTCTTCAAGGCCTCTGCCCAGCGTGGGTGGCTTGCCACTAATGCCCAGGCAAGTCTTGTCAAGACTTTCAAGTTGAGCCCCCTTGGGTGCAGGAGAAACCAGTGAGGTTGTTAGGGCAATTTTCCCGCCTTTCCAGTCTTGGAAGAGGCTCCTGTTTCCGGGCCCAGTTGATGCATTATGCATCAGGACTGCCTGCAACTGACAGCCCCTCAGCCAACATCGACTTGAAAAGCGATGGTGCTAATCAAAGCCGACACATTTGAATGTCCAGACACACACACAGAGAAATTTACTAATCAAAAAGTGTATTTCCTAGGGCTGTCTCCAGAGAAATCCGAGGGAAGAAATTGGAATAATTTATTAGCTTACAAGTTTTCGTTGACAGTTAGCCCAAAGCTATTTATCTCTGTAATAGAGAACGTCTCCAATGTGGCAAAATTGACCAAATCAAACAGCTTTGATCAGAAAATGAATCTGGCAAGCCTGCCTGTCGGAGGGTCCCAGGAGAAAGAGGGGAAACAAACAAAAGATTTAACAAGTGGTCAAGAGAAGAAAGAGAGTAAGGAAAGGGACTGGGGAGAGAGAAAGAGACAGAGAGAAGGACACAGAAAAAGAATTTTGCAAAGCTCTAGGCCAGGCTCTGGAACGAATTGTTGAAGAAATAAATGATGTTGCACACCATAACATTTAACATGGTGCCCGTGCATTTTCCTGGGCCTTGCAGCCCCAACTGATAGGGGATTTTTATGATAACAAGATGAAGACAAACTGCAGAGAGAAGAGGCTTGCTGGTGGGGGTGGCAAGGAGGAATTAAACACAGAAGGGCACAGAGAAATGCTGTTGCCTCTCCTAGCCTCCAGGTCTAGCAGGCAGCCATGATACCAGCTTTACCCAGCCTGCCTCAGTGGGCAATGAGGCACTTGCTGACTCAGGGGGCAGGAGCTGTCACCACCTGTGAGTCTGAAGAAAGAGTTCACTTTGGGGCTTCCCTCCTTATCCTTCCCTGGGAAATACTGGAAGATGGGGAATTGGAGAATCCCTTGGTGCCCTTCGCCTTCCTCCCTAGAGATAAAAGTATGCCCGCCACATCTGGAGAGGGTATTAAATATGGCTTGAGAACCCCATGGTAGGGCCAAAAGATGACTCAGTGGGTAAAAGGGTTTGCTGTGCAAGCCTGAACACATGGATTTGAGGCCTGGAAGCCAATTAAAATGGTGGTGTGTGTATCTGTAATCCCGGGACACACACACACACACACACACACACACACACACGGGAGGGGTGGATGTGGGCCAGCCTGGAGTGATGGAAGAAACCACAGGAGAAACTCTGACTTAGCACAGTAGAAGGTAAGAACGGACTCCTGAAAGTTCTCTGGCTTCCACACATGCACCACGGCATGAATCCACCTAGGTTCATACAGCCGTGTGTGTACACACAATTAGTAAGAAACTTAAAAAAGATCTTTGGCAGATGAAACAGATAATTAAGAACTAGAACAAGACTCTTAAACTAATGATATGTTGGCTTAAGGCCTTTTCCATGGCCTCTGTCACATGGGTCTACCAGTTGGCTTAAAGTCTTTCCCTTAGCATCTATCACATGGGTCCATCAGTTGGCTGAAGGCTTTTTTTCTTGGCATCTATCACATGGGTTTACCAAATTCTAGTTCTCCAATCCTAAAGATGCTCTCCCACTATGTCAACATAGTTCATTTTCTAAGACCCAACCTCACTGGCAGGAGAGTTACTGTATTCAATGGCCAAGTAATTGAAAGAATGTTCCAGCAGTTAAATGTTTGCATCCAAAATGAGTGCTAAGGACCCATCATCAATACCACTGCCTATTAGTTTTAGGAAAGAGTTTGTGTAAGCTCTTTAGGTTGAAGCACATTCAAAATAACCGGGAAAGCTGGTGAGATAAGATATCAAAAACACTTTCTGCCAGTATCCTCTGAGTAAGTCGTGTTTAGTGTCAACATTGATGGAGACTTGGGAGGGTCTGAAGTCTGAGACCCAGATGAGACACTGTCTTGGGGACCTATTTCCTGTCTTCTCTTTGTAAACAATGTGCTTTGGGTTGAATTTTGATTTGTATAGTAGGGGTTTATGCGGGAGTCAAAAGAGACAACTGGGCTGAGGGCATGCCTCAATGGTACCCCAGGTGTCTAACATGTGTCAGGCCCTGGCGTCTCTCCGTGGCAATGTCAAACCAAAAGGAAACCCAAACTCCAAAGTCATGTCATAAGACAACTGAAGTCCCACGTAAATGCTAGAGATTCCTCCTGCTGTTTCTGCCTGGGGGAGAAAGAGGATCAGCAATGGGACTTAATCAGCTGCATCTGACTGAGCTGGGAAGAGCCATGCCAGGAAGCCAAGCTGTACCCTCTGAAAACTGGCTTGCCACCTACAACTGAGAGGTGTTCCCTAGTGGTCATTACACGTCCTTCTCCCCTCTCTTCCTGCAGAGAACGGACTCACAACATCCCAGGATGCTGCTGTGCAAATACCAAATGCTTCTAGTGCCTGCCCTCCGTGGGCTATGTGTCCTTTCTCAAGATGTCTGGGGGAAAGACACGATTGGCTTTAAGTCCTTTAGGGCTCTCAATCCAGGTTTAAGTCCCCATGTCTGATCCATATGTGTGTGTCTTCTTGGAGCCATCGCTCCTGGCTAATTGAGTACTAACGGCGGATCAGTAATTTTGCTTCATCAACCAAGTCCAGGTTAATTTGCTCTGTCAAAGGGCTTAGTGGACAGTATTGCAGTTCTGGGATTGCAAACACAAGCCACCACGCTTGGCTGTTTTATCGTGCGTCCTTGGGATCAAGCCCAGGTCTTCAGTGGATATACAGTGAGCACTTTACTGTTCGAGCCATCTTCCTAGGCCCCCTGCTTTATTATTAATTATTAACAAGATATTTAATTAATTAATTATTAATTATTAAGGGAACATTTGCCTGTGTTCCTGGCAGCGGTCACAAGTAGCTTCTTGGTTTGTTCTTCATGTTGTCATTTCACTAGCCGGTGAGTGGTGTTCTCATTATACCACACAGTCTACCGATCCTCCAGCAGACTGGCTGCATGGGGGCTCTGCTTACCATAGCCACTGCTCTTCCATCTTGCTATTAGATCTTATTAACTCACCCGCTCATTACAAAGTTGGAGGATTCACCACAGGCAGAAGGAAACCAGAATATCACAGCGCGGCTCTTACAAGCTATTGCCCAGAGTGGCCCGAGTCCATGTACTTTTTATTGGCCAAAGAAAATCACAGAGCCAGATGCAATTTGGAGTCAGTCTCCCCACGTGACTGAGGGAAGAGGGACACTAGAAATCTCCAGCTGTGTCAACAGCTCCAGTCACGTTGAAACAATATTCTCGGTCACAAGGAGGAAGACGTGCAGGACTTTGTGATTCTCTCTGCCACTAGATAAGGCCTTGTCTTGCCCCTTAACTCCACTGCTCTCCCATATTCTCCTCTGCAATGAAGGTTTAAGACAGATCATCATCGCTCTGATTCTATACCAGAATGAGTCAGTCCCTCTGCTGGACCTTGCAGCCCACAAGCTTCCTGGTCAGTGGGACCACTTCCAGCTAGAGCCGATAGCCCAGGGAGGATGATGAAGGTGGTGGCAATGGGCTACTTGTGCACACTCTAGGGAAGCTGGAGAGAGTCGGCCAGTTCTTAGGTGTTTTGAGATGGTCCACACAAGGATGAAGAACGCACCAAGGTTTCCATGTCACACAGTCTACTTTGCTAACACTCTGTGACAAAGGTGTTTGAGTTTTAACTGCTTGTGACAGCACCTCACAGTCGACTCGCAAATGTGCCTCACAGATCGGCATTTCTTGTTTTATAGAACAGATATGTTCCCTTTTTTAAAGAATTGTCATAAAAACACAATTCAAAGCTATAAAAATCGCTGCTGGTTTATGAACATTTGCATCGGTCAAAGAAACGTGGTAACAAACGGCTTTTGAAGAGGTCACCCCTAGTTTCACTTTTCCCTCTGAGATGTTCTTTGTACACAAAACGCAAAGCCATCTAAAGATACTTGGTGATATGCTGAACTGCACTCACGTAAGCTGGTAAATGGTACCCTTCTTTTGTGTAAATACTGTCCAGCTAAAAAGCTTACGTTTACCTGGCACAGGGGTAGAAAGGGCATAAATGTAGTGCCAGACCAGAGTCCTGCTGGTGGTACTGCTTCTCAGTGCTGCTGGTGAGTTTGGGCAGATGTGAGCGGCCTCTAGCATCTTGTGGATGAAGTAAGAACGGTGGTTATTTCTTGAGATTGTGTGAAGGGTATAGGGAAAGCCCTAGTTCAGCATGTCTGACACAGTATCCGGCAGGGAGCAGATTCTCAACAAGAGGCATATGAAACAGGAAGAGGAGACCGTGTTATTGCCACTCTACCAGGTGAGAAAATGATCCTGGGAAGAGTGTGCTCAAGGTCTCCTTGGTTCTCCCCGGTACACCTTCCTGTCAGTCCCACAGAGAAGCCAGTATCTGCATGATGTGTTTAGTTGGCACACATCATCATGTATGTAACACTTTATGTGACTTTGGCTTTCTTTTATGCCAAACTGGTTATGTCCTGAGAACTGGGGCCAGGTCCCTGTGCTCCTGTGCACCTGTCTCTGTATGTGGGTGACTGGCGATCCAGAGTGCTTATCTGCCAGTCAAATTTCAAGTTCTTACAAGTCCTCTAAGCTGGCCAGGACAAGGTAGCTCATTCAATCATTAAGCTAAGACCTTGGTTTGCAGGAACCTTGTCTCCCGAGCTTAACAATTACAAAGAGCATAATAATTCATTTGAGGGTATTATGGGGAAATAATAATAATCTACAATGCCAACATGATTAAGTGCTCTAATTTGTAGGGATCACCTTCCATGGGGGGCTTCTCAGAAGTTGGCTACATTCTGAGTAGTGTGTGTACTTTAAGAGGCACACTAAGGACCCACTAAGTGGATGCCTGGACCTAGGCTCTGGTTATAGGTACAAGGCAGGCCTAGCCCTTGACCTCACTGGACTCATGGGTACGATAATGTCAACAAGCCGACACATGACATCTTTATGAAGTGATGGTTGAGTGGAAATGTCCCCCCCCAAGCTCATTTGTTTGAAAATGTGATTCTGGGTTGAAAGTGTGTTTGGGGCTGGCTACCTGGCTTATGGAGGTGGGTCACTGAAAGTGAACCTTTGGGTGTTATAACAACCTTCCAGCCCAAGCTCCACGTGCCCTTTGGGTACCAAGTGAAAAGCCACCGTTACAATCACCACTACTGTGGAGCAATCCACATACACAGTTTGATGGAAGCTCTGCCTCAGCTCCCTCCTCCCTCTCCAAACTCCACCCCTCAGAAAGCCCACCAAGGTGCAGCTCCTCCCCCTGAGATGCTCAAGACCTTGCCTACAGAGTATTTAAGACTGGTCTCTAGGCCTGACACATGGTTTTTCCTCTCTCCACCCTCCAGACCACCTGGGAGTTGCTTTGCTCAGATTAAACCTGGTCTTATTAATTTGGCCTGATCTGATTTATTGCATTGGCAGAGACTTAATATCAGGGTATGGAAAACCTTACGTGCACCACGATGCCTCCCTTGCCCAGATGAAATGCACTCTCTGAACAGGGAACCAAATCCTTCTTCCTCATGTTTCTGTCAGGAATTTGGTCACAGTGACAAGAAAAAATAGCTAACACAAAAGTATACTAAGCTAAGTGAAGAACAAACAAAAAGAAAACTGGGGTGATGGGGAAGTCGAAGAGCATCTTCATGAAAAAGTGACATTTTTAAAATTGATTTTATTGAGCTCTACATTTTTCTCTGCTCCTCTCTCTGCCTCTCCCCTCCCCTTCAACCCTCTCCAATGGTCCCCATGCTCCTAATTTACTCAGAAAATCTTGTCTTTTACTACTACTTCCCATGTAGATCAGATCCATGCATGTCTCTTAGTGTCTTCATTGTCGCCTAGGTTTTCTGGAATTGTGATTTGTAAGCTGGTTTTCTTTACTTTATGTTTAAAAACCACTTATGAGTGAGTACATATGATAATTGTCTTTCTGGGTCTGGGTTATCTCACTCAAAATGATGTTTTCTAGATCCATCCATTTGCCTGCAAATTTCAAGATGTCATTATTTTTTTTCTGCTGTGTAATTCCCTTGTGAAAATGTACCACATTTTCCTTATCCATTCTTCAGTCAAGGGGCATTTAGGTTGTTTTCAGGTCTGGCTATGATGAACAATGCTGCTATGAACATAGTTGAGCACATGTCCTTGTGGTACAATTGAGCATTCTTTGAATATATACCCAAAAGTTATATTGCTGGGTCTTGAGGAAGGTTGTTTTCTAATTTTCTGAGAAATTGCCACACTGATATCCAAAGGGGCTGTACCAGCTTGCACTCCCACCAGCAATGCAGAAGTGTTCCCTTTACCCCACAACCTCTCCAGCATAAGTTGTTATTAGTGTTTTTGATCTTGGCCATTCTTACAGGTGTAAGATGGAATCTCAGAGTTGTTTGATTTGTATTTCTCTGATGACTAAGGTTGTTGAACATGTCCTTAAGCATCTTTCAGCCATTTTAGATTCCTCTTTTGAGAGTTCTCTGTTTAGGTCTGTATTCCATTTTTATTGGATTATTTGATTTTTTGATGACCAATTTCTTGAGTTCTTTCTATATTTTGGAGGTCAGCCCTCTGTCTGATGTGGGGTTGGTGAAGATCTTTTCCCATTCTGTAGGCTGCCATTTTTTCTTGTTGACCGTGTCCTTTGCTTTACAGAAGCTTTGCAGTTTCAGGAGGTTCCATTTATTAATTGTTTCTCTCAGTGTCTGTGCTACTGGGGTTATATTTAGGAAGTGGTCTCCTGTGCCAGTGTGTTCAAGTGTACTTCCCATGAAAAGATGACATTTCTACTGAGACATGAGAAAAGTTGATAAAACCAGTGAGGCAGAGAGTGGGGAAGGGACATTGCAAGTGGAAGGATGGACACAGTGGGGCCTGAGGTTGGGGAGAACTTGAAACTAAGGACCTAGAAAGACACAAAACAGGGGCCACAGGGGCAGATGTGGAGGGGCTAGGGCCAGATTCTTGTAGGTGTAGGTGAATTGAGTTGCAATTGGAAAACCCTAAAGAGAGAAACCATGGGATTAACCTGAGGTCTTAAAGACCTCTCAGCCTTTGAGTAAAGGAGTAGATTTTATTTAAGAATAGGTTTCATATAAGCCCGGGAAGGAGTGAGGATGGCCAGGAGGTTGTTGTATGGCCACAGCTAAGGATGAGGGTATTAGCATGGGTGGTGGCCTTGAAGCAAATGGAACTTTGAGATACTTCAGGGTGGAACTTGTTCTGTGAGGCAGCTTAAAGAAGCTCGGGGGTGGGGGGGACCTGCTCTGGTGTCAGCGGGTGGGACTGTTTCTGCCAAACAGTGAAGGGAAGGGGACACTTGGGGTTTATAGAGGAGACTTGGGGAATGCAACTGCTGAGGCTGCGTGCAAGCCTGGCGTTTATCCCTTCTGGCCATTTTATCTTTAGAAATTGACGGCCTTGCCTATGGGAACGAGGGTAACAATGAGAGCCTGAGGTTGGCAATGGCAGGGAAGGTGAAGGGCCTTGGACAGAGTCTGGCAGGCTTTGTTCAAGGTTTATTCTACCAAAATCAATGATAGGCTAATAAATGTAATAGATGACACAGGAAAGAGAAAGATGATGCGAGTTTCTGGGTGTGGGGGTGATGGTCTGAGATTTGGAAGGGGGCAGCCAGCAAGGGGATCAGAGTTTGCCATCTGGCCATCTTGCATCTGAGACACTTTTGGGGTTCACAGGAAGAGAGGGTTATGGATGCAGGAGTCCTGGACTTCCACACTGGAGAACTTGGCATACCCATGGTATACCATGCCAGGCCACTGAGATCATCTTTCTCACAGAAAGAGTGTAGAAGTATTGAAAGGGTCTCAAGGCTGATTTGGACCCATGAACGGGTGAAAGATTTGGGCCAGAATCCAGGGGAAGGAGGCATCTCAGATGCAAATAAATAAAAAAAAAAAAGAGGGGGTAGATGGTCCTACAATGAGGGGCGAAGCCACATGAGAGGGCATGAAGGTCATTTAGGACCCTGATGACTTCGAGGGCAGAGGATGAATTGGGATGATATCTACCAGGCTGAGAATAGGAGATGCATTCTGTGAACAGAGGGTAAACAGAGAGGGTAGCCGGAGAGGCAGCAGGGCACAAGAGGAGTGTGTGACTCGCTTTGGTTTGTGTATGGAGAACCAGCATGTCTATCCACCAGGATGACATCGTAGTCAAGTAAGGAGGGCAAGAGAAAAGACGGTGGCATGAAGGACCCGACAGACACCATAGCTAATCTTCAGTCCACATTCCCAGGAAGTTTCTGGAAGCACTGAAGGGATAGTGTCTCTCAGGGCCTCAAGACTTTGCAGTACATTGTCCCCTCCCCTGCAGAATGGGAAGACCTGGCCCCAGGAGGAGGAACTCAGAGGAGGGGGGAAGGAGAACTGGGAAATGAGAGAGGGTAATAAAAGAAGAAAGTAGATATGGGAAGACAGCCCTTTCCAGCTAGTGAGGCTCGGGCGACAGGGGGGAGAGGGTGCCATCTCAGGTACCAGGAGCCACAGGCTTGCTAGGTTTAGAACTCACAGCCTTCTTGGATCAGGAGCCCCTCTCCCAGGACTGAGGGACTAGACTCTTGTTTTTCCTTTCGGTTGTCACGGTTCCCACTGAGGTCCTGAGCCACAGAGGGCTGTGGTAAAATGCACGCGTCCTGCATCCCCTGCCACTTGGGGCTGTGTCCCGGCTGGGAGAGGTGAGCCTAGGAGAGGCGAGGAGAGGAGAAGGCTTGCCCTAGCCAGCGTCATTCACTCTCTGAGGCGTGAGATCTGATTACCAGCCTTTTAACACGCATGACAGCAAGTGTTAATATTAGCTGCCGGATTGTCTAGCCCCCTTTTAAATTCATCTCCAGTGCTAGGCTCTTTGACCCCTGGAGGTAAGGATGCCACAGGCTGACTTCATGCCACTTAAGGCTGCTCTGTCCTCTACAGTGATCCCACGTTCCTTTAAATAAATGGTGTAAGAACAAAGAAAGGCCAAGTTCTCGGGAGTCAATACTGTATTTCACTGAAGCGCCTGTCTGCTTTATAAAAGGCAGCCAGCAAGGGTCTTTTTGTCTCCGCTTCATCCTTCACTTAGCCCTCTACACACGAGACACATTTTAAAAAAATAATTAACTTTAGTTGATGCACAGAAGGAATGTCATTTTTATTGTGATTGGTATAGTTGACTTGTTGTTCTACCAAGAATATTAGAAGTAGAAACTGCTGGGATGAAGGATGGCTCAACAGTCAAGAGTACCGGTTGCTCTGTCAGAGGACTGGGGTTCAATTCCTGGTGCCCACATGGAAGCTCACCACCATCTCTAACGCCAGTCCCAGAGGATCTGACGCCCCCTTCTGGCCTCCGTCGATAGTGCACATACATGCCGGCAAAAAAAAAAAAAAAAAAAAAAAAACTTCATACACATAAAATAATAAAACAAATTTTAGAAGTAAAGATATCCACCAAAGATCGTTGGCTAATATACGTATTATCTTAAATATCTTTCTCTGTTTCCTCAAAATTTATTCATTAACCAGAAAGAAATCCATCTTTTTCTGTGCTCTAAGTCCACTGTTGGAGGTGTTTCTTCAAGTTCATCGAGAGAACCATTTTCTAACGTCTATGTGGTAGGCAGCTCGGAAGCAGGACCTGAGCCCATTGGTGGAAGGAGGAGGAGACCCAAATTCTAAAAGCAGGAGTCCTCCCTTGGCTCCGTTTGCTGGGAGTGCGACAGCCCTCTCCACCGCCACTGGTGGCGTCCTTGATGGCCTTGGAGCTCTGACAAAGCATCTCTTCTGAAGAGTGCACGCTGCTCTGCTCCCCGACCCTTCCGACTTCCGCCCACATGGGCGCCTGCACTTTTTCGTGGGGGGCTTTCTCCCTCCCGTTCTGTGACACTTGACTCTGCCTTCACTCCCTCAAGAGGTGGCTTTTAAATGCTCTTTGCCACCAATGCATCGCTTCAGCTGGTGCAACGCCTTTCTCTGGCTTTATGCAGCGGTTTTCACTAAGGCAGACAATGGTGGCCCAGAAACAAATAACAACTAAAGGGCGGCGACTGTGGAGCCACTGATGGCCAGGCTACCTTCTGAAGGCATCGCACAAACTAAACTATAAACAGAAATAAAAGGAGAAGACCACAGAGCTCAGCAGCGAGATGGAGGGCCTGACCTCTGTCTCTTATTATCTCTTTAGGTTTTGGAGTTGTACCAACAACCCAAAACTTGTTTGGAGCTGGGTACTTTGTGAGAGCTTAGACAAAAAGGAGAATGGCTTTTCCCCATCTCCGTGAAGACAGGAACCTAGCAGCCATGGCTCAAGATGAAGATTGTTACACATTTCCCAACCACTAAAAAGATATTAAAAATCAGTGTGGCTATGTGAAATCTTTTCATTACATAAACATGTAATGAAAAGAAGTGATTTTGCTGTAAGCATTTAAAAATATATAAAGATAATATCTATAGTTTATGATGCTCCTGCTATTTTGACTAGCGGTTTTATTTCTTGGTATATTAGGTTAATGGTCAAGGTCCATTCTGGGTATCAGCTTGAAAAATTAATGTCTCTGTGTGAACACAAGAAAAATCAGATCTCATTTTGTAGGCATCTTTGCTTCCGATGACCGAAATCAACATATCCAGCCATTCACACACCACTTCTCAAGTGCCAGCATAATGGTGCTTATTCTCCTAATATTTATTGCAGGCTTGCTAGGCCAGGTGTTGTTATGAATGCTTTGATGCGTTCGTTTTGTCTCTGTGATAACGCCAAGGCTTCCCTCTAGAGTTAGATGAGGAAACTGAGGCCCAGACAGGTCCAGCAATCCAAGGTCATAGTGTGAATGTCTCTAGAGCCTAGCTCATCTTGTCTGATTCCCACCCCTTCCTCCACAGTGGGCTCCTGCCGTGGTGGAGGAATAACCTGAGAAAGCACAGGCATGAAGAAGAAGTTGAAATTACACGACCAATCTGGAAGGGGGTGTTGTATAAAGTAAGTATGATATCAGATTGGGGACTGACATTCCAACTCTCCCTTGATATGACTCTGCACCCCAGCCTTCCCTGAAGTTTGGGACAGGGGTGGGCACTCGGCATTTCTCGTAGCCAATATGTAGATATTGACCTGAGAGATAGTGGGGTGGGTAGTAATGCGGCATGCTTGTAATGTGAAGCCCCCAAAAGTCTCCTCCTAGTGTTCCTCACTTAGTTACTCCAGTTTTTCTTTAACCCAGGACCACACTTGAATGGAAAATTAAAATTTCCAGTATGATTTCTTACAGCAAAACAAAAGGAAATGAGAAAAGAATGCCCCCACCCCACAAGCAACATTATTTATTTACAAACACGGTCTCTGGGGCTGGACCTTCCCCAGTCAGCGAACCTAGGGTATTTTCATAGGATGCTCAGGGCATCCTCTCCCGGCCTTAGCGTCTCCTCCCTGAGGGCCTTCATCAGACATCAGGACAGATGGCAGCCTTCACTTTTACTAAATCTGAATCCGGCAACATCTTTACTTTCTCTCCAACTTTTAAGTTGTTTGATGGAGCTGCCTAATTTCCCTTCTAAACTCAGATGCTCTCATTTCTCTACTTCCCTGGGACCTCTGGCCCTCTCTCCCAGTCAGATCGAGTTAATCAGTTCCACTCTCATCTGCTCCCCACTTGATTAAATCCTAAATTTTATCATCAAAGTATTTTCAGGAGATAATACATTATAAAAGTTAAAGTAATATTTAATTAGCACCATAATATGCTCATAATTGCATCTCCCATAAAGTTCCCTAAAATGATGGAATTCTCACCGAAATCAAAGTTTGAGTATTCTACCACACATTTTCCAAAATATGATATGGTGGACTTTTCCTTTATAAACTGTTTTCTTTATACAAAGCCAGGAGAAATGATATTACTGATCAATATTACTTCATTCCAAACAACACAAAATACAGGATGGCGGTCATGATCCTGTAGCAATTTGTACTTGGTGCTGAGAAACAAGTTCCTATAATTATAGTAACTAATTAATTAAAGTAATTACATATCATGTGGTTAGTACACAAGTCTCTATCATGTCAGTGTGTGATAAAGCCACAAGTTTCATTTTTCCTTGGGCCAAAAGGTCCCAGACAACAATTTCTTAAAACATTCCTTTTGATCAAAATGCTTCTCTTGGTCTCTGTAGTCTAAGACTCTATTTGCCTCTGAACAGGTTTGTGTAGTTTCTGGAAATAGCATGAAGGTCTTTACGCTGCCGGATGGATTTGCCCAAATCAATTTGGCCCTTTGGACAACCCTGAGGGTCGAGGCAATAAGAAAATATCAGATTGGCTAAAAATTGCTTAATCAACTTGAGGCAAGTCAACCCCATGGCTAAACGCATCAAGTCAGCTCAGGCTTATAGACAGCATTCATTTAAAGCAGGCAGAAGAGGAGCTGCTGTCGTTCCCCATCACTGCAAACCACAGCGGAGGAGGGGGGGCAGACTGCAGCGAACTCCAGAAAAGAACCCAAGTCCCTTATCTAACCCAGGGGACAGACCCAGCCTGGGAGTATCATAAGGTGGTCCTCAGCTCCATTCTCTCCAGGGCACCATCAAGCCCATGCCTGACACAGGAGCGTCTTTTAGTTCAGAGGAGCATGTGTCTAACGGGAGGGAATAACCTGGGGCATAAAGTGCTTGCTGCAGAAGTGTGAGAGCCTGTGTTAGGATCCTACCCAACACCCCTGTGAAAACCAGGCATGGTGGCGCGAGCCTGTAACCCCGGTGCTACGGCATGCAGACAACTGGAGCTTGCTGGCCAGCCAGTCTATCCAACACTGCAGACTCTGGGTTCAGTGACAGACCTTGCCTCAAATATAAGATGGAGGGGCCAACAAGATGCCTGAGCAGGGAAAGGCACTTGCTGCTAAGTCTGACGTTCCAAGTTCAATCCCAGGATTCCACATGGTAGGAGAAGAATTGGCTCTTGAAGGTCGTGACCTTCATGGCACAGGGCACACACACAGAAAGAGAGAGAGACAGATACACAGAGAGAGAGACAGAGAGAGCGGAAGAGAGACAGAGACAAGTAATTTTTTAAAACAGAGGAGGTGAGGCATCTGTCAATATTGACACCTCTCTTCAGGGGCAATATTTCTAATAAGGGTTCTTTTCTCTCGCCCGGTTCCAATTCTGCCTCCATTATAGTAGTCTCGGAAACAGTCACACCTGTTGACACTCAGCCATCACAACAAAAGCCCTGAAACACAGCAGGAAGAGCCTTTGAATTTGTTTGCGCTTTTAGCTATTTCAGAGGGAAAGGTGGTGTCAGCGCAATCCATTAAAGCCCCACACTGTAGGCAACAAGGCTAAAAGTCTGCCCTAGAAAAGTGCCACCTGTGGCCACTCCGAAAGGAAGGTCCTTGGCAAACAATAGTCCGAATGAGCCGGTTTAATCAGGCAGGAGTCAAGACCACTGAGACATAAATTAAGCAATCACCCTTGAGTAGCAGTCAAGCAGCCAAAGCCCCCATAATCCCAATTAATCCCATTTTGTGTGGTTGCCCTTGGGCCAAGGGCAGAGGGGAAGCAAATTTGCACGCTCCAGTTCTGCACCAGCTCTTACCTCTACAGGGGGTGGGTTAGTAATAAAGGAAGGCACCTGTGTAAGGGCGCTCCTGTGGAGGTGGTGTGGTGGCACTCAGAGCCCTCCCCCACCCTGCTTCTGTGATCTGTCAGTGAGAACTTCCCTCAAGGGCACCCTCCACTTTCTGAGAGTCAGAGGCTTGTGGTCTGTTGAAGACAGATATGACGCTATTTCTTCTCTCTTTGTTTGTAAGAACTGACTTCCTATCCCCACTTCCAATGCCATGCGGGACAAACAAAACGCTCTACAAATCTTCTGGAAACTCGTCTCTGTCCCATTTGTACTCCCGTCTGGTAGAAAAGTCGACACGTTTTCCAGAACTGGGAAACAGCCTCGGGAGAGTGGTCTTGAGACTGCAAGGGCCACTGCATGCTTCCCCTGCTCCTTGTGGGGAGGACTAATGGAGTCCAGTCCCCACTGGCTCGTACTTGTCCTGCAGACTTCAGTGCCCAGGCTCATGGGTTCCCTTCTTTACAGAAGCCTATCTAGATGTCTGGTGGAGTGTGTAAGACTGTGGGCCCGAGGCTGATGTGTGGGTGATTGCCATGGACTGCCTGGTGGCCGCTTGGAGTTTCTCTTCACCCTTTTGCACACCAACAGGCCCTGTCTCCAAGATTTCCTTGCTGCTGGGCAGTCAGGTAATGGGTCCCAGTAGAACCTGAGCCCAAGTGACATGCGTCAAACAGTTTTCCTGGATATGCTCCTCCAGGCCCACCATTCTCCTTTCTCCCCTTTCTGGATGACAGGAAGAGAGATGCCTCTCCAATTCTGGGTCTCTTTTGGGGGTCACGTTTCAAAGGTGGCAGTGTCCGAACTAGCCTGGGACCTGGACTGATGGCCAGGAGCAGAGTCCTTGAGCAGAGAGGAGAGAATTTGCACAGCTGGTTCCGTATCCACTCCTGTCTTTGCAGGTGTTGACTCTGTAAGGAAGGTCTGCAGGGTGACGTTAGGTGAGCAGGACAGCATTTTCATCGCACTGGGCAGTGACGTGTTTAGCTGTTTGTGTTTAGTGATAGGTTTCCTTATGTTGGCTGATGCGTTTCTTCCGGCCTGACCCACCCTAACCAGTAAGGCTCAGAACACTAGCTTGCTGGAGAGATGTCCCAGAGAGTAAGAACACTGGCTACTCTTCCAGAGGACCCAAGTTCAATTCCCAGCACCTCTAAGGCATCTCACTGTAGTGTCTGCCCCTCCAGTGTCGGGGTATCTGACACCCTTTCCAGCTAGGCAGCTAGGTTCATGGTGCACAGACATCCATGTGGGCAAAATATCTGTACACCAGAAACAAAAACAAGAGAACGAAATTCAGCTTCTTGACCCCTTGAACCACTATATTCTCTGACTAGAGGTCAGGGAAGAGGGTATAGCCAGTGTGGCTAGTGTTCCTCAGTCCAGCCTCATGCTTTAGAAGCTTCCTGCTGTTGCCAAAGCTCTGTCCTAAACTGTCTCTACCTCACTGCCCTTCCCAGTGCATAAGCCCTTTAGTTCGGCACTGGGGGTGGGAAGACATTAGGCTTCGAGGAGACCCAGGCCTTTGTGGCCCTTGTGTATTTGTACAGACATTTCCTCCAAATTGAAACATTTCCTCCAGTAAGGAGGAGGGTGGCCCCCGAGACTCAGAAAATAAACTTCCCAAGTCTGTGAAAAACTGAATCTCACAGCATTCCTGAGGGCCTCTCCCCAAAGCCTATTGGAGCAGTAAACAGTTCTTCGGGGAGCAGCTCAGAGCAGGGGAGCTTCTGAGTGGAGACTCCCTGGCCTGTGGAGCTGCCTGCAGAGAGTTCCCGGTTTGCAGCTTTGAGAGTCCCCCCGCTTTTCAGAGATGTAACTGCATTTGAGCCATCCCTGCATCAGAGTCTGGCTTAGCCAGACTTAGCCAGCATTGTGACTGCCGTGTGTCACGAGTTCTCTATGTGGGGTGAGTAATGGCTGTATTATGTCTCCCAGTAAGCCTCACATGGCATATGTCTGCTGGGTTACTTCTATCAGAGGCATGGGAGGCAGGCTTGGTGAGAGCCATAGAGAACAAGCCCTGACCTGGGGCCAAGGAGAAATCTGCATGCATCTCACTCCTGGAAGTCAGAAACCCCTGCAACTTTCCACTCTAAATCAAATTTAGGAGACTGAGAGCCTGCGGGCTCTTGTATTAACCGCAATGAGTTCTTGTCACTTGAAGTCTCTGTTAAATGAAGAATGTCAAGTTTAATTCCCAGAATTTCAGTTGTTTAAATAAATTTGTTAAAAAGAAATAAAATAATGTCTCCTGTTATATTTATCTTTGAAGACCCTAAGCATACATTTGTTTAGAAGACGAACCAGGAAAGAGTATTAGCGTGCTCGGCACCAATATTCTGGAGAGATTGGATTTGGGGACTCTAATTAGCATTGAGAGTTGGACAAATGGGACATTAAGCACTTTGATCAGTGTTAAGTTTAAAGAAAAACCACCTGTATTTTAACTGGGCCCTGCTCTCTTCACTGAAAGGAAGAAAAGCTATAGGTTAGCGGCTCTCCACCTTCCTGATGCTGCGACACTCTAATGCAGTTCCTCGTGCTGTGGTTTCCCCAACCATAAAATTGTTTCGTTGCTACCTCATAACTGTCGTTTTGCTGCTGTCGTGAATCGTAACGTAAACATCTTACATGCGACCCAAAGGGGTGTGACCCCACAGGCTGAGAACCGCTGCTATAGGATGTGATTCCAAAGAACCAGCCTTGCAACAGTAAGGGGGAGAAAGTGCAGGCGAGAGCTTCGTTTACACACAAAATGACTACTTAGGGAAAAAATAGTCCTTCACTTAGGCTCTCCCATGATCACATCCGAGGTTTTCGGAGCTTTAGTTCTTGGTTAGGAGTTAGAAAGCAACAGGAGGCAGTATGCTCCCACAGATAACCGAAATCCCCCTAGACAGGTGACCCCATTCAAGCTGGATTTCTCTGGTTTTGCTTGTGTGTGTGCTCTGTTTTATCTCGAGACTTGGTCTTGCTATGTTGGCCAAGTTGGCCTTGAACTCAAGATACCCCGTCCTTCAGCTGCCAAGTGCTCAAATTAGATGTGTACACTGCTATTCTCAAGTTCCAGGCGTCTCCAACAATCTTGGTGGAACACATGGCAGGCGATTTCTTTAAAAATTGCTCAACACATTAGACATTGGGCACTTATTCCAAATTAAAAACGATTACTTCTGCACACACAAAAAGCTGTATGATTTTTTTTTCACAGCAGCTTTTATAGTAAGTAATATAAAAAATCCTAATGACAACAAAAATGTCCTATTAGGAGTGATTTATTTAAAAACAAACAAACAAAAAACAGTGGTACAGCCATACCGTGATATTCTACTCAGTAACAAAGAGAAACCACTATTGATCCACGCAAAAATTTGGGTATCATCTTGAGTGATATAAGTTGATCACCAAAACAACTTTGAATGTCTAGATTCATTTCTGGTTTCATTCATATGGCTGTCTCAAAATGACAATATTATCACAGCAATGAAGAACACATGAGTGGTTCTCAAGGATTAGAGATGGATGGCATCGGAGGAGGGAGGTTGGTATGTAAAAAATAATATTCCATTTCACATGGCTCAGGTCATTCTTTTTGGGTGAATGTATGTGGATGTTTAGTATGTAAGTTCGTGTGTGAATGTATACGTGTGTATGTGTATATAGTGTGTATGTATTGCGTGGTGTGCATGGGAACGCATGTGTGTGCTGTGAATGTAAAGGCCAAAAGCTGACATCAGGTGTCCTCTGTAATGGCCTTCCATGTCATTAATTGAGGCAGGAGCCTGCTCACTGATGCAGCTTGCCCAGGGGTCGCTTTCCCCAGCTTCCTGATGCTGGGATGACCACTACCCCCACCTAGCCTGGGCGCTGGAGATCCAGACTCAGGCCCCCTGCATCCGCAAGCCTTTTGCTGGCTGAGCCTCCTCCCACGCCATAGCGCAAGTCATTTCATAATGGCCCTTTGAATTAGGTCTAATTTTTTATTTTTATTTGTGCTAAATAATTTTTGGAAAAGAGTGACCAGGGGGCCACATTCAGAGTGATGGAAATACAATGTGTGTTTCCCACATGGAGGAGGAGATCAGATGGACTCTTTGGAGAAGCTTTGAAAGTGACCCAGATGCTCCAGGAGAAGGCAGTCTATCAGCACTGGAAAAGAGAGAACAGTTTCTGCTTCTATTTATTGCCTCTCTCCTGCATTTAAGCACTGAGCCTTCTCTCCAAACCCAATCTCGTACTTTAAATGTGCAGTTTGGAGTAGATTTCCTTCCTTCTTCCCTTCCTTCCTTCCTTCCTTCTTCCCTTCCTTCCTTCCTTCCTTCTTCCCTTCCTTCCTTCCTTCCCTTTGCTTTCTTTCTCTTTCTTTTTGCGTGCACATGTATACACACATATGTATGCAGGTGCAAATATGTATGTGCATGTGTGCATGCGTGTGTTCATGTGCATGTACGTGTGTGTGCGTGTGCGTGTGAGACAAGAGGCCAACATTGGGTGTCTTTCTCCGTTGTTTTCCACCTTATTTTGGAATAAGAACTCTCATTATGCCTTGAACTCGTGCTGACTAGAGTGTCTTGCAGCAAGCTCCAGGAATCCCCAGTCTCTACGTCCTCAGCACTAGAGTTTCTTATTTAGGTTCTAAGAATCTGTACCCAGATCCTTATATTTGCACAGCCAGCATCTTACCTACCGAGCTGAGCCATCTTACCTCATCTTAGCCTTGGGGTAGGTTTTGTAATTCAGATGACTTACTGGTTTCATAGAATCAATGTATCTTTTATACATTAGTAAACAGAAATGTGGAGATGGAAGTTTAAACACTTTCCTGACAAGCACGTGCCACCTGTGAACAGTGAGCCCCATAACCACCAACACATAGGGCCTGGTTCCAGCATCTCGTTCTATGAGGTACACGGTCAACATCCAACAGTCGTGTGGTCCTGGTGTTCTTCAGCTATTATGTAGATTGTTTTTCTGTGTGAGGAAAACCTGTACCTGAAGGCTAAACATCCGACAGGTGAGCAGTGGAGCCCTTGCTGCTCTTGCAGAGGACAGGAGTTTAGTCCCCAGCACCCATGTCTGATGGCTCACAACTCTAAGTCCAGCTCCCGGGGATCCGAAGCCCTCTCCCGCCCTCCGGGGGCACTTTCACACATACGAATGAAAACAAATCTTCCAAAAAGAAAGGAAACAGTGTCTGTGTTCTTTATCTCCGACCCCTGCGACATGGAAGAGAGGCACCTTTGTCTCTAAACTCTATTGAAAACAATAATAGAGAGTTCAAGTCTTCGTCCTTCAATATTTATATCACTATTATGATAAAAAATTATTGATTTATTATTAATTATTAGTAGTTAGTTATTATTAGTTGAGATAAAGGCAGCTTTAAATATCTTAAGGGCAAATGCTGTGGTTTATTAATACAAATCTCAGGAAAGGAACATTTTCCATGAAGATAACAAAGTAAGTATAGTGCAAATTCTAATTGGTTTTAATTAAACAAACAAAAAAAAAACCAGAGGCAGATATAAGAGTTAAAGCTGAAAGATCAGAGAAGCAGAACAGCCAGTCACTAGTTCTCATCTCTACCGGATCCTCAGACTGAACGGGTGATCCCATCTCTAGGAATCCTCAGACTGAATGCCTTGAGCTCCTGTCTCCTACCCCCTATATTCCTCTCTCTGCCCACCCATATCTCTTCCTGTCTCCATCTCCCTAGTGTTGGGATTAAAGGTGTATGACTCCCAAGTACTGGGATTAAAGGTGTGAGCCATCACCACCTGGCTCTGATTCTCTTTGAGACTGGATCAATCTAGTGTAGACCAGGGCAGCCTTGAATCACAGAGATCCATCTGCCTTTGCTTCTCAAGGGCTGGGATGAAAGGTGTGTGCCACCACTGTCTGTCCTCTATGGCTAACGAGCGGTTTAGCTCCACACTATTACCTTCAGGCAAGCTATATTTGTTAGATCACAAACAAAATAGCACGACAGGGAAGCTCCAATCTTGGGTCCTGTTTGCCTTGGAATTTGGAGCCCAGGAAATGTTTGGTCTTTGGTCTTTTCTCTTCATTCAACATGCTTTCTGTGTCTTCCCACCTACCCCTTGAGTTATAACTGCTGTCACTGTGGTAACACTGTTATGCTGTGGTGACTCTATTACCCTATAGTAACTCTGTTATGTTGTAGTAACACTGATACACTGTGGTAACTCTGTTACACTTTGGTAACTCTTTTACACTGTGGTAACACTGTTATGCTGTGGTAACTCTGTTATATTTTAGTAACTCTTTTATACTGTGGTAATTCTGTTATGCTGTGGTAACACTGATACACTGTGGTAACTCTGTTACGTTGTGGTAACTCTGTTATGTTACGCTGTGGTAACTCTGTTACACCATGGTAACACTGTTACACTGTGGTAACACTGTTATGCTGTGGTAACTCTGTTATGCTGTGGTAACACTGTTATGCTGTGGTGACTCTGTTACGCTGTGGTAACACTGTTACGCTGTGGTAACACTGTTACGCTGTGGTAACACTGTTATGCTGTAGTAACACTGATACACTATGGTAACTCTGTTACACTGTGGTAATACTGTTACACTATAGTAAAAGGCTAACATTGTGTCTTTGCACCACAGGTCCTCCAGACCTGTCTCCACACTGAACTGCCCTCAGAGAATCTTCTATCACCTTGATCTCCAACCCAAATGGATGCCCTGTCTTCCTTCTCTCCTCATCTCAAGCCTGTTCCTTTTATTAGACTCCTCATTGTGACTCAAATGGTCATCTTAGCTAGCAATCTAGCAGTGATCTGAGATGGTTTTTTCTCATACATCACACAGTTAACTTTTATTCTTTCATCATCTCTAGATTCCTTCAAGTATTACACTTAACTATGTGAAATATGTAAATCCTACTTTCATTACCTGTGGCTCTGATACAATACCATGGGGAAAACAACTTAAGGAAGAGAAAGTTCATGTGGCTCACAATTCCAGGTTATAGTCCACCATAGTGGGGAAATGAAGGTAGCAAAAACATGAAGCAGCTAGCCACAGCACAGTCACAATAAAGAGCAGGGAGCAGTGAATTGATGCACTCATGATAGTGCTTAGCTCACTTTCTCTGCTTCTCTATCACCTAGATTCCCCTGCCTGGAGATGGTGCCACCCACAGTGGACAGGTCATCCATTAGCATAATCAAGATAATCCCTCCATCAAAAACACCTACCAGTCAACCTAACCAAAATGCTCTTCCCAGGGGACTTAGGTTGTGTGAAGTTGACCCAAATGTATGAACATGGATAGTGTTCTGGTTTCATTCCCAGTTGCTGTCATAAACACCCTGATAGAAGCAACGTAAGGGAGAACTGTCACAAATACATTTCAAATACATAAGAAAGCCAGTTTTAATGGGTTCATGTGATACGATGAACAATCCAAAGATACAAAACAGAAGCATGGGGTGTTTGACCCACACATGCAGTTCAAAACCAAAATTCAAGGGTGGGGGAGATGGTTCAGTGGATAAAGCACTTGCTGTGCAAATCTGTAGTTCATCTCTCCAGCACTCACAGAAAATCCAGACATGCGTAGCAGCCCATCTGTAAGACCGGAGCTCATGAGGTGGAGCCTGGAAACCCAGGGTCACGCTCTGAGGTCAGGGAAAGACCCTCCCTCTGTTAATAATAGTGGAAGATAATTGAGAAAGACATGTGATGTCAACACTTACACGCATTCATGTGCATCCCTGCATGTTTGTTCACAAACATGTATTCATACATGTACAACATGCACACATACATCCACACACATGCATGAGTGTGTGCATGCAGAACAAAATTTCATGCACAGTAATGATATCCTCCTAAGGATGAAGAGAAAGAGGAAAATTTGGGTACACAGCTTCAAAATACTGGCACACTAAATCTAGGTAGGAGTTGCATGTGTGCCAGTTACACTGTTATCTCAACTGTTTGTTCAAGTATTTTACCAATAAAAATTTTTTTAATAGGGGCCAGTTGGGTAAAGGCACTTTTTACTAAGTCTAACTACCTGAGTTCAATCCCATGGTGAAGAAGAGAACTCATATCCCAAGTTGTGCTCTGACCTACACACACATTCAGACACACAAGCACACACACACACACACACACACACACACACACATGCACACTGTAATTTTGTTTTGTGTTGTTCTTGTTTTTTGAGACAGGGTTTTCTGTATAACAGCCCTGGCTGTCCTGGAACTCTCTTTGTAGGTCAGCCTGGTCTTAAATTCAGAAAGATCTCCCTGCCTCTGTCTCCTGAGTGTTGGGATTGATTAATTAATTAATTACACAATATAATTTAAGTTAAAAAATTAATGAGAAAAATTTAAATTCCTTGCTCAATCCTCAATTCTTCATACTGACATCATTCTGAACTATCCCTTGGATGGGTCTTACTGTTTCTTCTCTGATTGTACATATTTTGTTTTCTCTTTCTTCATCAAGTAAATACCCCTTCATTGTTCATCACTTAAACTAAAAACATTTTGTCCAACCCAGGTAGGTCAATTTTCAGTTCCTACCTTTATCTCAGCAGGACTGACCATGCTGTCACTGTATTTGAATATACAATTAGTATCATATCTTAAGTATGGTATAAGAACCCAACATCACTTTAGACCTCTAGACCATGAATCCTTTGAGGACCAAAAATATATTTTATCTTAAGGCTCAGCAAGCATTTGATAAATGAAACATAACCTATGGCCATTGGTTAAATATCTCTAGGCTTTGCAAACTAAGCAAGGTGTGTTCTGACCAAAAGTTATACTTTAAGGCAAGTGAAAACGTAGTTATAAATTAATATGCTGAAAATCTTCTAAAACATTTACATGGGTTAGAATTATATCATTTGCAAGTGAGCTGGGTTGAGCATCCCAACCTTGACTCATGGAACCACCTATAAGATGTTGTACACAGGATAAGAAGTGACGTAAGAGCCGGCTGGTGGTGTTCACTGTGTTGCCACAGTGTGCTGTGAGGTGGGAGGGAAATAAATTATTTGCCTTAAGACAGAGAGGTGAGCTAAGGAAGCCAGGGAGCAAGTTCTTACCCACTGATTTAACAACTAGAGCCACCTTTCCCTAATCCCCGAAGACCCTACCATCAGGATCTGTCACTTTTATCATCACCATGACAAAAATACCTATTAGAAACCACTTTAGGGATTAAGGAATTCTTTTGGTTCAGTTTCAAGAGATTTCAATTCCTCAAGGCGGGGAAGAACTGGAAGCAGGAACAGCAGTGCTGGTGGGAGTGGGAAGTGATTGATCATCCTGAGCAGGCAGAATTAAAGACTAGCTGGACCCAGGGCTCGTCTAAAACCATCAAAGGCTTATCCCCTGCCACCCCACTCCCACCATCTAACCCCAAACCACACCATCATCTGGGAATCAAGTGCTCAAACCCAGGAGCCTGTAGGGGACCTTTGATTCTGATGAAGGTTTCTACTATCCACAACAAAAGAACAAAGGGAGGGACTGAATCCAGTAGCAGTCCACCCTGGAATGACCTATGACAGTCCTTGCAGGTGTCATTTGAGTTTTGTGTTTGAGGATGGTCCCCAGGCAGAAACATTGTGTAGTGTCATCACTTGGAGGATGGTCGTGTCCTCCCCCCCCCCCACCCCAGGCAGAAATATTGTATCAAGGCATCACTTGGAGGATGGTCCCCAGGCAGAAACAGTGTATCGTGGCATCACTTAGAGAATAGGCCCCAGGCAGAAACATTGTATCAAGGCATCACTTGGCAGATGGTCCCCAGGTAGAAACATTGTATCGAGGGATCACTTGGAGGATGGTCCCTGGACAGAAACCTGGGCATCACTTGCCTCTGTGAACAACCAAATGAGAGAGTTGGTGAGGAATGAAAGTGGATGTAGAACACACAGCTGTCTGGTGGCTTCTACATTTGGGGAGAAATGTGAAGTAAAGAGAAAAAAGGGCTCTTCAGTCAACCAAGCAACCTAGATGGCCGTCTTTCTATAGCAAGAGTTAATGGCAGTATTTGCCAATGTTCTGCTGCTACCCAGACAGCGATCTGGCTGCTTCCTCCATTTCTCAGTTCCCTAAAATCAGGAAATGTACAAAATGACTTTGCACCAATGCCCCACCCTGCAAAGCAGAATCCACCTGAGTGGTTCTGGCCAGGAGGTTGCTCGATACCGTTGTTAATATACACTAGAAGGCATCTGATGTGAAATTTGTAATTGAAATGTTACGAGCAGTTTAGCATATGGATCCTTCACATCCACTTAATTGCCAGTTTAGTAATAATTTTATGTAATGAGGCATTATTAATAATACGTGAAATACTAAATTGACATAATGCCCTAAAAACGTAATATGACATTTGCCACCAAAAGAATATTATGATTCCAGGTGCCTTGACCATGATTTTCAAACTGTATGTGATAGGCCCTAAAGTGCCAAATTAGTCCTTAGAAGCAGCGTGGCTGTGATGTGCTTCTAATTCATTCTCTATGCAAGTATCAGGGTGTTTGTTTGTTCGTTTTCATTTGTTTGTTTTGTTTCAACAAAAAGTACAAAATTTTGCTTGTAATTGTGGCCTCCCGTGAGCTCCCACTCAAAGCCCCCACCCTGCTTGCCATCTCCTCTGTGTTCTTCTGTGGCTAATGGCACCTGATGTGGCAGGAAGGGAATGTAACGCAGGATGTAAGGATGAAAAGTCACAAGGTTCATCCAAGCAAAGCACTGAGAAAATTCTAGAATCAGAGACCAGACTTGAACACCCTAACACAGAAGAAGTGGAAAAAATTGACTTTTTGAAAGCAATAGAGTCCCTTAAACAACATGTAAAAAACACCCTTATAGAAATGGATGAGAAGTATAACAAAAAGTTTGAAGAAATGAGTAAATACGTACATGATACCCTGGGAAACCAAGAAAAGGCAATCAAACAGGTAATGGAAACAGTTCAAGAATTGAAAACTGAAATGGAAGCAAGGAAGAAAACACAAACTGAGGACCAGCTGGATATGGAAAATCTAGGTCAACGAGCAGAGACTACAGAAACAAGCATAATCAATAGAATACAAGAGATAGAAGAAAGAATCTCAGATTCTGACGACACCATAGAGAAAATAAACGCACTGATCAAATGCTACTGAAAAACACTTCAAAATTCTATTACACAAAGGCTCAGAGGTTAAGAGTACTGGCTGCTTTTCCAGAGGACCCTGATTCAATTCCTAGAACTTGCATGGCCACTCAAAACCATCTCTAACTCCAGTTCTAGAGGATCCTAAGCCATCTTCTGGGCTCTACAGGCACGGCATGCTTGTGGTGCCTAGTCATATATTAAGGCAAACTTTCACAAAATAAAAATAAATTCAATTTCAAAAAAAGTTTTAACTTTAAAAAAATTTCCTTACGTTAGGGTGCCTCCTCTTTCTCTTTCCCTCCCCCCTCTTTTTAAAATCCCTTCCTCTCTATTTTAATATAACTTCTATAACTTTGAGTGGTATGGGAGGTCCTTCTGTTTATATGTTGCTTTTATTGGTTAATGAATAAAGAACTGCTTTGAGCCTATGGCAGGGAAGAACAGAACTAGGTGGGAAAAGCTAGCCTGAATTCTGGGAGAAAGAAGGGCAGAGTCAGAGAGATGCCGTATAGGCCTGCTGGAGACAAATGACAAACTTTTGTTGGTAAGCCACAGCCATGTGACCATATACAGATTAATAGAAATGGGTTAAATTAATATGTAAGAGTTAGCCAATAAGAAGCTAGAACTAATGGGCCAAGCAATGATTTAATTAATACAGTTTCTGTGTGATTATTTTGGGTCTAAACTAGCCGGGTGGCCAGGAACCAACTAGTGGCCCCCTCCTCCAACGTTTAAGTGGGGTTATGGTTGTGTTTTGTAAGCCCCATGGAGCGGGGATAGTGAAGACCCATACATTCATGCATTTGCCAGTTATAAAGGAAGCTAATAACTTGAATAAAATGTGATTTTTTTTCCTACTTTAGCAACAATGTTACAATGAAACAATGGAAATAATATTCTAAAAATCCAACCTTTGTATGACTTAAAGTCATATAAAACACAAATGCCAAAGAATGCTTAAATCTAGTTATTACTACGAATACTGGAATATCCCATTGGAATGTTGGTGATATTTCTCTATGTAATAAATTTAATTCATAAATAATTGAGATTTCTTCCTTTTATTACAACTTAATTGCTGAAAGCACTGTAATAATCCATGTTTTAACATAACTCTTATTCTATCAACAGTAAGAATTTAAATGACTAAACAATAGAACATAATTGTATATGGAGGATGGACACCCCAATAGCTTTCATAACATTTAAATTCAAGTAAAAATAATATTGCTTACATATTTTTCAAAATTTCTTTTTCTTCTAAAATTTAAAGGAATTTCTTAAACTTAAAAGACAGCCCAAATTGTAGCAAAAATTAAAACATACATGGATTAAGAAAAATATAGTCAGGTGGTGGTGGCATGTATCTTTAATTCCAGCACTCTGGAGGCAGAGGTGGGTGGACCTCTGTGAGTTCCAGGACAGTCTGGGCTACACAGTAAAACCATGTCTGGAAAAAAAAAACCAAAAAAAAAATGAAGAAGAAGAAGAAGAAGAAGAAGAAGGAGGAGGAGGAGGAGGAGAAGAAGAAGAAGAAGAAGAAGAAGAAGAAGAAGAAGAAGAAGAAGAAGAAGAAGATTAATTCATTCATTCCTCAAATTCCTCAAATGTAAGTGTTCCTAACCTAAGTGCAACTGTTGCTAGTGCTGGGCTCGCAGGGGAGTCAGAGACTGGTGCTCACCTGGAGCAAGGAGAAGCAGGAGTCTGACTGTCCAGCACTCTGGGAAACAGGGCTCCACCATGCCCAAGTCTGTCGCATTCATGGCAGGACAGATTTGACAAGTTTATTAATTTGTCATTTCTTTTACCTAAGCATTTCAGCCACTGACATCCCCTTATATCAAAAACCAGTTTCCCCCTCTGAAGGCAAAGGTGGTACACTTTTGGTACCCACTGTGTTCTCAGCACTTGGATGAGGCCAAGCTGAATGTTTCCTGGGGCTTGGCTAGTGTTAAGCCACTTGAATCGGAGTCAGGCATTGGGTATATCCTCTCAGCATTGAGCAACTGGTCCTGAGTTTCTTAGCTGATCTGGTTGGTGACTCTAAAGTACAGGCCCTGCAGCAAGGCCACCTCTTCCCTAGATCTAAATACTTTATACTCAGAAAGATGTTAATAAGTATTAATTACACACCAGAAATAACACACACAAACACAGGGGGTGGGAGAGAGAGAGAGAGAGAGAGAGAGAGAGAGAGAGAGAGAGAGGTGAGAGAGCAATTTAAACTAGACTACTTGGGCTCAGATCTTTGTGTATATTGTAGGGAGAGTGGCTACCCTCTTTGGAATTTTGTGTCTCTATCCAAGGCTGGTTCAGCTGGCTTGCATAGGTACTTCCATAGTGCTTATTAAATATTAAAGCATGCTCATACCATGTGTTACATAGCGGTTGCCTTGACTCCCAGGTTCAGCAACCTCCATGCCCCCTTCTCCTGTCCTGGGACCATCTCACCCATACAAGATCTCTCCAAGGCTGAGACTCTCTGTCCATGCCAAGCCTCACACATTTTTCAGTGTTGTTATTATTTCGTTTTGTTTGGCTTTGAGACAAGCTCATGTGTCACCAAGGCTAGCTCAAACTCACTGTGTAACTGAGAATAACTTTGAATTCTTGGTCCTCCTGTGTTGTAATAGGAGCGACGGGCTGCATCCCAGCACCCAGCCGCCCACACAGCTAGCTTTACCTGAAATAATTACACGGAAACTGTATTCTTTTAAACACTGCCTGGCCCATTAATTCCAGCCTCTTATTGGCTAACTCTCGCACCTGGACTAGCCCATTTCTAATAATATATGTAGCCCACGAGGTGGCTTACCAGGAAAGATCTTAACCTGCATCTGTCTGGAGTGGGAGAATCATGGCGACTCTCTTATTCAGCTTCTTTCTCCCAGCATTCTGTTCTGTTTACTCCGTCTACCTAATTTTATGTCCTATTAAAGGGCCAAGGCAGTCTCTTTATTTAACCAATGAAACTAACACAAGACAGAAGATTCTCCCTCATCACTCCTGCCTCCCTCCACCACCCAAATGCTGGGCTTATAGGCGTGTGTCAGCCACCTTACTGCAGATGGGAGAAGAGCCCCTGGGAGAGCACAGTGGATACACACGGCTCACATTGGGGCCAGGTAGGCACGCGTCAGAGTGCATCACCTCTCGGTGGGATCACTGTGGATGACACCTGCTCCCTTGTATGACAGAAGGGACGCCCTTCAATGTGTGGCTGCCAGTGAACTCTCCTTCAGGGTCAGCCAGGAAAGCTGATTTCCATCCTCACAGATGCTCGGTGGCTTTTGTCAAACGAGTTGGTGGCCTTTATCCAGTTCTAAGGGCCCAGACGTTCATAGCACCAGAGTCACTCTTGCTAGGCTGGTGTGTGACCTGACTCAGGTCCTTTTGTGACCCTTAGGACTGAGTGACAGAAGCGAGTTAGGCCCCAGCATACAGTCCTCTGGTGTCTGTTCCCACTGCCCAACCATTGCAGCTAAAGCTAGCATTTCATCCGCAGGAAGTATAATTGTCAACTCTTCTGCAAGAAAACAATAATGGTTTAAATTAATGATGTGATTTCCATATTGTATGTTTTCTCTGCTGAATGCTCAGCAGAAGCTGGTAAAGGTGATGTAAGGGAGAAGAGGGCAACAGGAGCGCCATTTTCCAACTTGTGCAGCAGTGTCTCTTCTGGTGCTAGGCTGGGGGAAGCCTGGGCTTTCTTCATGGATCTAGTGTTGTGTATTTGGAGAACACCCTTGTGCAGAGGCAGATCCAGGTTTGATGCTTTCTGAAGTTGCACAATTTGCACATCTCTTTTTAAAGAAGAAAATACAAATGCTGGGGTGGTCGAGTGCTTGCCTGGCATCCGTGAGATTTTAGGTTTGATCCTCAGCCTGAACAAACAAATGGAAGAAGGAAGGATGGGATCTGGAG
This sequence comes from Microtus oregoni, assembly GCF_018167655.1. Taxonomy (NCBI): domain Eukaryota; kingdom Metazoa; phylum Chordata; class Mammalia; order Rodentia; family Cricetidae; genus Microtus; species Microtus oregoni. The sequence goes on from NW_024543073.1 coordinate 21,106,716, forward strand.
GGAAAGGGAAAGAGAAAGATGGAGAAAATAAAGAACATTAAATTCAAGTTGGCATAGACCCAATTAGGCGTTACAAGGGACCCCTCCAATTGAGCTAAATTTCGCTGGCTCATAGAGATCTCTGACTGGAGGATGCTCTTGGGTGGTAGGCAGCAGACTTTCAGAACCTTAGGCAGGGGCTCGGTCCTTCCTGGTGGTAGGAAAAAGGCTCACATCTCTTGGATAGTAGGTACCAGGAGCTGGGAAGCAAAACTGTGATTTTGTTTGCCACTAATAGGGTTTCAGGTTTTTTTTGTTGTTGTTGTTGTTGTTTTTTTTTTTTTGTCATTGTTGTTGCTGGTGCTACTGAGTCCACTTTAAGGGAACTGCAAGTTGGATAAAATCTAGGCTTATGTCACAGCAGAAAATGGATTTCTGTCATTTTAAAGGACATTTAAAGGTTTAATGGGACACCCCCATATAAACTCTTGATAAAATGCAAGCTGAGTGGCCAGAGGGAGAAAGGGAAGACTTTGTGCTGTTTCCTGCAAGTTTAAAAGTGGGGATGACTGGTGTTCATACCGAGGAAGCTCCTCCAGGCCAACTGTACAATGAAAATCCCCGTGCATTACTAAGCAGGGCTCGTAGGGGCTCACAGAAACTCAAGTGACAATCACGGAACCTGCACAGGTCAGATCTAGGTCCTCTGCATATACGTTAAGGTTGTTAGACTGGTGTTCTTGTAGGATTCCTAACAGTGGGAGTGGGGGCGTCTCTTACTCTTTTGTCTACTCATGGGACCCATTTCCTCCTACTGGATTGCCTCGTCCAACCTTGATATGAGGGTTTGTGCCTAGTCCTATTGTATCTGCTTATGTCATGTTTGGTTGATATCCCTGGGAGGCCTGCTTGTTTTTGAAGAGAAAAGGACTAGGAGTGTATCTGGGGGAGAGGGGTGGGAGGAGAAGAAAAGTGAGGGGTAACTGGGAAGAGTGGAGGGGACTTGGAGGAATGGAGGGACGGGGAAACTGCAATCAGGGCGTATTGAAAACTAAATATAAATTGAAGAAATACAAAAAAAAGTAAGAAAGAGTTTATCACAGTGTAACTTCTCACAGCAAAGCCCACAAGACCTGAATGCCCACCAGTATTAGCATCAATGAGTAAGGGAGTAGCCTACAGCAGTGACGAGGAGTGACCGGAATTGCAGCAACACAGAAGGTCCTGGACATGATCTGCAGTTACACAGAGGGTCTTTGTGATACTTATGAAATTCAAAATAACTAAAATAATATTCAGAAATCATAAGCATGCAGTATCACATGCAAGATAAATACCTACTTTACAATCATGACTTTCCTATGGGAGAAAGAAGACGGGAAGGAGAGGAGCACACAGGTGAATATAAGTCATTGTCAGTGTATAGATTTGAATGGTGACTTATGGGTGTGTAAAGGACAGGCAGACAAGTGCTCATGAGAACTGCATCCCATAAGCCAATAGAACTAAAGAGAGGGAGGGAGTCAGAGGAAGGTCGGAGGAGTTTTGAGGCCCTAGGAAATGGCAGGACTGACAGGAGCCACAGACAGCAACACGGGCCCCTTGGCTGCTTCAGGGCCTTGGATCAAAACTTGGCCCTTGGCCATAGTCCTGGCCCAGACACCACCTTGGACGTGGGTGGCAAGCACCACCCTCACCTCTCCAGCCCTCTCTCTCCCTAGCCCATGAACCTTCTGCCTCTCTCTCTCTCTCTCTTCTATTTCCCCACCCTGTAATTGCTCACCATAATGGGCCCCTGACACCTGGCAGGTTCCTGGTGCAGTCACAGTTGGCACTTGGTTGCATCCTGTCCGTCCCAGTCATAAGGCATGGCATGGAGATGTTGCTTTTCATCTCTTGCATTCCTGGGCCTAGAAACCACGGGCTTGGTATGATGGTGCCCAAATGCCCTGTGCCAAAGATGCAGGGGGTTTGGGGGCAGCCATCTGTGTCCTCCTCCACTCAGGCCTGGAAAGTGCCAAGCAGCTCCTGGTTGGTTGTGTCCCCCACCCCGGCCCCCATCAAGGCTTAGGAAAGCTTTCCCACCAGTCTCTTCCTCTGAATGCAGACAATGCCTAGAGTCACGGTTATCACATTTTCATCAAAGAATGTGCTAAGTTCTTACTAGGAGTGGTGGATCAGAAAGGCTGAGGGGCCACCCCGTCCATAATGGGTGTGAGCCACCTGGCCCCAGAGTTGGTTAACACCAGGCTCAGGTTACTCACAGCCAAGTGAGTAACTTGACTAATTCAGATACGCTGCCCAGATCTCCAGTGCACCGACTCGGGAAGTCAGTTCTGCTCCTTTCAGCGTACTAGACAACAAGCTTCAGTTTGGAATAATTTGAGCTAATATTTTATATTCCACAAAAGTGGTGAATCATTCATCTTCATTTTTAAAATGTAAAATGAACATAATTTAATTGACAGTAGAAACGAGCTGAAAGTCAATAATGTTTCTTTTATCTGCTTATTAATTGACAGATAACCCCCAATTTTTTCTTTTTTATTTCGTTCTTTTTTTCTGGCTCATTTCAGCTAGTTCAATTTGGGAGTAAATAAAGTATCAAACTTGTATATGTTTACTTAGCTTTTCTACTTAGAACATAAAATTTATGGACTTTGGGTCTGGTTAATTTTGATATGTGATTTTCTTTTTGCAAGTTTTTTCTTTTTTAGAATAAAGTTTATTTTTAAAAACCAGCTTTCATGCTGGGTATGGTGGCACATGCTTTTAATCCGAGCACTTGGGAAGCAGAGGCAAGCGGATCTCTGTGAGTTCAAGGCCAACCAAGTCTACAAAGAAAGTTCCAGAACAGCCAGGGCTACACAGAGGAACTCTGTCTTGAAAAAAGCCAAACCAAACAACAATAATTCAGCTTCCAAATTAAAAAAACAATTCTGCTGCAACAGCTTGCATAATAGAGACTTTATATGTGATAAATAATTATAGAAATTTGGTAAGAAGTCAAAATAGTATGAGACAGCTTTCTGTGGTTGGGAATAAAGAAGAAAATGGCATCTCTAACAGGCTGCATTGGTGTTTCCCATTTATTAGTATGGGGTTTGTTAGGCACCACTGGGAAGCCACACGATTTTTTTTTTTAGTAGTATCTTCTTTTAAATTAAAGAACACTTGATGACTTGATGACCATTGAAGAAGTTACCATTAAATGAGTCCAACTGGTGCTTTTATAGTAAAGAAAACAATTGCTTTCTCATTTAGTGTTGATAAAGCAGCTTTCTCCTCTTCCACCTCCTCTTCCTTCTGTTTCTTGAGTCCTTCTGGCTAGGCATTCCAGGCTGCTCACCTCAAACTTTTGATCCTCTTATCCGGACTCCTGGATACTGAGATTATAGATGCATTCCGCCATCCCCAGAGTAGACCTACTATTTCTTATGAGGCAACTGCACACAGGCTGTTGTACTGGCTGGTTTTGTGTATCAACTTGACACAAGTTAGAGTCATCAGAGGAAGGAGCCTCAGCCGAGGAAATGTCTCCATGAGACCCAGCTGTAAGGCATTTTCTCATTTAGTGATCAATGGGGAGGGCCCAGCCCATGTGGGCGGTGCCATCCCTGGGCTGCTGGTCCTGGGTTCTATAAGAAGGTGGGCTGAGGAAGTCATGGTAGCAAGCCAGTAAGCAGCACCCTTCCATGACCTCTGCATCAGCTCCCGTCTCTGGGATCCTGTCCTGTTTGAGTTCCTCTCCTGACTTTCTTTAGGGATGAACAGCAATGCTGAAGTGTAAACCAAATAAACCCTTTCCTCCCCAACTTGCTTTTTGGTTATGGTGTTTCACCACAGCAATAAAACCCTAACTAAGACAGCTGTGGTCGGACCTAGGCAGTGTCCCTCAAAACTTATGAGAGGTGTTAGACCCTGGATGAACTTGTGCCAACCCTAGATGGACTTGTGCAAACTCTGAATGGACTTGTGCAAACCCTGGACAGACTTGTACAAACCCTGGACAGATTTGTACAAACCCTGGATGGACTTATGCAAACCCTGAATAGACTTGTGCAAACCCTGGACAGATTTGTACAAACCCTGGACAGACTTGTGCAAACCCTGGACAGACTTGTGCAAACCCTGGATGGACTTGTGCAAACCCTATCATCCAGACTAGATTTCCCTCAGAAACATCTCTGAGGCGACAGCTAACACAGTGTGGCTTGGGAGGCAGTCTCAGTGCTTCCGAGTGTGGGAAAGCCTTGCTGTCTTTGGTCACACACCTTGCTCTTGAGATACTCGTTGGGCCATCTATGTAGCAGATTCTAGCTGCTCACCGCACTTCTTTCTTCTTGCCTCATCTAGGCAATCTTTCCTGGATTCACTAGGTGTATCCAGGCAATGGCTTCAGCCAATGTGTCACTGCTAGTCCATGGATAACAGTCCTCCTTGAGCTACGCACACGGGATCAAATGGCACCCACTCAGGCCCTGGAGGAAGAGGAAGCCACTTGATACGAGGAGCCCAAGTCCCTGAAAGACTGTGTGGATCAGTCTCTCTGCCAACCCTTATTATAATAGGAATGGTAAAAAGAGTAACAAAATCAAATGGCAAGGTAGCTTCCTCACCAAGAATTTAGGATCATTGGCCATAGCAGTTAACACATCCTGTCTGATGGATATTAAGAACCTTATAGGAAAAGAATACTATAATTCCCCTCTCAATTCAGACATACAAGTAAAGGGGTAAGAGCTTACTGTGGTGCAAGTCTAGATAGTAACTGTTCCTCAATGACCCTGCTGATGATTTGAGCCTTGATAAATAGAACTTATTTTCTGGTGGGAAAAGAAGCTGCACACCTAAGGCTTGTGCATTTTATTTCTGTGTCCCTTACCTGGGATCCATTTTAAAATCTGTTTTTAGAAAATTATCCATTTTCCAAATGATAGCATCAATATATCAAAACACAGGATATTGTTATTGTTCCTTAGGGAGGAATAAAAATAACTGTAGATATAGTTTTTAATTGCCTAAGGCATTTTAATGTAATCTCATCACTTGGTTCAAGAAGAATAGATAACGCTTATGCCACTGAACATGCTCAGAACAACCTCTCTGATCTTAAAGACATACACAATGCTGCTGCGGAGAATAATCTCCACATTGTGCTCAGGGTACTGAGACTTCCGGCTAATGCGAACTGCTCTTGGAAATGGCTTACTCTGTCTCAAAGTAGCCTTATTAACTCCAATCCTGTGGTCCACTCTGTGCTCAAGAATGTTTAGCTCTAAAGCACAGTGACCCTCGGTTATCTTTTCCTCTCTCAATCGACTATTCAGAAGTTAGTTTTCCTTCACAGACTCACTGGACTCGGTCATCACAGAATGGCTAAAACAAGGGATGGATCGGATGGATTGGATCTGGGTTCAGTGGCCACACCGTAGGAACACTATTCGTTTGCTAATTAGATGCCCACCATCCACACCACTGCCTGCATCCAAAGTTCTGCTGAGGGGGGGAGTTTGCCCCCAGAGTGCAAGCAGGACAGGCTCCTCCCCCTGCTCGGTGAGTTCTGGGGAGGCTTATTTTCCACTCTTGTTTTCATATTTCGGTTGTGATCCTAGCCTTTAACAGCTGAGCCATCCCTCCAGCCCAGCCTACTCTTTTTAAAATGCTAACTGGTAGAGAAACCTATTTGATTGTTTATAACTGGTACTTCCCATGTTTGTTTTAAAAAGGTTAAAAAATATTTGCCAATAATTCCATAGGAACATGACTTTTGAAACAAAACAAATTGCTGTTTTATTCTTCTACCCAGAAGCCCTGGGGATCAAGTGACCTTGAACCCAAACTTGTGGACGGACTTTGCCCAGTAGTCAGGACTGTGTTTGCCTTGTTTTCTGAGGTATATGCGACACTTTGTACAACACTTGGAATCTAGAAGTTTCTCAAAAATACGATTTTTGAAAAGAGCTAAAGCTGGAAAGCCATGACGTCATCTGAGGAATTTAGACTTCAGTCCAGGGGAATCAGCAATTTTCAGTTAACCAGGACAATGTCCCAGTCTTAGAAAGCTTCATCTTCTAGAAGCCAGGGATGTAGCTCAATGGCATAGTTCTGTACGGGGGTCTGGGTTTGATTCACAGCACCACATAGGTCAGACACGATGATAAATGCCTGGAAGGAAGGAGGGAGGAAGGAAGGGATGGAGGGAGGAAGGAGATGTGCTGGCCTCTGAGCTGTATGAAGGGAAGAGACTCCACCCACCCGCTTCGTTATGGTGTTCCCAATACTGAGCCTGGTAACTTAGAATCTGTTCAGAGACAGCTACTGCCTAAATGACTGAAGAGCCCGTGAGATGAGTCTGAATCTTTCAGGAGAACATGGAGATTTCTGGATATCAGAGGGAGTGTTGATCTTCTCAAGCTTCCCCTTATAGTGTGACATCTGAGCCAGCGGGTGCTCTTGACCCATCCAAACTTCTAGGAAATTCATCAGCGCCCCAGGAGACGTCATACAGATGTGAAGAAATCTTGTTTTGATCGCCTAGATATATCTTTAGAGGACAAACCAGAGTGGATTCTTTTGGGTTCGGAGAGGAGCTGGCCACCCTCCCGGAGAACAAAGGGCGTTTGTGTAATGCCTTGTGCCCTTTTCGGTCTACGCCCAGATGAAGAGAGGACTACACCACCTTCTTGGAGAACATGCTCTCAAGGGACATTGCTGGGTGCCTGACATCCTCTTCAGTCCACCCCCAAAGTAACAGCCCCTCAAAGACAAGGTGCCAATAGTATGACCAGCAACCAATTTTATGGTTGATAAATAAGTTTCGACCTTGAGCTCCCAGATAATGTGTTTCTATGGGTCAGCTGGGAAGCCTCTGGAGGGCTGACCTTGGAAACATGGCCACCACCACCTAACTCAGGAGGCTGCCAGGGCCTCTGGTGGCCACGCAGCTCAATAGACTTTGCTGCTCACACGGCTTCCGTTCTTGCTCCCCTTAACCATTCCCAAATACAAATGAGAAAATTAAACATTTACCTTGATGAGAAAATAGCTCTCTCGCTGACATTTCCTCACGCCCTCGCCAGTGTGACTTAGTCATAGTTTTTAGTAGCTGTTTCTAAATTTTAATTATTGTGTAGAGTTAAAATATGTAATAATGGATAACTGTGCAATACATTAAATACTTACGGGTATGTTGTGCCTTCTGTTATAATATAAAATCCATCTATTCTGGTTGATGGGTTTTAACCTCACACAGAATACTTTAAACTCCATTTGGACTTGTGCCTACAATCACCTTAGCAGAGTCTCTTAAGTAACTGCGCCCAGCCTAATTAGTATGCATTATCAATTAACAAACTTAATAGCCGGCAGATTGATTAGATCCTCTGTTGCAGGGGCAGAGCTGAAGCGAAACAGAATGAAAAATCATTGCACACATACACGGCGGCTTTGTTATTTTCTCGGAGCCCTCCTCCTCCTTCCCGCAGCCTTAATTAATGCATGCATATGGCTTTGCAGGCCTGCAGATCTGGAAAAGCCAGGCTTCCCTAACCCTTTCCGGAAGCTCAGCCTTAAGCGGGGGCGTCAGTCTGTGTCTCCCTCTTTCTTTGGGGGCTTCTGTATATGTCACTTGCATCCCTCTCCTTGCCCTTTGCAGAGCATTGAATTTTAAAGGGCCGCTCCTCTCGGCATGGTGGAAAAGGAGCAGGTTACAACGCTGAGCACAAAGCCAGGAAGGGAGCACTTCTGAACGTGGAGGAGCACTTGGGAGCCACTGGTGGGGCGCTGACAACCATGAAGCACTTCTGGCAGCTCTTTCCAGACAGAATGATACAAATGGACTGTCCTGTTACATCTCGTCTATTTTTGATGGACTGGAAACAATATGAATAAATAAAAGAAACCCACATTTCTTGAGAGCAAGGATCAGGCTAAGAGGGGCTGCCGACTGCGCTCTTCATAAAACACCGGCATTATAAGAATTCTACACCTTCCATAAACAGTCAACGCGAAGCTCTAAAAAGACTGCTGAAGACATTTTCAGCACTGTAAACTGTCGCCTGGGAGCGCTGCTTTGGGCTTTATTCTTCTATTTGAAGCAGAATAATGGTTCACGCCAGTTCTTTCATTTACTGTCTCTTCCTGGTCTAGGGTCTTTTGGCTTCTATGTGAGAAGAGCTGTAATTGTGTGCACAGAGGGACTGTGAGGGGCGTTCACTTCCACTTTTGAGGATGCTCACATGCTTCTGTTGGTTGACTGTGCAGGAGAGGTAACCCCAGGCACTCACTGGGGGGTGGGGGTGAACCCAGGAACTCAGGTTTACCCTATTATCTCTGTCTTTGGAAAAAACTGCCCTCCTGCCCTCAGCCCCCAGCCCCTGCTGCTCTCCATCAATCCTCATGTGCCCATCACATTGGCCACCCTGAGTTTAAACTCGCACCTCTCCTTGGGTCCCTAGAAAGCCCTGATGTAGCCCTCTGTGGGTCTCTCTCTTACCAGGTAGGGCTCTGCTCCATAGTCTCCTCCTAAGAAAGACTTTCCCTGACACAAAGTGAACTGATGGCTGCCCTCTGACCCAATCCCTCCATAGTGTGCTCTGTTATATTGGTATCATGGTTTTCCTACTTGTTTCTTTATGTAATATCTCCACCACTGATAAGAATGACAACTGTGGGGTTGCAGAGATGTACAGCCATAAAGAGTGTATGCTGCTCTTGCAGAATTGAATTTGGTTCCTGGTACCCATGTTAGGCAGCTTACAAAGGCCACTAATTGCGGCGAACTTCTCGACCAGCAAGAAAGAACAACCACCACACGAGGATTCTTCTCAGATCACGCTTTAATGGAGTGCCCTTGGTTGAGGGAGAGCAGGAAGCGAGGGGCCCCCCGAGAGCACTAAAGCAGCTGCTTATATAGGGAGTAGGCACATGGGTCGCCCTGTGATTGGTTGCCACCATCAGCTGACACCAGACTGCATCGGGATAGGCCCAAGGGCCCTTATCCACCATGCATGCGTGAAGCAGGGGACATGCAGCTCCCAAAGGCATAGCCAAATATGGAGTTGTTTATTTCCAACAAGACAGGATGTCAGCGCCATCTTGTAATGGCGATTCTGTCCGGCTCCCTGCAACTAATTCCAGCCCCGGGGATCTGATGCCTCTGGCCTCTGAGAGTGCACCAGGGTTCATTTGTGTGCACGTGAGCACACACGCACAGGCGCGTGCGCGCGCGCACACACACACACAATTAAAAATAAATTTATGAAAAAGATAAATGAAGAGTTCAGGCTTGGAGGCATTTGCTTAGTCTGTATAAGATTCCGAATTGAATTTCTGGAGCAAATGGAATGATGAAAATGCCATAAAATTGACGCTGTGATGGTAGTGCCCCTGAAGTGGGTGGATGGCATGTAGATTACATATAAACAAAGCCAAATAAAAGCAAGTCCATATATGATATTGCAAATGAATGGCCAGAGGTATGAAGAGCCATAACATACAGTGTCACAGGATATATCATGAAAGAGAAGGTGGTCGTCAATGTCCAGCTCAGCCAGAGATGAAGACAGGCCCTGAAATGTGTCTATTGGTGCTCTAAGCTCAGTGGCTTCATTAAGACCTCACGGAAGCCATCTTAGTTTGGATTCCCCGAAAACAAATCTAGATAAGGAATACAAGTATTTCTTTGAAGGTACAGGGGACATATTAGCAGGGTGGAAGAGGGGACATGAAACAGGGAGGCGATACAAGGGCTGGAAAGGCAATCAACGAAGGAACATCGCTAAGCGGTCAAGTCGAACAGTGCCCCTCAGGAGACCGTGCGAGGAATCTTCCAGTTGCCCTGTCTGTCGCGGGAGCTACTAATCATATACCAGCTCTACAAGGGGGAGGCCTCTGGCAGGCATATGAACCTTTTAGGGCTTCTGGAACTGTACCACAGGGTTGTCGTGTGTGTGTGTGTGTGTGTGTGTGTGTGTGTGTGTGTGTGTGTCAGGAGAGGGGGGAGCAATGAGAAGAGGCACTAATGTGCCTGCTGCAGGGCAGCTGGCTTGTTCTTTAGAAAGGATGACTGGGGCTTTGGGCAAGGCTGGGAAAGGTGATGATAAACGATACAGGGGACAGGTGCAGGCCCTAGAGCCTCGTTCCTCACAGCCTCGCCTGGCTGAGAAAGCCAGGGGCTAGGGAGGATGGGAGAGAGGAATGATTGCTAGAGGAGGGACATAGTCTCTGGTGTGAATCTGGGGTCCTTATCTGGGGTGAGGGTGGCAAGAGCGGAGCCTTGAGGAGGGCAAAGAGGGCCTCACCCAGGTGGACTGCAGGTTACAAGCCGACTCAACCTTCTGTCCAGTCCTGACCCCATTACTGATCTGCATCGTGTTTGAGCCCCATGTTTGCCTTTCAAGGGTCCATCCCATCAGCTCTCTGTGCCCAGAAGCTGCCTGCTCCCAAGAACACTAAGAATATGGCCTCTTGAGGTGAGGTAGGAAAGTCATCCTAAATCTTTTGCTTTGTATATTAGCTATTTTATTAGAAGGTCTCTACAGCTCAGTTTTCTCTGGAGTGTAGCTGGTGGAGTACAAACAAAGAGGGTAAAAGTCAGATCACAGAAGTGGAGGGGTGGGGGGAGAATGTCTACCCTGTCCTAAACACTCTGGTGTCTTGGCCACAGACCTTGCCCTGCAGACTCTTACAGCAGCCTTCTGTGACCTCTTGGACAACAACACTGAGTCACGTTCGTTTTGAACCTTCCAGGCACAGACCTCTTCAGCTCTTCGGTTCCCTTAAACACATTCCAGCATCATTGAACTGATGGAATATGGGGTAGCCAGTGTCCTCCAACCGCCCTCCTCCACCAGGCTCCTCTGGGCTTCCTCCCTGGTCAGCTCTTTCGTCAGGCCAGCCCTGGTCCAACCAACCCTTCCATGCTCCCTACCATCCCTACCTACCTCACTCTGACTCAGTACACACTGCGTTCTTCAACCGGTGCCAACTCAGTACCCAGGCAACTTGAGTGCTCCCCATGACACCCCAGCAGGTGCCGGGATTTTGGAGTCTATGGACTATTTATAGTTGAAGTGATAACTTGTGAAATGGTGATGTGTCAACTTGATAAAAGCATCAAAAGGCTTGTCCCTCATCACGGTGACTTCATATGGGAAAGACTTTAGTAGCCACGACACCTCCCTTCACAGACACAAAGTGGAATGTTTGGGAAGAAGCTAGGAAGACGTTTCCAAGAAAGCACAGCTAGAAAGTCCATGGTTTTTGTTTTTCTTTCTTCCAGTTGTACTGCAGAGTTTTCAAAATTTTATCAAAGTTCAGTGTTTAGAACCATTAATCTATGTAGGCAAGAAATGTGGGGTCAAACAAAGTCATGGACGGAAGGATCAAGTGCTTGGGGCTACAGTGAGTCACACACAGACTCCACTCACATGTCCTAGGTATGGGCGGAGTCACACAGATGCCACTCACATGTTGAAATAGGAGCGGCGTGTCCTATGTATGGGTGGAGTCACACATAGATGCCACTCACATGTCCTATGTATGGGTGGAGTCACACACAGAGGCCACTCACATGTCCTAGGTATGGGCGGAGTCACACACAGACGCCACTCACATGTTGAAATAGGAGCAGCGTGTCCTATGTATGGGTGGAGTCACACACAGATGCCACTCACATGTCCTATGTATGGGCGGAGTCACACACAGACACCACTCACATGTCCTATGTATGGGTAGAGTCACACACAGATGCCACTCACATGTCCTATGTATGGGTGGAGTCGATCCTGGTGAGCAGGATTGACAGCTGAGTGAGTATCTGGCCTCTTCTTTCCTGCTTTTGATCCCCTGGAACCTGCTGTTTTCACACTCGGCTCTGATCCAGGCCTCCCTATCTAGTAGATTCCTTGCTTATACTGTGTTACAACATCATTGACATTTGGGGGAGGGATTTTCCAATAGTCTGACAGTATTAAATTTTTTTAAAACTGGGACAGCAAATCAAATTAGAGACTCAGGTAACTTATAACAGAAGGTTTCTAATTCTTGGTCTTTGCTTTTGTGGATAAGTATTTTAAAACCCAGTGTTCCAGAGACAGTGGCCAGCCCAGTACCAATGATCAAACCAGCATCTAGCTTGGGCTCTGAATGTAACGTCTATTGAGAGGAATCAGCCTCAGAGAGGTGTCTGGTTCTGGGTGAGCCTGGGAGAGCTTGTCATCGTAAAAAGCAATGGAGATGCCAGAGACAATTAAGACTGTCAGAGGCAGCGGGACAAATGTGTAAGGGCCACCGTGTTCCAAAATAGAACAATCTGAGTGTCAAAACTAACGTGGGTCACAAAGTGTATAAAGATTAAAGAGGTAACTGGTCATTTTGGAAGCTGACTGGCAAATACTCATTAGTTTGAAAATTGGTAAAAATAAAAAGAATCAAACATTTCCCTGGCCTTTCCCCCCCAGTAATACTTTAAGGCAGCCAAGCAGTTGTTCAGGCAATGCTCTACCTGGCTAATGAGAGCCTGCAGAGCGGCAGAAATGTAACACTATTTTGCGACCTCTTAATGAGATAATAGATATAAAAGCCTTCTCTAATGGCTGCTCCAGCCATTAGGTTGGGGGCTGATGGGAGACTTCCTATGATGAGCCCAGACAACAGCACCTGAAGCGATGATGAACTGTGAAATCCCAGGAAGAGTGACAGCCGGGTCCATGTACCCTCCTGAAGGGCTGCCACTTGAAGTACACATTATGTTCATGGAAACCATCTTGCCAAAAGACAGAGCCTGACTTTGAGAAAGGCACTAGAATTTACTACATGGACACACAGAGAACAAAAGAATGTGTTTGGGGGGAAATCCAGAATATTCCACTAGAAACTCGTTAGGAAAAAAATTTTCTCAATGAAAAATTAGCAAGAAAATCAAAGTTCAGCAAACCTATAGGCTTCAGAATACTTCAAAGACACAGCAGCCAGAGGCAGAGCTTGGATTTCTTGGATTCTGTATAGGATGAATCAAATAAGAAAGCAGGCTAGGACGTGTCCATACTGACTTCCTCTTTAGCAGGTTATGACGTGTCCATACTGACTTCATCCTTAGTGGGCTATGATGTATTCATACTGACTTCATTCTTAGCGGGCTATGACGTGTCCATACTGACTTCATCCTCAGTGGGCTATGACGTGTCCATACTGACTTCATCCTTAGCAGGTTATGACGTGTTCATACTGACTTCATCCTTAGCAGTTTATGACGTGTTCATACTGACTTCATCCTTAGCAGGTTATGACGTGTTCATACTGACTTCATCCTTAGCAGGTTATGACGTGTCCGTACTGACTTCATCCTCAGTGGGCTATGACGTGTCCATACTGACTTCATCCTCAGTGGGCTATGACGTGTCCATACTGACTTCCTCTTTAGCAGGCTATGACGTGTCCATACTGACTTCATCCTTAGGTGACATGTAGGAAAGACTGTCGTTCTGTATACGTGATAATGAAGTCACAGAGAGGACAAAGACAAGACCTTTCCTTTAGAGGAGTATACATTGACAGAAGAAAATATTTTATAGTCCAGCTATTTTTAATATGGTCCAGTGGAAGCTGGCGTGTGAGTGGCACCCAGGGACTGAGAAGGGCAGCGAGCTGCTCGCCAACCACATAGAAGTTTTCTGTATTTGTCTTTCTGGCTTCACATGTGCCTGGCATTTCTCTCACTGAAACAAAACCTTAGCTTTCCAAATGTTTTCAGCACCATGCCTTCCTGCCAGAACACCCATGCCACAGCCATAATCTGAAGGAGTTAAACAAGAAAAATAAACAGATCGTCTCCTGCGAGCAGTTGCTGGGCATAAGGACATGATAATCTAATTTTAATGTACCCCACAAACAAGAGACTCTATAACTCTCGGCATGCATTTCCTTTTTTATTTAATAACACATAAGAAAATGCAGATAACAGGCTTTTAAAAAGTAGGAATCAAAAGCAAGCCAGTTCATTTTCTAAACACTATGTAAAAACAAAGGAAAACGAGGGAGTTGAACGTAAGCCTGATGTCTCCCGTGGGAACAGGGTCTAACGACAGTTAGTCCTTATTAAGCTCAATGCCAGTCACTGTGCTGAACACTTTATGCCGCATACAACACTCCGCCCTGATACTCTTTTTTTCCCCCATTATTTACATAGAGCGGCAAGCTGTTCTCAAACCCGGGACCCCGGGAACAGCGGTTGGCACTCTTAGCCTCTGCGCCATCTTTGCAGCTGCTTGCCCTAGTACTCTTATTGTCCCCATGAAGAAACAAAAGCTCAGGTGCCCCCTAAGGGCACCTGACAGGCTGGTCCACCCCTATGGCCTTTACCTATTTTGTCCCTTTAACCCCACAATGGTAGGTGCCAGCCAGGGGACCTCATTGAGTACAGCAGCATGTGATGTGGACATCAATTCCCTTTAACTCGGACTCCACGCTGAGGACAGGTGTTACTACTCCCATTTTACACCTGAAGAAATTGATGCTCAGAGAACTTACCCAGATGCCTGAGGCATCCGTGGGGAATGGTTTCAAACTGGCCTCAAGTGAAGGCGTTTTCGACCAGTACGCTAGAATTAACCAGACCAGCTCAAAACAACAGATATAATTTAATAATTGAAAACGGGGGAACTCACATGACCGGGGTAAAAGTTCAGATGTCCAAAACGGGTCCAGCGAACACCCTACTTGGATTCCCAGGTTTTCTTCCCTGGCCCCAGGCGGCCACACCCTAGCCAAATGTAATTGGCTGAGCTTCCCCATCACTCAAGGTCACCACTCCGCCTGTTTCACCCAAATGGTCCTGGATAACCCTTTTTCCTCACTTCTTAAAATCGTTGCTACTGCATCATTCAAGTCCACTGAGAGTATTGTTGGGACCAGCCGACTTGTTCACACATTCCTGAAAAGGGGAGAGAGGATTAAGAAAGCGACAAGGAACAGAAGATAGAGTCGGAAGGGCTTCCAGTGAATATTTTAACGGTCTCAAGTTTATTTCCCACAGTCCTTACGTACCCCAATTAAAAGGGGAGGGCACAAGACTGCCCTCTCATGACACCAGGAACAAACAAGCGAAATTACCTCCTTACATCTCAAAACACCTGGTAACCTCGCTGAGTCAAACATCCTGCTGCCTGGCCTTTGAGGAGCGAGACGGGCAGAAGTCACACCTTTGGCCAAACAACCTTGAGGAGCAAGAATAGGTTTGAACTCTCTGACCTTTAGTCAAGATGGAGTGGAATCAAAACCGAGGGCTCCCACAGAGTACGAACAGTGTGACCTATTAGCAAATGTCCAACGGCATCTGATTGGCAGGCCCTAGACTTCCGACGGTGCCTTGCACGCTGCAGCTACCTCCTAAGTTACCTCTGAACCACACCGCTACTACCGCGATCTGAATGAGACAAGCTACTGAGCATAGTCATCATTTTGATATACATCTAATTATAGTCAGCATATTAGCAAATTATTCATCTCCTGTAACTTTTACTACATAAAACAAGTAAGGCACGATTTAGGTCTGGGAACCATTAGTATAACCCAAAGAGTCTCATCAGGATTGACTGTTGATGACAATAATGTGTTCTTTTGGCAGGCCCAGCTCAAAGACCAGAAGCCCTGGCTCACATTTCTTTCTTTGATTCAGCAATCTCCCCTCCAGATGTTCCAACATTATAAAGAGTCTTTGGTCACCTGTTTTAGCACTGCTAACGCAAAATCATTAAACACAGAAAACAAAAATAGATTATTCTTGACTGTGTAATGCAAATTGGAAAATGTTCAGGCTCCCCCGTCAGTGAAACTGGTGACTTCCGTTATTATCTTTGGTTGTTTAATTCGCTTATTCTCTGTTGAGAAAATGTCTGCCTGAACTCACTTTCCTAACTTCCGTTACTAACCTCTTGTTCTCATGTTTGACACTAGCTCAAATAGCCTTGGGACAATTATCTTCTCCACTCCCTTCAGAATTGCCTATACTTTAATGAGTTTCCATTTAATCTTGTCCTTGTCAGAGAATATTACTCAGAATAGCTAAGACCCTGTAAGCCCTCAGGTGGTTCCCAGCGCTGCCCCTGCCCCGTGCCCTCTCCATTGCTCTAATATCCTTGTATGACAGGGTGGGTGGAACCACATGTAGACCTCTGGGGCCACACAATCTTTACAAGTGACTGGCATTTCCCTCTTGTGCCATCCTAGGCACCCCTAAATGGCAGCGCTTACGGTCTTTATTGACACACAAAACTTGGGAACGTTGGGTTCCTTGTTCTCCCCTTTTTATCTATTTAAATGTCTAGTTTGTGAGCACAGTGGGGAATTCTGGATGATTTTGATGTTTTTGTCGAGGCTCCTGAGGCGTACTGCAGGCATGCATGTGCTGTTTCTTCAGGATAGTAACTTGGCGAGCATCTTCCTTTGAGATGTTAACAAGGGTTTGCTTTGTAAAGACCTCAGAGCTTCCTCTTCCCCAGGAGCTGGTTAAAGATGGTGCCAGTCCCAGGGACATTCATTCTCATGTATTCATATACTCCCTCCTTCTTCTGGATCACACACACACCACATCCAGTTATTGAATGTGAAGCATGATAGTGTGTTTTGAGGCTTTTATACCATGAGAGACGGGAGCCAGAAAGAAGACCCCTTAAAGGACTACGTTACTACTACCCCAAAGAAATGTACAGAGGACCTTGTGGGAGAGGAGAGGGACATGAAAGCCTTTCTCAAGGAAGTGGGGTTTGAACTGAATTGGGAGAACTGAGAAGGAGTTAGGGAGTTGGCTTTCAGGTGGGAAGTGGCTGAGTATCCTACACAGCTAACCATATTTGCAAACAATGTGGGACTTGGGGGTAAATGAAATAATGCCAGTATGGTTTGTATGCAGAGAACAAAGACACTAATAACAGCTGGAGACAGACAGGACTATACATGCATATCTCTCCCCCCCCCCCCTCTATGTAGATCCAATCAAGGACCTGAATCAGGAGACTGTTTTGAAAGCAGTCTTGTGCTTTGGAACCTTCTCCCTGGCTAACATATGGACAAAGGGACCAGAAGATGTGATGGTTATCTGAGCGGTAAAGATGTCCATCTTGACCCACCCATCTTCAGCACAGACAATTGAGTGCAACATCACATGGAGCATGGGCAGCAAGGATGCTACACTGTGCTTCCTTCTGAGCTATGAAAGGATGCCCATCTGTCAGTAAGCCTGGCCCACTAAGGCAGGAGTCTCTGAGCCAATAGGTAAACCCAATCAATGAGAGAAGGGGAGAGGGAGGGCCTGTGTTCCAGCTTCCTGTGCTCTGGTGCCCTTGTTCTGAGGCACACCCTACACATTTCCTACCATGGCACTGAGCGGCAGCTGCCCGCCGCAGTAGCCAATGTATTTGCTAACAATTTGACTTTCTCTTCTCCATCTCTCCTGCTTCCGGTGATCAACTCACCATTCTAGGACCCACAGCCAGGTCTTTACCTGAGGTCTGAGCTGGGAAAACAGCAAGGAAGGCTAACGGAGGGAGTTGCAGTGTCAAGGAATCCATTTATACAGTGAAGAACCAAGCACAGTCCCTCTGCCTGCCATTTCAGTAACCGAGACTCCTCCCCAAACCTTGGAGTCTCACACCAGACACAACCATTTTGTTATTGTGCCTCTGCACTCGTAGAGGCCATCCTTGCTTGGGGATTGCTCCCTCACTGCAGACAGAAAATATCAAAGTGCCTCATGTTTAGGGCTTTCTGACATGAAGCCCTAGCTGGGATCAATGTTGGTCACTTATCTCTGCCGGAGCTCTCCGCTAAAATATCTCCACACTGCCTCTCTGTTACTGTCTGCTCACAACACTAACGGCTAGGCTTCTCTAGCCGAACTCAGAAGCTCCACAGCAACTTTCTGCTGCTTTCTGTTTATTTGAGTGGGTCACCAAGGATAGACCCCATGTGAGAGGAGGGGAGTGAGATTGCTGTTGGGAGAGAAAAGGCCAAGGTATTTCACATAGCACCATGTCTGAGGAAGGGCATGGAAGTGAATTCCTTGCCTCTGGTCATTTCTTTGTCATGCCGGTGAAGAGGGAGAGTATAGCTTTTCACCGCCTTCTGATGTGCACAAGGCTCTGATGTTTAACAACACGAAGCAAAGGGCTGCACCTGACACTCTAACTCTTTCTGCTCCTTCTGAGGAAGGGTCCTGTTTTGACACTACAGCAGAGAGTGAGAGGGAAGGATTGAGACGGAACAGCCAAGACTCAGGCGCACAGCAAAAACAGCCACTCCTTGGGATACAGGCACCTTAATCAAGAGAAAGTACAGGGGAAAATATATTAATGACATATTCAAGCCTTTCAAATCGAACTTAGAAATAGCTTGGTTAATGATTTATTTCTCAATATGAGAATTCTCTTTATATTGACTATTTTGCCCTCCCAAATGTCAAGCCATTTATTCTATTGCTAAGGTGCCCATATTTTCAATAGAAGTAGTTCCTTTTAAATGTTAGAAGATATCAACCCTGAAATCAATTCATTTTTCTTTTTGTGCTAAAAATTAGAATATCACAGCAAGGCACAGTCTAATTGATGTTAACAGGGATCAGAGCAAAGAAGACCCAATGACTTCTCTTTGATTTCCCTTTGAAGACTCAGGACTAGATAATCAAAGTCATTTTTGAACTCGTCTACGCCCATTGATCCATCGTTTTAGAAAGCAATCAGTCATCAATAAATATGTTCTCATAACAAAGCCAGGAATTTTGGAACACTTGGTTGAAGTCCTAGCACCACCATGGTGACCTGCCCCCATCCCCCAATTATCTGTCCTTGGCTAAACGGCATCTCAGTTTTCCAGGGATGGTCCCAGTGATCTCGCCACCCTGAGAAACAGTTGTGCCATGATATTTTCTCCTGAAGTCTACCATCCTGAAAGCAGTCAGCAGAAGGAAAATCAGAGTAGCCGTCCTGGAGTGTGAACCTTTGAGAACGTGGATATGATGAAGGCTGCTATGTCATTTCATATTTATCATTTAAGATAATAATAAAATGCTGATGTTCTGATTAACTAGTACTGTGTAGCAAATTAGACTGTCATGATTCAAAGCAATAATTTGGGGGGTAGGGCGAGGATTGAAGCCAGTCTTGGGCTAACCATGTGCTATTGAACTAATCCACACCCTCAGTCCCCCACAGCAATCCTTTGCTAGTAATATTGTATGCATCATGGCTTTGTGTCAGAAATTCAGACAACAGAATGGAGCTGACTCATTATTTAAGATACATGGGAGCCCAGCTGGCTTACCTCAGAAGCTAGGAGCTGGGAAACTTGTCAATTCCTAGGTCCCGTTGTTCTCCTTCCTTCCTTGTAGAGACACACCTGAATCGGTTTCTCCACTTGGCTTCTGTGAAATTGGTCTGGATTTGTTTACAGACTGGAAGCCTCGCAGTAGGCATGCTTCTCACACGCTAACTGAGGATTCTGAGAGTGTTCCCATAAACAGGAACTAGAAGGCACAAGGATCTTTTAAAGAGATTAGGCAGACCCCAAGCCACCTGGAGACTGATTTGGGTTCCCGAGACAGAAGCTACAGGTAAAAAACAGCAGCACCCACCCATCCACAGTCCTCAGAGAGCACAGTGCTTTGGTTAGGGTTTCATTGCTGTGAAGAGACACCATGACCACAGCAACTCGTATAAAGAAAGCATTTAATTGGGGTAGCTGGTTTACAGTTTCAGAGGTTCAGTCTGATGTTGAATTATCTCGGGTCGAGAAAAAAAACAGGCTAGCTAAAAGATAGATCAGTTATATTTTTCTTTATTATAAGGGGGCAAACTCATGAAACAGGAACGAGAAATCTAAGCTCGGCTGTGTAGAGCAGGAACCACAGAGAGAGCGCACCTGGGCCACAGGACATTTTTCTCTGGGTACCCAGAAAGCCACGCCCTAACTTGGTCCCACCTCTTAAAGATAATTGACCGTCAAAGATTCCCCATCTGTCTGTTAACATCATGGTGGGGAACATGGCAGCATGCAGGCAGACGCGGTACTGGAGATGTGCTGGAGAACTAGGTAAGAGCTTCAGCGGTGGCCCTACTCCCAGCACTCTGAAGGCAGAGGCAGGCAGATCTCTGAGTCTGAGGCCAGCCTGGTCTACAGAGTGAGTTTCAGGGAGCCATACTGTTACAGAGAGAAACCATGTCTCCAAAAAAAAAAAAAAGAAGTAGCTGAGAGTCTTACATCTTGTCGGCAACAAGAAGTCAGCTGGAACACAAACACAAGGTTGTATCCTTAGCATAGGAAGCCTCAAAATCTACTCCCACAGTGACACACTTCCTCCAGCAAGGTCATACCCACTCTGACAAAGCCACACCTCCTAATAGTGCCACTCCCTATGAGATAATGGGGGTCGATTACATTCAAACCACCACACACAGCTATCTGGCCAGCTCTGATGACCTGCTCCTGGACTGGGCATAGGCCGTCTTCGCAGTTATAGCACTTCTACAGTTAAACATTTTAAATGCACTTATTGGACACCTAAATGTGATCACCTCTGTGTCCTTGGCACTTTGCTCAGCCCCTTTGACCTTCTGTTTCTCCATCACCAAAATGGTGTGATAATTTTACCTTCCCCACAGTGCTATCCAGAGGGGGAAGGACCAGGAGTGTGAACACAGGAACAGTTCCTGGGTTACCATGAGAGCCCAGCTTGGGATATGTTTACTGTGTCTCTCTGGTGTCTTAGTAACTGATTGCTGTGAGGAGACACGGTGACCATGGCAACGCTTATAAAGGGAAGCATTTAGTAGGTGCTTGCTTATAGTTTCAGAGGTCCATTGTCATTGTGGCAGGAAGCGTGGTGGCATGCAGACAGATTTGGTGCAGGAGAAGTATCTGAGAGTTCTACAATTAGACCTGAAGGCAGGAGGGAGAGAGGCTATGGGCTTGGAATGAGCTTTGTGAAACCCCAAAACTGGCCCCTGGTGACACTCTTCCTCCAACAATACCATGCCTACTAATCCTTTCAAATAGTGCTACTCCTTGGTGACCAAGTATTCAAATCCAGGAGCCTATGGGGGTCATCCTCATTCAAACCACCTCAGTGGGCTAGGTGCTGTAGAATCCTCTCACACAGACTCAGTGTGCTTTGACAGGGGTTCGATCTGTGCTGTATGTCACCAGTGCCTTTGGGTGTAGCTGGAGCACCTGTGGCAGGATGATGCTGGCTCTGTTCTGATCTTCACGACCCTCGTTTCCATCCCTCTCAAAAGAATAGAGGATCTTTAAGAGACAAAATAAAATTCTTTCTTCTTCTAGACTTCCGAGTCAATATTCTATATATTGGAGTCAGAGGAAAGGGAGAAAGAGAGAGAAAAGATTAATTCTTAAAAAATTACTAACACATCGTGTTATGGTTACAAGGATAATAAATTTCTTCTAATAAAAAATTACTATTTTTCTGCTGTATCATTAGAGGACTCAGCCCTCTCGCAGTTGTCTCCGACATGGGTTTCAGTACAAACGGAAGAGGTGATGTGGTAGGTCTATTCAACCCGTGACTCGAGCAGCCGCAGTCAAGGCTGGAGACACAGGGTAGCCGCACTCCTATTGTCTTTAAACCCAGCAGAGGCAGAGACAGGCAGATTCCTGAGTTTGAAGCCAGCCTGGTCTACAAAAGAGTTTCAGGACAGTCAGGGCTATACAGAGAAACCCTGTCTCAAAAATCAATCAATCAATCAATCAATCATCAATCAATCAATCTACCATATGACCCAGTTCCACTCCTGCTCCACAGAGACCTGCTCAGTCACAGCCATTGCTCTGTTATCCACATTAGCTAGGAAATGGAAACAACATAAATGTCTTCAACCGAGGGATGTACGGTGAAACTGTGGTGTATATAAAATATACTAGGGAACACTATTCAGCTGTATAGAAAAATGAAACCATGAGCTCTGCAGGTAAAAAGGTGGCTCAAGGAATGATACTGAGTGAGGCAATGCAGACCCCAAAAAGAAAACTGTGGCATGTTCTCTCTCATCAGAGGTTCCTAGCTCCAAATCTTCAGATTGTGAGGACACACCCTGGAGTTACTGCAGAAACCAGGAAAAAGGAACCATTGCTAGGGCACAGGGGTGGGGGAACAAGAGAGGGGACTAGCAGGGTACAAGTGATCTGATCCAGGAAACGGGAAGGGGGAGGCTTTAGTTAGGGAGTAGGAGGGAGATAAATACAGAAGGAAGTAGAGAGTAAAACAACATTATGTCCGAAAAGTGTCACAAAGAATCACACTCTTAACCATTACCTAAAAGAACTATAATACATACAAATCTGCATATAAGCATACATAGACAGTTTAAATGAAATTTTATTATCTTGGCTGAATATGCTGCCTCCAAGAGCCAAAGATCACCTAACCTCAGGCATAAGAAGCCTTCTTTTGAATGTTGGTTAAGGTTGCCCAAGAGACTCCCCAAACACACAAGCTATTGCCATCTCCCTTGGTTTCCCCTGGAGGTGAAAGGTAAGTTCCTATTGCTGAACTTCAGACATAGATCCAAAGGCCCCTTGAGCTGGAACTGACCTGAACGGCTTGTTCCTGATGACTAACTTTTATTGTACCAGAAGACACCACAAATCTTCCAAAGGAGGGAAGCCACCGAAGTCCTATCTAGCTATGACACATATGAGCTTCAGCAATGACTAGCAGGGCACAATGACCCTGCAACCAAAAGCTCTCTAATTGGACTCAATACATCCTCAACAAGAGGGAAATCTGGTCTGGAAATCTAGCCAACTACCCAGGGCTAGTGAGTCATGGATCTTGGAGAAGAACCTACAACCACCACTTAACTAAACCAGCATAATCCGTAACTGCATTCTAAATATTTGCCTATATACCCACAGATAGGTGTAGTTCTCACCCTTCATCAAGGAAATTTATCTTTGCCACAAACAGAGACCTTTACAGAAAACCAGTTAACATGCAGAATTGTGGCACCCAGGCCCAGGGAATTAACCCACAGCACAAGTCCTACAACAAAGACTCAGGCAATGCTGAGGAAGACGGGACAGCAGAGTGAATAGCCAGAGGATCAGGGAGTCTACTGTGAGATTGTGTCTCCTAGGAATGTCAGAAGCCACACCCCCTAGCTAGACTAGACATGGTGTCTCAAGCCAATCATCCCAGTATGTGGGAGGCAAGGCATGAGTTCAGGGTCAGCCTGGGCTGTGCAGTGAGTTCTGAGCCAGTGATCCTCTCTGGTGGCAGGAGACAATGACAGAAATGAGAAAAAGAAAAACCATAAGGGAATTATTCATTTTATAAAGTGCTTAATCCATTCACAAAGATGGAGCCCCTGTGACCTATTTATCATGTCTCAGCAGATCCCTCTCCTTAACGCTGTTGTTTTGGGGGACACACGTTCAAACTCCACGTATGAATGGTTGTATGACGGTGGCGATGATAGTGGTAATGCTGACGCTGGTGCTGTGTTCTCTGGAACAAGGTCCTCTAGTGTGGAGTCAGCCTCCTTGACGGCTGAGAGCCGTGTCCAATGGCTGAGCTACAGCTGTCTTTCACCAGGAGTACTCAATATAATCAAGAGAACAGAGGAGCAAAAGAGGAAGCAACAAAGGCGGTACTGCCCATCCCAGTTGACCAAATGTCCCTACTCAGACTGGAGACACTAAACAAGGGGTCCCTAAAGGAGGTGGATGCTAAGCCCAAGGAAGAAGCTCAGAAAGTATGATTGCATTGAGGATGCAATTGTGCATTCAGGGTTGTGGGTGATACCAGCTGTCCCCAGATGAAACCCTCGGAGCTATAGTCACATATATTAGCAGAGAATTGATTTACAAAACTCAAGGAGGGCACGGAATTCCTATGAACTGTAAATTAGTAAATTGCTTTTTAATCTACCATAAAAGATCAGTGAGAAGTCCTTTTAAAAATCAAAGGTCTGCTAATTCAATCATGAACACATTTACTCAATGGTGCTGAAGGCAGGAGAAAACCTTCAAGGCGGCACAATTGCCATTTAAAACATATAATTTCAGAAATGATTAAAGCTTAATTAAAGTATTGAGCACAGGTATATGTTATTCTGAAGAGACCTTGGCCTTGACATTAATATTTGCTTTAAAAATGAAGTGGATTTTCCTAACATTCTATGTTCCTGGTCATACCTACTCATGCGTCAGGAAAGCGGTGGTAAGGTTGATTTCATGGACAGCCACCCAACTCAAGACAGCATGTGTGTGTCCTCTCAGCTTCAGGTTACAGAGGACAAGAGAGGGAGAGGCCTATGGCCTGGCATAGGCAATATAGGATATGCCGTGTATTAGAGACAGAAATCATTTCGTTTATAGCTTGGAGATTTCTGTCAGTGAAGGGCTTGCAGATAAAGCGCAACACGGGTCCTTAAAAGCCAGCCAAGTATGCTGGTGCGTGTTAGTATTCCCGGTGCTGGGGAGGTGGAGGAAAGCAGGTCCTGGGGGCTCACAAGCCAGCCAACCTAGCATGCCTCACAAGTTCCAGGTCAGGGAGACAGCCTACCTCAAAACACAAAGTAGGTGCGCGGGTCCTGAAGAGCAATGTCCAAGAATGACCTCTGGCCTCTACTGAGACTCGAACTCCTGCACCCTGGCACACACTAGTAAACCCAACATGAACACACCTGTACATGCATACACACACGCACACGCACACACACACACACGGTGCGGGGGGGGGGACATACATAAAATCATTTAACTCAGCAAAGTGTTGTTTATATAATGGAACAATAAATGGAGACTCCATACAACAGAGTGTTCCTCTGGTGTTTACTCCCTTTCAAACTCGTCCCCATCTCCTAAAGTTTACAGAACCTGTCAAAACAGCACCGCGTGAGGGCCACATGCTCAGTAGTGAGACTTCCGAGTAGCATTTCATATCCAGACCATAGCACTACCCAAATTCTTGGGGAGGGGACCCAGACCCCAATTCTAAATGGGAAGAGAGTTGTGGCTGTCCCTAGTCTGTCACAGATTATCACTACGCATGTCTAATGCTGAGGGTTGTGAGGCATCGTTAGTCAGTCCATGATCCAAGAATCAGATTGCCAGGACTGAATTATTAGTCAGATGTGAGATAAGAAAAGGGAGATTTGCTGGGAAGACTGGCACAGGGGGAGACACAGCTCAGATTGCTACAGCAGCGTGAAAAGAAGCCAGATAAGGAGAAAGGAGAAGGGCATTCTAGGGTGAGTCTAGACCTATTATAGTCTAAACCTCCTTTAAGTTATTGTTCCAGTATACACACCACACACACACACACCACACACACACACACACACACACACACAATGCTTACTCCACCCCATATAGTATATGCAGCATACGAAGATCCATGTTTTAATCCTGCTATGGTAAAAATGGATTTAATTTACAAAGAATAACTAGTCTTTCCCCTGACAGTTTCCAAGGGTATCTGAAATTTCCCACAGGACCACAGCTCTTCCAAGTGTTTAGAGAAATGGGCGACTTTTACCTGTATCAAAGAGGACAGTTTGCTTGGTCGGCTCTCCCTCGAGCTCAGAATTATGGAGGCTCTAGGTCTTGTTTTCTTCTGGTCTAGCTGGGACAATATTGCCATTGTCTATGAAAATCAATCTGAATGACTCTTGTATTTAGAGAAGCATCCAGAAATATAACCGCCAATATGCAATTTTCTTGTGATAATGTCCTAAATACATGAAAGTAAATATAGACATAAAAATATTATAAGAATATTGAGCACAATGTTAGCTGGTTTTTTGTTTCTTTTTAAATTGTTATTTTATTATTTTCAACCCACTGCGTCTAATTAGTGTTGCCCATATGTACATTATCTGGGTCACCCCCTGGGGGATGGAGAGCCTTCCTCCTAAAGAGAAGTGATTCTCCCTCAATCCAGCCTTCAACCACTAACAGTTCTCAGTAGCAGGAGCTCTCAGGAACCCCTCCCCCAACCACACTGGACTTGGTAACTGACTTGAACTTGAGTAGATCTTGTGTAGGTAGCCCCAACTACGGTGAGTTCATCCATGTCTACAACAGCCACGCCCTGTCCAGAAGGTGGTGTTTCACAGCTCTCCTCCCCATCCTTCCGCTCGTACATGGAATTTGAGGTTCCTCTCCCGCTCGCCAGTTCCCAAAATAACCACTCTGAGACTTAATATAATCACAAACTGTTTGGCCTATTAGCTCAGGCTTATTATTAACTTAACCCATTTCTCTTATTCAATATTTTACCACAAGGCCCGTGGCCTCTTACCTCACATCTTTCTTCTCTGGTGGCTGCTGGCAGCTGCCTGACTCTGCCTTCTTTCTTCCTATATTCAGTTTAGTTTTCCTGCCTGACTTTATTCTGCCCTGCCCTAAGCCAGAGCAGCTTCTTTATTAACCAATGATGATGAAACACATTCACAGCATACAGAGGGGTATCCCACATCACTTTACTTTCTTTTTCAGTGTTCCCTGGACCCCGGGGACAGGAGGTATTGATGTAGATGCCCTATTTAGGGCCAAGTGCCCACAGCCACTCGCTCTCAGAACTTTGAACTGCGATGAGTCTCTGCATTAACTGCTACAGTAAGACGCTTCTCTGAGCCAGGCTAGATATGCACAAACGGCAAGATTCATTTGACTTTTTTCTTTTCTTTCTTTCCATTTTTTTTTTCTTTTTGAGATAGGGTCTCTCTAGGCATTGTAGAACTTTTTTTGTAGACCAGGTTGGCCTTGAATTCACAGAGACCTACCTGTCTTTGCCTCTCACGTGCTGGGATTAAAGGCCTGCACTCTCACACCTCGCTGGATTTATTATTATTATTAATAATTTGGGAATATAACATCATGCACCCCGATGACACCTTCCAGTCCTCTCATGTCTGCCCCCGCTTCTCCAAGATCTCCCCCACTTAAAAAAAAGTCTATTTTATGTTACAGGTCATGTACTTACTGGAGCATGGTCAAGTGGCCAGCTCCCCAGGGGAAGGTGAGTCTTTCTCCACCTGCACCCTGGCCATGCCATCAGTTGTAGAAAGCCAGGCCACTGCTGCTAGACATCAACATGGCTTAATGAACTTCCTAGTGGCCTTTGGTGATAACGTGGGCCACAGACATCAACAGGGCCCTTGACCATATCAGGACCACCATGGCCGTCAGAGACTGCACAGACCATCCACCTCAATATGGCTTCACATGCCACTCACATCCAGATGCCCACCCTGCCCAGGCAGCAAAGGTGATGACATCACCAAGGCACCAGTCAGTGGCACAGACTGCATTCATGGCTCTCAGGCATATGGTGGCCTGGGGTAGCAGCATGGACTACTGACACCAACTTGGCCTCTGGTGGCATCGTGGACCACCGTGGTCCTTCAAGGAGGTCTAATTCATAAGGTGAACCTTTCTTCATCACTGGCCTCCATTGCTAGCAAGAGCCAGGGTGATCCCATGGCTGGGCAACAGGTTGGGGCCTCCAGGCTGCTGTATACCATCTGCCAAACCTACCATTTACCAACCCTACCGTCCACCAACCCTACCGTCCACCGACCCTACCGTCCACCAATCCTACTGGACAATGAGAGCATGTCCACCTCATCCCTCTCTCTCACTTATGGCTACCATCGCATGTTGTCCAGTTCTCCTCTCTCCATAGCACACTTGCTTTGTTCTCCTTTTCCACCTCTACATCATATATGTGTTCGTTGTACTGGTGGCCGGGGTGTCATTGGCCTGGGAGTCTTCCAACAGCCCTGGGGGATTATTATTTTTTTAATTGTGAAGATATGTTCCTCTTCCATAGTTCATAAGTTTTCTACAATGAATACATGCTTGCCTCAAAATCAAAAGAATACATGAAGTTGCACATGGTGGCATATATGTGTATTCCTAGCATTTGGAAGAGATTAAAAAACAAATCACAAGTTCAAGGCCAACCTGGACTGCAGAACAACATCTTAGCTCAAGAAAGAAAAGAAAAGAAAGAAAGAGAAAGAAAAAAAGAAAAAAGGTAGGAAAATAGCATACATAAAATTTAAAAGATGGCTTTTGTTTATTGGTTATTTTCTTACAGCCTGGGGATTGAACCTAGGGCCTTCTACCTGCTAAGCAAGTGCTCAACCTCTAAGCCACAGTCACAGTCTTAAACATCTGCCCTGATTTTTATTTCAAAGGAGATTTCAAGACTGCTCACACAAAGATGAATTCTTCAAAGCACAGTTTCCAGAAACCCTGTCGCAAATCCTCCCCATGACCCTGTGCTCCTGTCTGTCCTGATGAATGCCAGTTCTGTCTTCAAGACATACTTCCCAGAAAATCAAGACACACAGAGTGAGTTATTTCCAGAGGAAGCCGTCTGGGATCCTGGAAACAGATGTTGCTTCCTTCCAGCCCATCCTCATCCTTCTCCCGGAAGATACTGTTGCCATCATTCTAGGCTTAACTCAGCTTGACAGTAGCTGCGCTGCTGACTGGATCTCCCTCTCCTCTTCCGGTCAAAGCTTGTAGACTATGCACTCAAAACTGAAGAAGGGCTCTCAGTGAGTGAGAAGCCAACAGGCTCCCCTGTGGAGCGGTGCCCCTCATCCCAGTGAATGCTGACTAGCTCATTTGCCATAACTCTTTTAAGCCAGGGAGGGGGTGATGGCGCTCACTACCTATGATAAACTATTGTCAGCATACCTTCATTGCCTTTCTTACCTCCAGTTTGCTCTATTACTGAAATGTTCTGCCCCAAACCTACCTTTATTAGCATCTAAATCATCACTAGTCTGAGGTCCCAGCTTTCCTGGTACAGAAACCACAGACTCAGCAGCCAGAATGTCATCAGCCCCCTCCAGATTACATCATCTCCTCTGCCACCCTTAATGCCACTATGGTAACCATCAACAGCAATACCTGTGATTATTTCAGTGGAAATATTGAACAGATGTGACAGCCTTGTCAAACTCCTCTGCTGGTGTCCAGCCACCCGGTGATACCGTTTGCAATTCTAAAATCTCTCTTCTGGCCATAATAGAGACAGCACGTGCTGACCTCCCACACGCGGCACACACTCGGGGCTCTATGGCCGATGATCACAGTGACAGGTTTCTCCATTCCCACCTCACCATCGCCAGATGACGGCTCTCTAAGTTGAAAGGGCACTGAACTTCCTGTCAGAATTTTGAGTTTCTGTGTCCCTTTGAAACTTAAGGGATGTCACTTTGAACTTGTTCCTTGCCACTGAAATAGTTTCTCTCAACCCAACCACATGGGCTGTGCAACATGGTGAATGCCCCAGATACTATGAATTTTTTCTCTTTAAAAAATAAATTAATTAATCGTAAGTGAATTTTCCTTCAAAAATAAATATATCCCAGGAGGTAGAGTCAAGACGATCAAGAGGCAAGGGTTAGTTGCATAAGACTTTAAAATCAATTTAGTACATTAAAAAAAGCAGCTAGGGAAAACAGAAGGTTTATGGTAACATTTATAACAGCATTGTCAACAAAAGCCGAGGTGTTTCCTGACAGACAAAGGGACGAGTTAGTTGTGTTATAACGGTAGAGTGGATTGCCATTCAACCACAAAAAGTGATTACCTTACAACATGGATGATCCCAGAAAACATACTGAAGGAAGGAAGCTGTACATATGGCCACATATATGTCCATCCATACAACCCCCCCCCCCAAAGCCATCCATTTAGATAGGAAGCAAACTGCTGGCTGTTGGGTTAGGAGCACAGAGAATTGGGGAATGACAGCTTAAGGCATAGAGCAGAGAGGCGAATGAAAGTGTTTGGAACTACATGGAGGTGCTGTTTACAGGGTGTAGATTACCAATTACTGTGGACTTGTACTCTTTAAAATGGTTGATTTTTATAGCAAATGAATTTTACCTCAATAAATAAATATATCTCAGAACATGGTGGCAGAGTGTTTGCCCAGCTTGTGTGAAGCCCCGGGTTCAACCTTCAGCTCTGTAGACATGTAAACAAAAAAAGTTGAAGACAAAGAGGCAAAGTCAACCAAGACATCCTTGAGAGACATTGAGTCTATCAAAGCAACGAAAGATTTCCCAACAGACAAGACCAGCCTGGGCTACATGGTCCCTGTCACACACACACACATGCAAGAGAGAGAGAGAGAGAGAGAGAAAGAGAGAGAGAGAGAGAGAAATTATCAGTTCTAGCCAGCATACCAAGAAGAAGCCAATCTCAGGATTAAGTTGTATAGAAAAGGACAAAAATTTTTAAAAATAAAGCCACATAGAATGAAATAAAAATTTGCCCAAAGCTGAGAGTTCTGGTCCTTGATGAACCACAGAGGCTTCTGTCCCCTTTGTAGGTGGAGAGACAGAAGTTTGAGTTCCAAAGGTGCCCACTCTCCACTGCGATCTTTCTGACTCCCGTATCCTGCAGGACTCCTGTGTCCCACAGCTCGTGCAGGCCACAACACCATGTCCACACTCTTGTTAATTCACAGCAACACTAAGGAAGGAATCATGTCTTCAGGCTTTCAGGAGAGCTTCTCAATTTATCTTTGCTAAAGAAAAAGAAAGTTCCCGAATGCAGTGACTTAAGAGAAGGCTTGAGCCTGTGGCCAGCACAATCCCTAAGCTGCATCTTCCAAGGTTCCTGGGAGGCTGTCACCTGGCCCGTGAGTCACAGTTACCAGGTCACTTTAGAGTGTGCACCAAGGCGCCTGGGGAGTGTTTCTGAACCACACATTCCTTTTGAATAGAATTCTGCAAAGAGGTTTAGAAATACACAATTTAAAAAGTTTCCCAGTGGATCCTCCCGCCCCAATTTGGACACCATCTGTTTAGCTTGGCCCATGCATCTGTGGCTGTGGCCTCAATACCCTTAGGACGAAGGACTTTGCAATTCAGAGAGCTAATTGTTAGAGAGTTCTTTCCAACACACCCAGTCAACACCCGACTGCTTGCTTCGTGACTTACGGGCAGGTTTATGCTTTGATAGAACTCTCTCCTCCATCCGCGGTACACTCCTCAAAAGTTCACCTCTAGACACTGGCCTTGTCATACGTTTTGCCTTAGTGCCCGCTCAGGCTGGTAACAATGAAGCTGCCAACTTTCTTCTTCCATTCCTGTCTTTAGCGTCAAGCTGTTTCTTCAAAGCCAGGTTTCCCTCTGCTAGGCAAATGATAGCCAGCATTCTACAATCCAATCTAACTGTCTTTTGGCTTTGTTTTGTTTCTGTAATACCAGAGCTTGAGCCCAGAGCCCTGGGCATGCTAAGCAAGCCATCTTAGTACATCAAACGACATCTCTCATCTCCAAAAGTCCCTTCAACATAGAGGACTTAGGAAGATTGTGTATGTTTGTTATGCTTATAATATAGTTGGACTTACTGCTATCATCTTAGTCTTTGGTTTCCTTTTTTAGATTTTTTTTTTTTGAGACCGATTTTCACTATGGCCTGTGAGCTTCAACTTGTGACTCTCCTGCCTCAAGCTAATGGTTTCTTTTATCTTTTCTGCAGCTTTTTTTCTGTAGTTTTTTTCCTCCCTCCACCTCCCTTCCCCTCTGAATCTGGCAGCTGTATCAGTTTCAGTAGTCAGACTTTGAAGGGCACTTTCTAAAAAATGTTGAACATGAATTTAAGCAAAATCTAGAACGGGGCATGGTGGTGGTACACACCTGTAATCCCAGCAACCTAGAGGCTGAAGCAAGTGGACCATGAGTCTGCGGCCAGCCTGGGCCACGTAGCCAGACTCTATCTCACAACAAGGGAAGATGGGAGAGAGAGAGTTTCTCCACTGTTGATGGGAAAATTATTTCCTCCTGATTCCTGTATGGCCTCATAGCTGGAGTCACAGCTCTCTGTCTGTAATTGTCTTCTCTAAGCGCTTCGGAGATATTATTTGCTGCATTGTGGCTTTTATCGTTACCATAAAGAAGTCAGCAACAGCCTAAATATAGCTCCTTTATAGAGCACATTTTTCTCTGGATATATCAAATTATTTCTATTTGACTTTAGTATTTTACAGCCTTTCTATTATGAATGCAAGTGTGGATCCTTTAAACACCTCCTGCTTGAGCTCGGTTGTTGGTACACAGGGTTTCTGGGAGGAGGGGGTCTTGCTGTACACCTTCAGCTTCTCTCTCTTCATTATCCTCCTGCCCCAGCCTCCAGAATGCTGTGGTTAGAGATATGCACACCACACCCCAGTATACTACTGAGAACGTCTGTGCTAGAATTCTTCAATGAAAGTAGAGCCAGGAACCCTAACCCCTAATCAGACAAGCCTTCCTAAAATATTTGACAGTCTCCTTTGAAAGGTTGGGCCAAAATGTGTCCTGTCTGTTCTTGCAGCCATTGTTTAAGCTGCTCTGCTACCGAGGCACACAGGAGTGTGCCTCTTGTCCTGTGGCTTCTCTCTCCTTTACCAAGCTGAGGCCTCCTTGCCTCAGAAGCGCACGGCACTGCACAGTGTGATGCACCACAGAGGCTTCTGTCCCCTTTGTAGGTGGAGAGACAGAAGTTTGAGTTCCAAAGGTGCCCACTCTCCACTGCGATCTTTCTGACTCCCATATCCTGCAGGACTCCCGTGTCCCACAGCTCGTGCAGGCCACAACACCATGTCCACACTCTTGTTAATTCACAGCAACACTAAGGAAGGAATCATGTCTTCAGGCTTTCAGGAGAGCTTCTCAATTTATCTTTGCTAAAGAAAAAGTAAGTTCCCGAATGCAGTGACTTAAGAGAAGGCTTGAGCCTGTGGCCAGCACAATCCCTAAGCTGCATCTTCCAAGGTTCCTGGGAGGCTGTCACCTGGCCCGTGAGTCACAGTTACCAGGTCACTTTAGAGTGTGCACCAAGTGGGTCTCTCGCAGACCCAGGAAAGATTACCTTAAAAGAATATGAACTGTAAAAATCAGTTTCCAAAAGTCCATACCATGTGAAAAGGATTGAATAAACAAATGAGGGAAAAGAGACAAAATAACCTCCTAGAAGAACTCCAGATAACTGATGCAGATATTCTTCCCTCCCGGAAACGGGGT
This sequence comes from Microtus oregoni, assembly GCF_018167655.1. Classification (NCBI taxonomy): domain Eukaryota; kingdom Metazoa; phylum Chordata; class Mammalia; order Rodentia; family Cricetidae; genus Microtus; species Microtus oregoni. Next base: position 21,139,748 of record NW_024543073.1, read on the forward strand.
TCAAGTCCACCACCTGTCATAAGTGTGGGTTCCTTCCAGAGAGCAGAATGGGGAGTGGGAGAGTGGAAGAACCACAGAGCATGACCCCAGCCCTCCACCCGCCCCCTGGTCAAGGTCAACATCCCCAGAGATGGGCCACAGTCACAATGTGTACCCTGTTGTATTATGGGATGGAAGGGATACTTCTCCAAACCCCAGTGCAAAAATTAAAGTTATAAAGAAAAAAAAATCACTCAAGGTCTTAAGAACCAAGGAAGGACCAAGAGAGTTCCAGAAGAGAAGGAGATGTGGCAGCTGAAACACAGCGTGGCATCCTGGATGGGATCCTCGAATAGGAAAAGTGGAGGAAGGCAGCAGTAAAATTCAAACAAAATCTACTGTTCATTAACTCTCATTGTAGTGATGTTGGTTTCTCACTTTGGGCCAAAGCACCCTGGATATACTACATGTTGACACAGGGGAAGCTGGGTATTGGATAGCTGAACCTCTCTGTGCTTTTAGTCCAGAATAGAATGTAATTTTTATATGACAGGGCCTAGCAGAATATAAACCAAATGAATGTGCAAAGAGTAGCACTCCCAACTGCCAAAGGACAAAAATAATAAATTTTTATCCATCAATGTGTCATTATTGGGCAAGTCATACAATGGCATCTTATTTGGCCTAAGAAGAAATAAAGTACTGATACATTTTCACACTCTGTGCCACCTCAACAGCATCGTGCTAAGTGAAAGAACCAGAAGCCTGGGTCACATGACACCAGTTCCCTTCAGGTGAAATCTGGAGAAGAGACAGGTCTATAGAGATTAGCAGGCTGATGATTGCCAGGACCCGAAAGACAGGGAAAACAGGATGTCTCTACCTAGCACGAACAGTGTATCCTTTCAGGCAACGAAATGCTTTGGAACTAGACAGACATGATGGTTGTACAATTGTATAAATAGACTAAAGGCCACCAAATTGTTTGCTTTCAAATGGCTAAGTGTATGCAATCTGAGTTTCACGTCACCTAGAAGAAAAAACTGTACCATACATGTTAACTCTGCTGAAAGCCTCAGCCCAGAGGCAGAACAAGAACTAGCTGTGGAGTGATAGATGGGACGGTTCTCAAGACACACAGGTCTTTTGAAGCTGGAGTGAGCAGGCACAAGTCTGCAAATCTAGGAAAGTCAAAAGCTGTCGTGTGGAAAGGTCGGTCAAGGAGCTGGAGCCTTTGCTTCTAGGAAACGCTGTGTGGACTGTGAGAGAGCCTACTGACTTAGTCAGCGGGGCTTCGGCCTAGTTCTGCACACTCTTCTACTGTCCTCGTTACTTCTCTTCTTCCACAGTCAGTGTTCTCCACACTCAACGCGACAAGGGAGACCCCTGCCATCTGTATGTTTAAGTTCACTGAGTCCTTGGGGTTTTGCATGTCTAGGAAGTGGTAGGTCCTTGATAAAAATTAGATTTGTGAATTTTGAAAAGTGCAGGATATTCTAATAGTAAAGTGGTAAAATATTCATTTTTTAAATAAAGCATTTACAGTGGTGGATCATTATTAGTTCCAAATATAATAACTGATATACTATTGTTCATCAACACACACACAGACACATACATGCGCACACACGCATGCACAAATTTTTGCCTTACAGCATAACACAAAGGTCTCAGTTTGGCTATGGCCCTCAGTCCCCATCCCTAATGTTTGAATAATATTTGTAGCTTGCCCCATTTACAGAGGTGCTGTGAGGATTCAAGAGATGTTCGTTAAGAGCCTAGCATTCGCATAACACAAATATTATCCTTGATAAAAGTGATGGCTGCCCCGGCAGGCTCTGCTCCAGACAGGCGGTGATTGGCAGGCACCAGGGTGAAGGATGAGCCAGTGGGTAGCCCCAACTTGATCTTAGAGTCTAGGATGCTCAGAAAGAGATGGACAGAACCGGGGCTGGCCCCAAACCTGGGGCTCCAGGAGGACTTGATGAGAACAAAGCTCTGGGGTCACCTCTTCTCTCCTGGTCCCAGGACAGCTTGCAGTCAATGGCAAGGAGACTTATTTAGCGATGGACAGCTCCCAGCCCAGCCCACCTGGCACAGATGGTTGCCTTCCCTCCCTCCTGCTGTGTTTCAGAAGACTGACTACAAGAGCCTTTGTCTTCCAGAAGAGCAAAACACCAACCATGTCAATCCTTAAATACTGAAAATAAACAAAAGAACAGTGGAGATAGAGGTTTTTTTTAAATCACCCAATATTTAAAACAAAAATATGCCAACATTTCAAAACAGTGACTTCTTTAAAAAAAAAATCAAATAAACAAACAAACAAAAAAAAAAACCCTGCTCATCTGGTGTTGTGCATGAAAAAAAAACATATAAAACTTCTCTTTTTCTGCCTTTGCATCTTGCTTTTATTGGGACAAAATGGGAAATAAACTTGCCTAATTTCAAACTGTGTTTGCAGCTTAGGATTCCATTAATGTATCCTTTTCCCCCCGGCTGTGCAGGGTCCTCGTTTGCAGTCAGTTCATTCTGCACTGATGTATATTTCATTGCCCAAGGCTTAATTTTGATTTATTGTCCATCCATAAATTAGAAAAATATGCTGTGGAATTCCATCCCGCTGAAAAGCTGTGCCCGATGTCAAGGGACTGGGTGATATTTAAGATGTCAGAAATACATATTGGATTAGTGTGCTTTGTTTCCCCACAACAGCAGGTGTTTAATCATGGCTGATGGCTGAAGTTAAATGCATTAGGACAGCAACAGCCAAGAAGATGGAGTTTTTCTAAGCCATACAAACTCCGGGATAAATAACTCAAAACTAATTGTGTGTCCACATCTTAGATACATTTTTATTTACTTAATACATTAAACAATAGGAACAGCCTCTGGCGCTTAATTCGGTGTTTAAGAGTCGGTACAAATATTCTATGCTAGTGAAATTGTTGGCTGTTTAAACCTAATTACCGTTTCCCTTACCAGCCCTCTGGTGGCTTTATATAAGATATTTCTTAAAGCAGGAAAGAAATCTCTCAGCCATTCCGAGGTAGGGAATTTTCAGGCTTGCTTCTGGTTGTGGTTGCTGAATGTAATTTGAATAATTGTTTTCCTGTGTAAATGCCCATCTCATTTAAACAAGGCACTGCATATCTCCTGGCTGGGGTTTTCTGCCTTCATTTCTTTGTAAAGTACCAGTTCCCTTTGCTATTGTGTTTATATTAATTAGTGTTCTATGTATATAGGAAAAATGATCAGGCTCAGTGTGGAGCAATTTTGCTGGAGGCTGGAGGGAAGATGCTTAGGAGAGCAAACATTTTCAAGGTGCAACCGGTGACCTGTGACAAGCTGGGGAGATTCATGGCGAGAACCGTATATTTTGACACAACAGTGATTTGATTAAAAGAGAAAGTAATGGATTTAAACAGTCTCTATGAGGATGTAGCCAGACTTGGGTAGCCTTTTGCAATTTGCTTTGCAGGCCAGGGATGGAGCAGCTAAAGAGAATCATGGTTGCTGAAAAGGAAAAGGTTCATGTACAAATATAAACACAAACTGAGTCATTGAAGCCAGCGGCCTCCTTGTCCTTGTCTTAGGGTCTGTCATAGGCAGGATGAAACCAAGTCAAAGCAGACTTTAGGTCATTTCAAGAACGGATTTAGAGTTAGATTTAGTTTGTGTATTTTTAAAGGTATTATATTGTAGTCATACTCAAATGGTGAGTTTTCTATGAAGAACATGTAATTGTCTACGTCTTAAGAAAAACTAAAATTTGTATTAGAGAGTGGAAGTATTAAATTTGTCTTGTGAAGATAAATAGTTCAATCCCCGCAAAGAGCTACAACTCTAGATTCAATGCAACATCAAAAGTAGTTCTTTTGTTTGTTTGTTTGCTTGCTTGTTTTTTTGAGACAGGGTTCTCTGTAGTTTTGGAGCCTGTTCTGGAACTAGCTCTTATAGACCAGGCTGGCCTCGAACTCACAGAGATCCGCCTGCCTCTGCCTCCAAGTGCTGGTATTAAAGGCGTGCATTACCAGTGACTGGCCAAAAGTAATTATTCAAAAAAAATTAATCTCTAAAAATATCACCCGTATGTACAAGGCAAATTTATCATATCCACGCCCCATCCCCTTCACCAGTTCCTCTAGCATCATTGTGTCTCTCTCCCGATTTCATGTCCCCCTTTTATAACTATTTATTTGTTTAAATTTTTTATCTTAAACTCACTGAGTGTACATGAATGTGGGGTCACCCACTGGGGGCAGGAAGAACCTACTAGTGGCCTCTCTTATAAAGAAACGTGACTCTCTTTCTCCCAGGAACTACCAATAGCTCTTCCACTAAAGGTGAGACCTTGGGAGCACCGCCCATCCACACTGGAACTTTTGGCTGGCTTGGTCCTCAGCAGGTCTTGTGGGGGTAACCACAGCTGTTGTCATGACAGCAATCTCATGTCCAGAGCACAGCATCACACACACCGCCCCTCCCCGTCTCTGGCTTTTGTCTTCTTTCTTCCCACCCTTTCTCAACGTTCCCCCGAGCTTTGTAGAGGAGGTTGATAATAGATTATCTACAGTAATCTATCTCTTACACTACCCACTACCCACTGCAGTAACGGACTTCTCTGACCAAGGTTGGGAGCAGCACAAATTTAAATACAAGCACTTAAAGACAGCTGACAACATCAACAACATTTAGAAAGACAATGCCAATGGGTTCTTGCCTAGGAACTATCATTTCCACGGCCAGGGGGTTTCAACCATGCCTCCAGTACCAGGAGCAGGATTCAGTTCTAATGAGGGGAGCAGTTGGTTCCCCCCATCAACAGTCTTGTCACTACTGCGCCAATGGGCACATCTTGTCTGCTATGTCGGTACTGCAGCAGGAAGGGTCCGGTGCTGGGTCAGAAGGCCATTGATGTCTTTCTCCTCCAGTGGCCTGTATAGCACCAGTAGCCAGCACTATCAAAGTTAGCCAGCTCTAAATGGAGCAGGGACCTCAACTTAAGACCAGACCTCTGAAACTGTTAGAGGAAAAAGTCTGGAGTTTACTTCAAGTTATGAACATATGGAAGGGCTCTCCAAATAGGACCCCCGTAGTACAGGGAATGATACTAACAGCTGACAAAGGGGATCTCATGAAATCAAAAAACTTCTGTATAGAAAAGCAAGTGGTCAATCAAGTGAGTATAGAAACAGAAAATCTTTGCCAGCTGTGCATCTAACAGAGGATTAGTGTCTAGAATATACAAAGAACTCAAAGAACTAAACATCAAGAAAATAATCCAGTTAAAACTGAGCCGTGGAACTGAACAGAAAGTTCTCGACAGAGCGATACTTTGGCTAGAGACCACCTTGAAAAGCCTTCAACACCCTCAGCTCACAGGGAAAGGAAGATAAAAACGACACTAAGATTCTGCTTCACCGCAGTCAAAGTGGTCATCAAATGGAATTGTGTACGCCGGTTGGGAACGCCACAGTGTGATTATCAACTGAACAGGCTCCAAAGGTCAGCGTCCTCTTCAGCTGCGTGACAAGTTTGATGCCAACCTGGGTTACATGAAAATCACAGAAAGGGGTGCTGGGGAGAATGAACATGAGAGTATGAATAAGGCATGCTTATGATAATGGCGTGACTCAGTCTGTACTGGATGATCTCATTAATGTAAGAATAAAAGATAAAAAAAGAAAGTCATCCATTCTATGGGCAGACATTAAAAAGTAATATGTCATGCATTAGAAAGGGCTTGAAGGCAAACTGTGAACAGTATTGCTTCTGGGGATTCCGTATCTTCATATGCCTTTGTGCTGTTTGAGTTTTACTTAAAATTATATTGATTTTTTTTATTTTTTAGTTTTTCTGCTTTTTTTTTTGTATTTTGAGACAGGGTTTCTCTGTGTATCACTGGCTGTCCTGGAATTTGCTCCATAGACCAGGCTGGCCTTGAACTCACAGAGATCTGCCTGCCTCTGCCTCCTGAGTGGTGGGATTAAAAGTGTGCACCACCACCGCCCGGCTGATTTTTTTTTTATAGTTTTCTTTCTTTCCTTTCTTTTTTTCCTCTTTTTTAATATTTATTTATTTATTATGTATACTATATTCTGTCTGTGTGTATGTCTGCAGGCCAGAAGAGGGCACCAGACCTCATTACAGATGGTTGTGAGCCACCATGTGGTTGCTGGGAATTGAACTCAGGACCTTTGGAAGAGCAGGCAGTGCTCTTAACCACTGATCCATCTCTCCAGTCCCCCCGGCTGATTTTTTAAAATAGCCCAACAAAGTTTTGTTCTTAAAGAAAATGGAAGTCTATTTCCTACTTTGACTCATAGGTCCTGCCTCAGTATTATATCTGTGTTGAATGAAATAGTCACTGAATGTTATTATAAGATAAATCATTTTAAGAAGAAACACAGTCCTGATGAAGCACCTACATGGGACAAACCGTTAGAGCTGTGTTGGCGGACTAGTCAGTCTTCTCATGGGCCCATTCTTGCAGGTGTTTGCCTTCATCCCTCTAAGCCTCCCTAACCCCAAGCCATTAGCATCTTTAAAAACAATACCCCAAACACCAAGGTACAAATATCACTCTTTACCTCAGACTCTCCAGTAATAAAATTTTATTTGATAAAATTTTAGTTTTCACAAGTATGATGTTTAAAGTGCTATTTTGGTGTTTTTGTTTAAAAAAAATGCTCTAAAATGTAGGTCTCATTTTTTGAAATAATCTTAATATATTTTAGTATCTTTTCATGTTTGCAACTGATATCCCAAAGTTCTTCCCTGAGAATAATTGGGGATTCATGACCCCCCCCCCCAAGCCACTTTATGTCTTGTCTAATATTTCTGCCTGAGTTGTTTCTCCATCAGGCTTCCCTGGAAACAGAAGTGATGGTTTCTAGCAGGTTATGGGAGCATCTTTGTATTAGTGACTTTTCTATTTTAGGATAAAACACCATGACAAAAGCAGCTTACCAAGGAAAGACTTTATTTGGGGCTTATGGTTCCAGAAAGATGAGAGTCTACCATGGCTGGAAAATGTGGCAGCAAAGCAGAGGTGGAGTGGGGGCAGGAAGCTGAGGGTTCACATTCTGAACCGCAAGAAGGAAGAACAGAGAGTGAACTGGGAATGGCGCCAGGTTTTGAAAGCCCACCCCTAGTAACATACTTCTTGAAGGAAGGTCACATGACCCAAACTCCCCACAAACAGCACCGCCAACTGGGACCAAGTATTCAAATGCCTGAGACCTGAAGGCGGGGGCATCTATTATTCAAACCACCACAGTGCTCCTGATTCTCCACTGAGCAGAAGGAAGAAAATGGAGTATGAAGAAGGAGAAGCTCTGTTGTTGCAGTTGGTCCTGCCCTGTGGTCCTTTCTGGACTCCATTCTGGCTACTCTTGAAGAGGATGGCTTGAGAAAGGAGTAGAATTTTGGAAAAGGGAATTCCTGGAGACGGAGTCAGCCAAGAATCATCATCACAGAGCGTTCTCAGCAACTCTAAGAAAGGGTCTCTCAGGCTTAATGCATGTCGGTACAAACCAAACTCTACCTCAGAAACCCGAAAATGGATTGGGCATATTTCGAAGCAGATGAAATTATGACTCTAGGTGGAAAACCCCATGTCTACTGCAAGGAGTTTCCAGGCTCTTTGTCTGCATGTCCATCCACAAAGAAAGGAAAAACATTTGTTATGAGAGAACAGGAGGACCATGACCCTTGTGTGACTTCCCCAGTGGAGACATAAAGGAGGATCTCTTCATCCCAGATACAACAATACTGAGAAACCAAAGCAGTAACTACCAAGTCCAGCTTGGTGAGCCCATGAGTCTGTTATCACTATGGGAGCATGGCTAAGGGGTTCCATACAGGTGCAAATGTGACTCAAAAGCAGGTGTATCCCCAAAACGTCCCACCCCAGCATTGGTGACAGCTCACTGTGCCACTAGAGTCCCACTTCAGTTACCCTCTGCTTCCAATATACTTCGGCATCCCTCATGATCTCATGCACCTGGGAGGTGGGATGATCTCAGGTGAGGATTTAGGGCATCCCTCCTCCTTCAGCAGGGAGTATTGGCAGCTCTGTCATCATAACCACAGACCTAGATGTTAAGATATCCTTTTTCTATTTCACTTCCTTGACGGCATGGCCAAGTGTTCTGTGGTCACCACAACAATCTCTACTCAGAGGCAATAGCTTACGTGGTAGGGACGATTCCAAGGCGAGTCTAAAAGTAGGAGCGTGGAAGCCATCCCATTGTTGCCGAGACAGAAGAAAAGCAAAAGGGGCGGCTTGCAGGAAGAATTTGCATTTTGCTTGATTCTATCATGATACAAGGCTACTTCTCTGGCTTGATTTTTGGATTTGAATCCTAGATTGAATAAGCAATACATGTTAGGAAGGAGTCTAGAGACCGTGCAGGAGAATTTTCTGTCATGCGCACAGGAGTAAGAAATGCATAAGATGAAAGTAGCTCAGTTGCCCTCTACTTGCGGGTCACAAACCCTTTGGGGGTAGCATATCAGAGCTCCTGCATATCACATATTACACTCAAAATTACAGTTCTGAAGAAGAAACCAAATAATTTTATGGTTGGGGGTCACCATGAAGGGGGCTGTATTAAAGGGTCTCAGCATTAGGAAGGTTGAGGACCATGGCAATAGCTGACTCTGATGAGTGAAGAAAAGAGGAGAGAGACATTAGTCAGTCATCCCTGCTTTCCCGTTTTTCTGTTCCAAAGAAATCGAGTTCCAAGAAGAGATGCTGCAGATGAAGTGAGTTTGAGGAGAAATGGGGACGAGAGCTTTTTCAGCTGCTCAAGGATCAAGAGGGGCACCTTCTGACTGGGAAGTGTTACCTCTGGTCCCTGTGAGCATGTGACAATACCAAGACTCCACCACCTCAGCAGCCTGAGAATAGGTGGAACATACTTTGAAGCAGATGAAGTCCATTAAGATTTGTTTAGGACTGTGAGCAAAAGAAAATATAAGTGCTTGAGAGATCTTGTTCACGGGAATGTTTATTCAAATTTGAAAAGATAAGAAATAAGACACACAAGGGAACAAAGAAGGAAAGGGTCAGAGAAGGGAAAGAGTAAAACCTAAAGTGAAGCCATTACAGTGAGAAGTTCCAGTTAGTGGGACCCTAAGGCAGCAGCACTGTTTTTAGCTCTGATTCTATGAGGAGAGTCATCCTGGAGTGCAGTAGCCATGTGGCTCAAACTGGAGGTGGCCTTAAGATCAAGCAATTGGGGTTGGACATATGATGTCATCCTGTGCAGTCTCTGCCACAGCAGGCTAGAAACTGAGGCCCAGAACAAAAGATGGGTTGGCTTTGACTGCTTCTGTGGTCATGTATGCCATCTCACAGAAAGATATGTAATTACTTGATAAATGGTATTGTAGTCTGCCGTATTTCTTTTGCCCTCATAATAAATAATGGGAACATTGAAACATTCTGGGTTTGGGGACCAGTACTTTCTTTGGTGTGGGTGGTAGAACCAAGCACACTCTGTAGTAGCTAGAAGAAAATATTTGGGACCATCATCTTCCTCTGAGTTATATTCTTGCGGATCAGCTGATCAGGGCCCAGGGTGTCCTGGAGTTCTAATGTCACTGCATATCTGTGGAGGGATAGCAACCTAAGTCATTTAAAACTGAGAAGATTTGGTCATGCTACAAAGTCCGATACTGGTTTTCAGGAGGAACTCAGTGTTTGAAGGGGCCACATACAAATTGTGTCCCTTGTTAGTCATGTAGTCATAGGATTTGATACCCTGAAGCAAGAGATGAGGCTAAGGGTGTAGTTATCCTCAAAGAAGACCTTGGTCAATTGTTTTCATCTTAGGAACAAGACCTGTTGTGGGATAATGCTCTTGTATACGGTAAAGATTTGTCACTTGTATTAGTTTAATAAAATGCTGATTGGCCAGTAGCTAGGTAGGAAGTATAGGCATGGTGACCAGACTAAGAGAATTCTGGGAAGAGGAAAGGCTAGAGAGGCAGTCACAAGTCAGACACAGAGGAAGCAAGATGAGAATGCCTCACTGAAAAAAGATACCAAGCCACGTGGCTAAACATAGACAAGAATTATGGGTTAATTTAAGTTGTAAAAACTAGTTAATAATAAGCCTGAGCTAATAGGCCAGCCAGTTTATAATTAATATAAACCTCTGTGTATTTCTTTGGGATTAAACAGCTACAGGAGTGGGTGGGACAGAAGCGTCCATGTACAAAACTAGTAAAACTTAATTGTCTAAATGTCAAGTAAAAACTTGACATTACCAAGATCAGGTACTGGCTTCTTGTGTGGTGGGCCAGCAAGATGTCTCAGCAGGTAAAGGGCTCTGCTGCCAGGCCTGAAGACTTGAGTTAGATCGTGGGACCCACACAGTAGAAGGGAAGAGCTGACTCCCCCAAGTCATCCAAGTATCCTTCCACATATGTGGTGTGTCATGCTTACACGCACACGTGTGCAAACACACATATCATAAAAACAAAATGTACTAAAAATGTAAAGGGCTTGCCATACAAACAGGAAAGCTTGAGTCCATGTTCCAGAATCCTTGTATAAAGCCAGGCATGATGATGTAAACTTGTAATCCCAGTGCCGGGTAGGCAGAGACAGGCAGACCCCTATGGCTCCCTTGCCAGCCATTCTGCCTAATCAGCAAGTTCTAGGCCAAGAGTGACCCTGGCTCAGAAAACGACATCAGGCGGCTCTTGAGGAATAATACCCTAGACTGACCTCTACCTCGACTTGTGTTCATGAGGGCATCCGTGCACATACACACACACACACACACACACACACACACACACACACACAATCAAAATTGAACAACCTCCCTCTCTCCAAGGGGAGAGAGAAAATAGCATTACATTTTGTGGCTTGACTGTTCCCATCCCAAACAGTGTGCAACACTAATTGAGGTCCCGTTTTTCCTACTCTGTCTTTTAAGCTATTGTTAGCCATGCTAGAGAATCACTGAGTGTGTTTTCATCCAGACACAATGCGACTTCAGCCTCGGGGATCTACTTTAGCGGCTAATATACAGTCACTTACTGCTTGGTGACAGAAGTCTGTGTAATAATGTATGCGTTCTGCGTTTGACATTTTATATCATGAGAAACATACTGGGCCTGCCTCGGAGGCTGTCTTGATTTAGGGTCATTCCTTCTTGCCAACTTTCCAAGACTCTGTCCTTGCCTTGTTACAGGAGTATCCTGTGCTCTAATCAGAGAGAGGTTAGGGGACAGTCCCACCTTCTTCCTGCCATTGCAAAGCCCTAGGTCTCTCTGTTCTCCTTCCCCTGACTTCCTAAATGAGAGATAAATCTTAGGATCTTAGAGTGTTGTTTTATAGTGCTCATATATATGTTCTTAAATAGATATAATATCATATAATGGAATCACCTTGGGCTATGAAAGTAAGCCAGTCATTGCTCTGCATAAGACACTCAAACTCTGATAATTTCCTGTCTCTGAAGGAGAGACAGTCTACCTCATAAGCCTGTTGTGAAGTATAAAGGCAATCAGCACCGACTAGACACCCAGTAAAAGGCAGCCTGCTCCAGGGTCTGCCCACAGTGAGATCCTGTAGAACAGCCAGCAAAGAGACTAGCCAGTGGTTTTTACACAGACTTTACCTGAGGTTTCCTGGGTAAACACCAGTCCCAGATGGATCTCTCGATAAGGACACCTTCATCCAGGACACTGACGCGGTGCCGAGAAATAAACAGAGCAGTTGAAATAAGGAGGTCATGCCATCAACTATCCCAGCATACTTAGCCCAGGGCCTCTTAAATTCAAAGACAATTGCATGGGGGTCCTCTCTGCACTGGTCTCTAGCATCCAACAACCCCCCCCACACACACACACACACGCATACAGACACCATACCATTCTTTAGCAGAACTGAAGCCCAAACTCATGATGGGAGTCACTGAATAAAAATGTTCCAATCCAGTACTGGGGTTGGCCTGAGCCAGCAGCTCAGGAACCTGTTGGTCCTCTCACTTCTCATTGTACAATTGTCTCATGTGTAAGTGAGCTGCTAAATTGCTGTCACCATCTTCTTCCACTACTGGTTTGTAAGACTTGCAAAGATGCTAGCGTACACCACTTTCTCAAGGCTGGGCCCAAGGCCCTTTATTACCCATTTTAGTTGAATTGTGCGCATGCATCTAGAGTAAACCTAGGCTAATATCTAATCATACTGGAAAACCAAAAAGAGATCTAGAAAATTGACTTCACCACTCTGACCTGATCATTACATACGATGTACACGCATTGAAGTCTCAGTGTGGCAGGCAAAATACGCACAGCTCTTACATATTAGTTAAGTATGAAAAAAAATTTTTAAAGAAAACAGAAAAATTAGGTACGAGGCATAAAAAATCCTAAACAAAAACTAGAAACATGGAAAGGAACACGGGAAAAAAAACCAAAAAAACATAAGTTATTGTGTTAGAATATAGGGTTCTAGGAAATATCTGTCTCTTTATTACTGGGCAGTGGGGGTGTGCGCCTTTAATCCCAGCACTCAGGAGGCAGAGGCAGAAGAATCTCTGTGAGTTTGAGGCCAGCCTGGTCTACAAGAGCTAGATCCAGGACAGACTCTAAAACTACAGCTAAACCCCGTCTCGAAAAAACAAATAAACAAAAACTACCTAAATTGTGGTACAATCTTTTATCTTTTTAGGATTGGCAAAATGCCACTGAGAGTGGCCAGCACCAGTCTTCCCAAAGACGTAAGACAAATATCAAACAAACAAACAAACAAAAATGAACCCCATAACAGTTTAAGGCCCACTGCCTTATCCTTTTGGCTCTGCTCTTCGGTGCTGTGGATGGCCACGGAGTTGTGACACCCCAGGCCAGGATAGTCAACGGGCTCACATAATGTGACAACTGGCAGAGAAACCACACAGCTTTCCTTGCAAATTAATGTGTGATGTTTGGAATAACAGATGTTTATATTCTGATGGGGAGACACCACAGAAGTAGAAGGGAAAGCTGATGAGTTCAAAGGAAGACTCAGAATCTGAACCACTTAGACAGACCAGGAAGAGGAAGAGTTCGCTCCAACAAGACCTGCAACAGACATTCATGGCAAAGCTCTCATCTTACGGCTTTATTGCTGTGAAGAGACGCCATGACCATGGCAGCTCTTACAAAGGAAAGTATTCATTTGGGGCTGGGTTCCAGTTATTATCAGGCCAGGAAGCATAGTGGTACACAGGCAGATGTGGTACTGGGGCTCTACATCTGGGCCCGCAGGCAACAGGAAGAAAGCGATTCTGGGCCTGGTTTGAACTTCTGAAATCTCAAAGCCCACTCCCAGTGACACACCTCCTCCTATGGGGCCACACCTCCTATAAGTGACACTCACTATTACCTTTTGGGGGCCACTTTTATTTAAACCACCACAGCTCTACACTTGGATAAAAAAAGAAAGCATCAGCCTAACCTCTGGAGTCAGACATCTTAATAGGAACAAGAAGCGCAGAGTTCGGCTCTTACTGACACAGGTTTAGGAGGAATGCGCAGTATGGGCAGTATGTGAACTGCCCAAGACTGAAAAACAGCTCAATTCCTCTTCTAGAGTGAGGACGGTGACTAACAGTGGCCTCCCTACAATACACACTCAGAACAAGGAGTCCCCCCAGGAAAGTGAGTTGCAGCTGGAAGGGAACCCTCATAGGGGCATAAGCAGCCGGCGCTCTCTCACCCTGCCCTTCTAGCCCTCTATTTCCACACAGGCAGAGTTCATAACCTGGAACACGTGGACTCTGCGCATCCAGGACTGGCTGTCAAGGAGCCTACAGACCCTCTAAATGTAACATACCTACTTCCTCCCAGGAATGTTTACAAAAATCAGTGCTCAAGGCTGGCAAGATGGCTCAACAGTTAAGCATACTGGTGCCTCTTTCAGAAGACACAGGTTTGATTCCCAGCACTATGCAGAGACTCACAACAGCCTCCAACTCGGCTTCCACAGACTCCAACATCCTCTGCTGGTGTTCACAGACATTGTCTCGAAGCAGTGCACAACACCCATACACACAAAATAAAATAAAAATTTAAAAACCAGTGTTCTGGGCCCCTGGGTATCAAAGAAGTCATTGCCAACCCCAAAGACACAGTGCACTGGTGTTCAAACAATTGTCTGGGCCACATGACACTTTTATCTGTCCTCCCAGGCTTTCACTGTAGCCAAAAAGGACCTCGATGGTGCTCCTTTTCATATAACAAAAAGTACTTTGTTTTTCAAGACAGGGTTTCTCCTTAGCTTTGGAACCTGTCCTGGAACTCACTCTGTAGACCAGGCTGACCTCGAACTCACAGAAATCCATCTGCCTCTGCTTCTCAAGTGCTGGGATTAAAGACGTGCGCCACCACCGCCTGGCACTTTTTATGTACTTTCAGCATACAAAATTTCCCAGGAACACAACCATTGCATACCCTGTTTTACTTGAAATTTGGCTGAGAGTTATTCTCCGTTCTGGAAAAGCATTGTCATTGACGACAGTGCTATTTATCTCCTGGGAGGTGAGGTTGTCCCACCCCATACTCCCACCCCATACTCCCAACAGCTCTGCGGCTGGGAAAGCCTTGAGAATCTCCACATTTGAGTAAATACAGCCCTTGGCTGAAGAGCTAAGTCTAAAGAAAGAGCATCAACTACAGACAACTGAACAGTTTTCCCATAAATTAAAATTTATTATAACCTGGTGCGGATTCGGATCTTCCACGGTTGTCACGATGGGAAACAGAACCGTAGAAGTCACCGTATATTCGTGTTTCCTTTATAAGTAGATCTACTTTCAATGTTTTTGATTGTATTTCTTCCTTTCCCTCGCTTTCTTCCTTCTCTTTCTTCTTTTTTCAGCGATGTGTCTGGGTGGGGTGTTTGACCAAAGCTCTTTACTTCAGAATACGGCAGGAGGGTGTTACAGAACATTTGTTTTGATTAGAGCGAGTTGGCGCTGCTGCTGCTGCTGCTGCTGCGAACCGCTGGTGGGGGTGGGGGTGGGGCAAATGTGAGCTAGAGTTTCAAGTTTCCAATCTCCAGTGACAGCGGTCTCACCAGAATATCCAGGACCAAGGTTTGTGCAGTGGTCGGGGCACCACAGAAACCAAGCGTCGTGAATACAATCTCACAAACCCTCGGCACCCTCTTCTGCCAAAACAGAGTTGTTTCCCCCAATCCCAGGGACAACAATCACCTCCAAGGCCCCGCTGTCCCTGCGCTAGCCCTCCTAGGCTGCTGACCACAGCGGGCCTGACTCAGCCAGACATCAGGAGCCACAGTGGGTTCCGACTCTGGCCCCCAGCACCCTGTCCGGCCGCGGTGGTCCCCAGCATCAGGGCCACAGTGGTCTTTGACTTCCTCATACTCATGTGTGTGTGGTTTTTTTTTTTTTAATTGTAAATCATTACTCTGCTCAGCTCAGTCACCAGGCACACCGTGTTTAATAAATTAGCTTAATCTACCCCGCAAGTGGTTTGTGAGTGCCCTGCTTCCTCTGCTTAAGGAAAGCATTTGTATCCGCCCTGTGCCGGGCTGGCTGCAGCTGCCCAGGGCCTCACGGATCGAGCTTCAGCCTGGGGCCTGGGGCACTCTGTGGCCCTGGTGGCCTCTTTGTCCCCAGCAGGCGAGCCACCAGCTTCCAGACCGGCCTGGGCCCTGGCACATTCCACACTTCCAAAGGGGCCTATTTAATGGCTCCCCGCGAAATAATAACTCATTATGTCACCAGGAAAGAAGAAAGGGAGTTAAGTGTCTTGATGGGATTAGAGGAAAACCCCGCAGAGATGATTTAGGGGCCGTGATAATTCATTTAATAGGGGCCTGGGGCAAATTGCTAGACAGGGAAATGGAACTGAAGCGGCTAGAAAGGGCGCCGGGCAAGCTGTGTGGGAGAGCTGGCTTCATTAGCAATATTTAAGAGATTTCATTTCGGAAGGAGCCATAAACTGCAGTACTATTTTATCCACCTGGTTTGGTGGTCTTTAGCTTTCCCCGGCACGAATATTAAATCTGAAATGGCCCTACAGCAACACATTGTGGAAAGGGCTCTTTGGGCTGTTATTTGTATGGTTGGTTTAGTTTCTCGTTTGTTAACCTTTTAAAATGAATATCATTGAAAACGAATGGCTGTGCAACCCGAGCTTGCAGAGATTAGGGGAAGAACAATGCATCAGGATCGGTTGTTAGGAAACTGGTGTAGGGCTGAAGTTTTTATTGATGGGGATACAAAAGGCACAGAGAGTGAGTTCGTAAATGGCAAACGACTTTGACAACCCTCCACTGCCACGCAGCTTTTGTGAAGTTGTCCCGTTCAAAGCCGCCTACCCCAGCCTGGAAGAGACCACAGAACAGGAGACACAGATGGTACCTGCTTCCTCACAGACACACTGAGGGACACACACACACACTGTCGGGAAGTGTTGCTTGGACAGAGTAGTCCACTTTCAGAGAGCCCAAGGTAATCTTCATTGGACTGGAAAACCACTCCCTTCTTATGAATATGCGTTGCCCAGAGCTTCACAAACCCCAAAAGTTGAGAATTATTCTCATGACAACTAAAAAGGAAACAATAATATGTGATCACTTCTGATGTGTGCCCTTTTGGTGTGTACGGTGACTGTCCCATACATTACCCACCTGCCACCAATATGGAAAGTCCTTCTGGGAAATGTCCCAGGGAACACAACCTCCTCTCCACGTCCCAAACACTTGCCTGTCCTGACACTCATCCAGAACTCCCAAATTTGCAAACTAAATGTTATTACTGATTTCTTCTTCTTTTGAAAAGAAAAACTATCCCAGAGAGGATGCATTTTTTTTTAATCACAGCTGCACTCTGTTAATTCAGCACAACTGGCTAGTCTCTATCACACAGCTGCTTCAGCCACACAGAATACAGAAGGTGCATAATTAATATGTTCTTTAAAAGATTCCTTAATCAAAAAAGACACTAACTATATGTAAAATTATTCACTTACAAATAGTGGTTTGTGCAATTTTTCGCAATGACAATTAAAGTTGGTAGCTAAATGTATTTTTCTAATATAGCAAAACTTAGCAACTTTCTTTTGTAAGGCACATCAAGGGGGACCAACATTCATGCTGGTGTCCTTTTTGATATGGCACCATCTCGTAGGAAAGATGTGATATCTTATACAGTTTTGTAAACTACTTTGAAATATGTAAGATCTACTTCAAACACAATAAAGCTTGCTAATGTTTTGTGTGAACAGATATTACTTAAGGCTGGCTTATATTCCCTTCAGGGCCTCCTTTCCAATCCCTGGCCCTCAAGCTTTTCTTGGGACTGGCAATTGGGGGAAAGCAACCTGATTGGTCACTAGCAGCTGGACCACCTTCTGAGCAAGGATCACCTTGCACATAAAAACTTGCTTTTCCAGCTTGCTTCCTCCCAACAAAGGTATTCTAAGCTATCCAAGCACTTCCTGCTTTTGCTTTGCCCGAAACCAAATGTCTATTGTAGAACCAACACTTAGGACTGTCAGTGGCCACATGCTAGGAGAAAACCAGAAGCTTCAGCAGACAGCAGCCCGCAGTCCTCAGCTCTGCGTTGGAGGAAAAGAAAGGGCCTTCTTTTCCCATTTCTCTCCTTTACACAGTCTCCACATCAGCCAAGGCCACAGCTCTCAGAAGACCCACACTGGTCAGCCACGGCCACAGCTCACAGACCCATGCTGGTCAGCCACAGCCACAGCTCACAGACTCATGCTGGTCAGCCGCGGCCACAGCTCACAGACCCATGCTGGTCAGCCACGGCCACAGCTCTCAGAAGACCCACGCTGTCAGCCACGGCCACAGCTCACAGACCCACGCTGGTCAGCCACGGCCACAGCTCCCTGAAGACCCATGCAGGTCAGCCACGGCCACAGCTCTCAGAAGACCCACGCTGTCAGCCACGGCCACAGCTCACAGACCCATGCAGGTCAGCCATGGCCACAGCTCACAGACCCATGCTGGTCAGCCACGGCCACAGCTCCCTGAAGACCCATGCTGGTCAGCCACGGCCACAGCTCCCTGAAGACCCATGCAGGTCAGCCGCGGCCACAGCTCACAGACCCATGCTGGTCAGCCGCGGCCACAGCTCACAGACCCATGCTGGTCAGCCATGGCATAGCTCACAGACCCATGCTGGTCAGCCATGGCATAGCTCACAGACCCACCCTGGTCAAGCACGACCACAGCTCCCAGACCCACTCTGGGAAGTCTTAACTCTCAACAGACGCTGTAAATTTAAACAGTCACAAGCACAGTCAATAGAATGTCATCAGTCAGCCAGAACCCAGAGTGTGAATAAGTGACCAGGAAGAGGAAGTCATGAGTGCAGGGACTAAGACAAGGACTTAGCCTGCTCAGAACCCAGCTCACAACCATCACCAGACGAGACCCACATCCTTTACCAATGCAAGAGAGGAACACGGCAGGGTGTACCTGTGGAAATGGTAGAGGTAGAAGACAGTCAATAAACTGGAAGTCCCCTTCCAGAAGTGTGTTCTTACTACCAAAAGGAGTAGGTGAAACAGAGCAGATACATGGGGGGGGGGGGGACGGATCTCTCTCTCTCATTTAATAACAATGTTTGAAATACTTTACTCCATTTCTGAAGAGCACATCATTTAAAAAGAACAGACCATTCATGTCAATCAACTAGAAAAACCACCCAGGACTGCGAACAAACACGCCTGGGCCATTTCACTGGTTTGCACTTTGGTACAACTGCACTGCTTCCATAATGCAAGTAAAATACCTCACACCATAGTAAGATATGTTCATATCAGCTGGGCGGCAGTTTATATCATCCCAGCACTCGAGAGGCAGAGGCTAATGGATCTCTGTGAGTTTGAAGCCAGCCTGGTCTACAGAGTGAGTTCCAGGACAGCCAGGGCTATACAGAGAAACCCTGTCTCAAAAAACAAACAAAAGAAACAAAACAAAACATATATATACACACATGTATATTACATACACATATACATACACATACACACATACGCACACATACACATGTATGCGCTCACACTGTAAGCTGGCCTCAGCTTTGTGGAAAGTGCTTTAGTAACACAGAGCTGAAGTGTTCATCCATTGAATTCAGGAAGTCCATCCCTGAGACTAGATCCTGAAGAAAAGATCCAAAATGCAAAGACTTAAGAGAGAAGGTGTAAACAAGAGAGCATATAACCATCCAACTAATAGAACACAGTGGTTCTGAAATCACAAAGGAGTTTAACAAGCCCATGCTCAACTTTGGACAGCGTTAAAAAGATTATCTGCACACTGATTTATTGTTCGTCCACATTTTGTTAGGTTTTCCACAATGAGGATATATTATTTTTATAATCAGTAAAAAGATGTATTTTCATATTTTACTTTCTATATCAGCATATTATTAATTTCTTTAATAGAATAAGCTGGGCAAGTCGAAATCATTGTTTCCTCTAAATGCCCACATGAAATGAATCAGTGTGCGTCTCTTCGCTCTTGCCAAGTGCCGCTCAGCTTCTTAACTCCTCTAGTCAACTGGTAAAGCCGTATTTTGGTACAACGGAGCCTGACCTTTTGTGAGCCCCTGCACTTAAAAACACTGTGTGTTTTGGTTAAAGTATTCACGTTGGTCGATGATAAGTCCACATTCCATCTTGGCTGTGCCCACACTTAGCACGGAAACACACGTATTTATTTTACTGACCTCGCCACCCTCAAATGAAAGCACACACGTAGGAACTCCACTGCTGCGCCCAAGCCATGGCATTGCCGGCGAATCCTGTTTGTCGCAATAGGCTGTGCATAAATTTGACTGCTAATTCTTTTCCTTTTTTTTAAAACTAGGTCAAGTGGCTGTCCCTATAGCACCATCAGTATAGTCAATAAAAATCAAGGATATCTTGTGTTTGAAACATACATTATAAATAGATGTATAGACAGGGCAGATATTGAGAAAAGAAATGGTAAAGATTATGAATATTAAGATTTATATTAATCTATAAGCCTATTAAAGTACAGTAAAACCTGTCCTTCAGACCACCTTTTTAAAGATATCACCACCCTGATGGGACCACTAAATTTCGGGCCAAATTATTTTCCCATAAAGAACAATGAAAAGAAAATGATTATATTAAGACTTGTTCTACTATGGTTTCTTTTCATTGTTCCGCCAAAAATGATTCCAAACAGTAAAATAACATTGATTTTGACCTTGTTAATGAACCTGAAGAACTTCGTGGAATACTCAAATACTGATTTCCAATTTTAACAGGAAAAGAAACGAACCCTCTGTCTCCCGTTTTCTTGAAAAGGCGAGCGGCAGGTGGGGGTGGCTTCATTGGTATGCCGCAGACACGCTCATCCTGATATTGCTAATGTTCCATAAGGCTCGTCCTGTGGATTTTCCTTTGTGCCAAGAGCTGGAGATGATTGTACGATTTGTAAAGTACCAGAGAAGCCTTCAAGCCGAGAAACTGATTACATTTCTCTTTGGTCACAAAGATTCTCGTATTCAATATTACTGAGGCGATTTTTAGGTTTCTGAAATGCCATTCTCTCTAAGGGAACAACTCTCTCTCTTTCCTTTGGCCTTTTCAGTTCTTCCTGTGGCTCTGACTGGCTTTTCACACAAACAAAACTGCCATGCGATCCCAGCTCCTGGCCCTCCTTGAGGTGGCCCTCGCCTTTCGAATGAGTTTCTTCCAGCTTATTCTTGTGAGTTAGAAGTAGCACAAGTCCCAGCCACCCTTCTACCTCCAAGGCGGGTCCCTGGACAAGTCCTTAAAGTCTTGCTGCCGCTGCCGCCTCCTAAGAACACAGCACAGTGGTTTATCTCATTCTCCCAATGCCACCCACTTGATTCCGGAATCCAGCCTCAGCATTAACATTGCCTTCCTTGCTCTTACTATTACAAGGAGCACACTCCAGAAGGCACCAATAACAGCCATGCAAACACTAAACACCTATCCAGACCCTGGAGAGAAAAAAAACCCCTCAGATTCTACACTCCTGGGACTTGTGACCTGTGTATTCATGTGCCTCTGTTCATGAGCCCAGCCCTGAGTCCAGTGATCCGTGGTTAGCTCCCAGTTAACCGTGGTGGACCTGAACCCAGTTGTCAGTCTTGCCCCATGGTTACCCCCAACTAGCTGCAGGTCACTTGCTTGTGCTCATGGTCTCTTGGAGCAAAGAGGGCCTTGGGGCTCAGGTCCAGGCCACCATGCTCATCTTAAGAAAAGGGGCTACTGAGGTCTGGAGGGTGGCCCTGGAAGATTGACACACATAGCCCCGAACTTTACGAGTACAAATCGTGAATGCTCATTCCTGTTTCTACAAAGAGGCTCACGTGATAAAAAAGACGCACATTTTAGCTCATTGCCTAGGACAGGAAATAGGAGGAGCTCAGATATAGTCTGAGCTTAAAGGTAAACCACAAACATTCACAATACAGTCTTCCCAACACTGGGATGTCAGAACAATAATGCTTCTTTTGGTAAGCAGGTTATATATATATATATATTTTTTTTTTCTCAGTTCTATATGGAGATGACGAAGCTTAAAGGTTAGGGAGTGAGATGTGGCATCTAGTACCCAGGTCTGAATCCCACCTCCATAGTTTTCTAGCAATGTGACCTTTGGGGAGTCACTCAGCCCCTCTGGACTCCGGTTTCTTTCTGTGTAAAATGGGGCCCATAATGACAAGGGTTTCCCTGAGCTACCCAAGAGCGGAAGTGTCACTGTGTGCCAGTGTGCAGCATTTACCAAAACACGTCACCTGCAGGAAGTGAATCCCACAGCTCTGAGCACCTCTATAAAGGGAAGAAACTAGGTGGAAAGGATAGGGGGTTGAACCAAGAGAAGTGAGGGGGAGGGGAGGGGAGGAGAAGGCATGGAAGGTGTTGAGGGCAGAGGCTGAGTACTCTGCCTCTTGAATGAGCCAGCTGTACGATGAGGCACAGATACCTGTGTGCACCCCCAGCCAAAGCATGGGGTGCCCACCAGCCCTCCCCCTCCCCACAGTCACCTCACTACATCCCCCCACTTTCTTCCCTCCCTGGGTCTGGGATTATAGGACTGCCGTGGCTCTCACTCTCTCCCCAGCTCCTTCAGGAAGCATGGAGGAAGCTCGTGTCTGAAAACCAGCAAGAGTCTGGATTCGAAGCCAGACTGTGCCTTCACTGATACTGTCGCTGTCACTTTCAGACCTGGCCTTGCCAGAGTGCCGAGGTGCTTCCTCCCCAGAGACCTTCAGTCTTCCTGAGACCCATCGTTCTGCAGATTTGGAGGCCACGCTTCCAGGGAGCTTACTGCCTCCTTGTTGTTGTTGTTTGTTTTGTTTTAAAGATACATATATGAGGTGTGTGTGTGTGTGTGTGTGTGTGTGTGTTTCCTGCAAGTATGTATTGCATGCCTGGTGCCTATGGAGTCCAAAAGGAGAGCGTCAGGCTCCCTGGAACTTTAGTTACAGATAGCTGTGAGCTGCTGTGTTGATGCTGGGGACCTCTAGAAGAGTCACCAGGGCTCTCCACCTCAGATCCATCTCTCCAGCTCTCCTTATTTCTGTTAATTTTGTCCATTCCCCACCCCACCTCCCACCCCCAAGCAAGTCGAACAGCTTCAGCTTTTTCATCAAATCCACAGAGAAAGAAAGAGAGTAGCAGTATGTCTGCCCCATTTGAGCTGTTTCTCTGCGGACAGGTTGACTTCTTTTACATGCTCACCAATGAGACTGACAGTACTAGGCCACCAAGTGCCCTGTCCTGACTCTTTCTCTGACACTTAAAGACACTTCATTCTCAGCTGGGTGGCGGTGGTGGCGTACGCCTTTAATCCCAGCACTCAGGAGGCAGAGGCAGGTGGATCTCTGAGTTCGAGGCTAGCCTGGTCTACAAGAGCTAGTTCCAGGACAGGCTCCAAAGCTACAAGAAACCTGTCTCAAACAAACAAACAAACAAAAGGACAATGACAGGTAATAAGGTATGAACAGAGGGACTGCAGAGCTAGCTCAGATGGCAAAGAGCTTGCCTTGCAAGTGTAAGTGCCCAAGTTCAACCCCAAGAACCCAGGTGAACAAAGGTAGGTATGGGTGCCTCATGTCTGTAACCCCGTCTTTGGGGAGGGAGAGACAGAGGTACCCCTGGAGCTGGCTGGCCTGGCCACCCAGCCTAGTCTACTTGGTGAGTTTCAGACCAATGAGAAAGAAAAGTGGACATCACGTGAGGAATGACATCTGAGACTCTTCTCTACCACTGCCCCCCCCCCCCCAGACACACCACACCATGCCCACGTGTATCTCAGAGGGGAAACCGGAGTCTCCAAAGACAGCCTGTTTTGCATTTCTCTAACCCTGATGTTGGCTGAAGGGCTTTCCTTCTCGGAGCCGGTGCACTCCTGAGCGTGACTCCAACTAGAGAAACCGCCGGGATACAGATCTTAGGATCTCTGACTGGACAAATCCATCACATCTAATCCTCCCGTTGAAACAACCAGGAAACGGAGATTTTGAGAAGTGGGTCAGCTGAGGCCAACATAGTGGCCTGTCAGACCGTCCTGAGTGGCCTTTCTGGACTAGGTATTGGAAGCAGACTGGAAGACGGTGGCGACCTGGCCAACCAGCCCTCTGGAGAGTTTGAACTCTGGGCCAGTGTGAGCCCCCACACTGGTGCTGATGCAGAGCTTGCCTGCGCCATGACTACCAGCATCTCACTCACTTGCTGCTGCTTTGTTAAGTGCTTTGGGAGTTCCCAGGTATAAAAGGTGCTGTATAAATCAATCACAGGAAACACTGCGGCTGGCAGCTCAGAGCAGCTACAGTAAGCGGTATCCGTACAATCAATAGTCCCTCACTGAGAAGGGGAAAGATACCATTAAAAAGACATGCTCTTAGAAAAACTTCCCACAGGTCAGGGGGAGGATCCCCTTACCAAGAAGAGAGGCCTCTCCTGATATGCGCACTCTCTCTCCACCCAGTGCTATTTAGGAAGGAAAGCAGGGATTACCGCTCAGCGCATATTTTTTATTTAACCATGCAAGAACTCAAATTGATACACAATGTGTCTGGTGCATATTTCTTTGCAAGCTTGCTGCAAAAACAACTATTGGATTTTAAAATCCAGTCATAAAGAAAAATGAAATTAGGCCTACGGCACTTGGGTAGGAAAAAAGGAAGTTATTCTTACAAATTTCTTGCCAAAGAAAGTTTGGAATAGAGTCTGCCTTTAATTATAGTTAAATATA
The DNA here is from genome assembly GCF_018167655.1 of Microtus oregoni. Classification (NCBI taxonomy): domain Eukaryota; kingdom Metazoa; phylum Chordata; class Mammalia; order Rodentia; family Cricetidae; genus Microtus; species Microtus oregoni. The sequence goes on from NW_024543073.1 coordinate 21,163,995, forward strand.
AATAAAAATGTAGATGCCAGTGAACAGGCTCCTTGCTTACTCCTGTAGGAATTTCTTTTTTGTGGGGAGCAGGTTTTGAAATAAGATTTCTCTGTGTAGCTGTCCTGGCTGTCCTGGAGCTCACTTTTTGTAGACCAGGCTAGCCTCAAACTCACAGAAATCTGCCAGGCTTTGCCTCCCATATGCTGGGATTAAAGGTGTGTACTTCTACAGGAAGTTTGATTGAGATATTTTTGGTTTTCATCTTATTTCAGAAGTTGAAAATGTAATAAGTTGATAAAAATCATTTTACTTTTTTTGTGGACTCCTGATACTTCTTAAAAACACAACGTAGCAATTAAAGCAAGAAAGAGAGGGAGGGAGGCAAGCTCCTAGCACCTACAATCCACAAACTATTTCTGTTAACTACAGAAAAATATTGTGGTTTTGTCAAAGTGGGAGACAAACAAACCATGTCGGCTGCTGAAGTTCTGCACCAGAATGGATAATTTGAGAAGAAAGCCTGTAAACAGTTTACCTAATGAAGTATGCCAGTGGCCTGACGGAATATTTTAGATCACTCACTACCACCGCCTCCTCAAGTCTGTTCAAAAACTCTACTACTAAGAGTTCAAATTGCACTGGACATGATGTCACACGTCTTTAACCCCAGCACTTGGGAGGCAGAGGCAGATGGATCTCTGTGAGTTTGAGACCAGCCTGATCTACACAGTGAGTTCCAGGACAGTTAAGGCTACTTAGGAAAATCTGTCTCAACCAACCAAACAAAAAAAAGTTCAAATTGCCAAAGCATAAGTGATTACAAAACTTACACTTACACCAAATTGTCTAGGTCCTTCCATTCATGCTTACAACGCTAGAGCATCTTTGGAATCCCAGGAGAGGCTGTTGGATGCTGACTTTGATACGTCATGAGTATCTTCTTAAGAGATTGTGCACAGTATCCCTTGCTTGCCTCAAGGAAACAATGTTTGGGGTGTTTGACTGTGTCCTGCTCAAGGTCACCCCAGAAGGTGGTCCCAGTGGTCCAGCTACACAACCCATGCATCCCAGCAGTCCTGTGACAGCTGGCTAGTTCACTGTACACCAAGTCCTTCTCTCCATAATGGTTATGGTTACCGTCAACACGCTTCCAGGTGTCCTCCTAATATATCCCAAATAACACTCCCCGCGCGGAGACTACCTCGGAGGAGTTTCCCGTTTCTTGTCTTCATGCCCTCTTGCACACTCATTTCTGCTGTGAAACTGGAGTCAAGCTTCTTCTGCTGCTTCTTCTTTTTTTTTTCTTGAAACTTCCCGGTTACTTAAATGATAACTACTTGTGAAACCCTCAAGAACTTGGGATGAGGAGGAGAAAAGGAAATAGACCTGGTCCACATACACTATAGCATAGACTCCTGGGTTTCCAGGGCCTAGGAGACCCAGGTTTGGATTTAGAAATTTCCCTGGAATGACTAGCCTTTCCAAGGCTACCAGTCACTACCCAGGGGCTGACCAGAAATTTCAGGTTAAGTATTGGTTCAGTCAAAAGTCTGGGAGTTGTGGGGGAGGGTGTGGATCACCGATTGTTTTCTTGGATACCTTGGTTGGCTTCAGTTCACTAAGCTACGCCCATAGGTAGTTGTCTACTAATTTAACTGCGTTGTGAGAGGTGTGCCCAAAGGCAGCTATGGGAATGCCAAGAATGATTTGTGTACAGATAATCTGTAACCTTGTGCAGAATTCCTTAAAAAACCTATCACATATTATTTTTCTTCTACAAGTTAGGCTCTTCCTTAACTACAGATTGTGCTGCGAGCCAGGGTGAATGAAGTATGACCAACTCCACTCTGTCTGGCAATCCTGCCCTGCTTTCTCCGTGAAGCATCACTACATGCTGGTTGGGATCTCGCTCTGAGGCGGACTGCTTGCTTAGCATGTTCAGGGTCATGGGTTCGAGTCCCAGCACCAAGGAATAAATCAATCATCAGGGTTTAAGTAACCAGTTCTTTCTGCGCTGTGGGTCAAATTCAGGGCCTTGAACATACCAGAGGAGTGCTCTACCTCTGAGCCACACCTCAACACCTGTGCCAGAAGAGCTATTGGTGTTTATGGATGCCTGGATAATTAATATTGACCAAGTAGAGCCCCAAAAAAGACGTATGTTTTTTTCTTGTATAAATTCAATAGTTATAATCTGATTGAGAAAATTATTATATAAGAAATAAATATGTGGCCGGGCGGTGGTGGCGCATGCCTTTAATCCCAGCACTCGGGAGGCAGAAGCAGGTGGATCTCTGTGAGTTCGAGGCCAGCCTGGTCTACAAGAGCTAGTGCCAGGACAGGCTCCAAAGCTACAGAGAAACCCTGTCTCAGAAAAACTAAAAAAAAAAAAAAAAAAAAAAAAAAAGAAAGAAAGAAAGAAAGAAATGTGTGTGTGTGTGTGTCTTTAAGTAAGAACTGAAACACTCCTGAGCCTCAGTTTCTCCCTCTGTAAATAGGACCGAGGAGAGGGTTTGGCATATCCACATTTTCTTCAAGTTAGAGAAGTCAGCAGAGCAAGATCTACAAACTAGAACAGAATTAAAACGATGTTTCCAGCCTGAATTCTAACCCTTGCCGTAACAATAGATTAGTTTTCCAGGAAATTTAAAACCCATAATCCACTTGTGACATTTTGGTTAATTACTGTTCTCGTGTAGAACCTTAAAGTGGACGCTGCAGTCAGCAGTTTGAATGAGCTTAGAATTGGATGTGCTTTGCTCGTCTAGCATGTTCTTAGTAACATCTTGGGGATTTCCTTACATCGGGTCCGGCAGAACTAAAAGTGTTGTCCATCCAACCATTCTTAAGGCAATGCATGGGCTTTCTGTGACCACTCATTCAAATTCTCAACACCGAAACTTATGTCATCCTGTTATCCAAATACGTAGAAGAGCATATTCTGAAAAGACATTCAATGGAGCATGGCACAGAAGTCTAAATATGGCAAAAGGTGGGGGAGGGCCATTTTGAAGAATTCAAGGTTACACTCAGGCCACAAAGCTTTCCTTGCTTGGTCATGAAGAGCCCATCTCATCGAAGAAAACGTTTTCAGGATTCGGGAGAAGTAAGTGGCTGCCGGAGCCAAGCACATTTCAGCGTGATGTACAAAGCATTCGTTGTGTGTATAGGAAAATCATAAACCCTAAGCTTTAGAGAGAGTTGTGCAATTGACAATCAAATGGAGCTTAAAGGGAATTACAAGGTTTTCAACTAAAGTCCTGAAATAAAGAAAGTAATATTTTACGGCAAAAAAAATTGCAAATGTCAAGTTTAAATCACACACTTTGCACCATTGAGCCACTAGCTACTTCTCTAGGCTCCTTCAGTTCTAACACGGAGAAAGAGCAACTTTCATGCTCAATAAACCTTAAGAACTTTAGAAATACATTTAGGAACATAATTCATGTATTTGTGGCTTCCCCCGCCCTTTGTGGCTAATTGTAGGGAAACATGAGCGAGCTCGGTTGCTTCTTGACCTCTTCTCCCATTTGCTTGCTTATTTATGAGTTCTCCTGTTTTTGTTTTTTAATAGGGCTGACACTAATTCGGTCATAAGAGACCAAATCAACATGGAAAAGCCTTCCGAATATGGGGGCTGCCTTCTCTGTTGTGTCCTGGCGTCAGCCAGTTCTAGCTGGGCTTTGGGAAACTCCAGGGCAAAGGAACCTACCAGGCAGTCACCAACCAGCAGCCCCCACCAAAAGCTGGAACCCAGCTGCCCAATTCAGTCGCTCCTGTCCAAAGCCAGACAGGTGGCGACCCAGATTGGATCTGCTGTTGTGGGAATGATTTGATTCACAAACAGGGTTATTAAATTTTATATGGAGACAGGCGAAAGTCACAAGATCCTGGAGAGAAAGACCTGATTCACATAAATTTATCTTAATAGCTGTGAATTTGGGAGCATAAAGCAGAAAAAAAAATTAATGGAAAGGCATTTCACCTCCTCCGTCTGCCTGCTCCCCGCCACTCCTCTGCACATAATATGCCCGCGCGCACACATAGATCAACACCCGCCACACCATCCGCCCTGAGCAGGAGGAACCCGACACATTGATCCGAGCCTGTTTTGACATATAAACTCCAATTTGGCCCCAAGTCACCGAGAGTGGACATTGCCACCAACGGCTCTGACACTAGGTTATTTGTTGTTGCTGTTCGCTGTCCCTGTTTGCACATTAATCCAGTGACAATTAGGTGTCAGCGAGCGTTGTTTCTGCTTAGCTGATAGCCTTGGGCTCTGCGCTTGAAACCCTAATCAGGAGTGTAAACTCTGCTATATTTCAATTTGGAGAAGCGCTCTTCCGCTAAGAGGCCCCTGGCACTGCGATAAATAAAACGCCTATTTACTCTATTGCCACACTTAGACATCTAATGCACTTACTACCAGCCCCCTAATCATAGCCTACAGTTAAAACCGCCTATAAATCACTCCGTTCTCATCCTGCACATTAGTGAAGCCATTTTCCCCAAACCCCACAATGAGCACTGTTTCCTTTTCTTGTTAGTCAAAAGCTAGATGATTTTTATTAGGTTAAAGACGAGTTCACAGATGGTAAATCGCACGGAGAGAAATGAGCTGGAGAGCTAGGCGTGGGTGGGAGGTGGTCCCCGAACCCGGGGCCAAGGGACGCCCCGGGAGCGCCGCGGGATTCGGCCCGCATCCGGCGGGTCGTCAGGGCCCAGTCTTCCCCTCCAGCACTACCGGCACGCCCTGAACCAGCCAAAACCGCCGGGCCCCCCTCGCTCTGGCCTTGCAGTTCTCCCACCACCGCCCGCCCGCTGGGAGGGCTGGGAAGGCGAGGGCCCCTGTGCGGCCCGGCTCTGTGAGGTCCCCAGGGACCCGGCGCAACAAAAGCCCGGCCCGCAGCTCCTGCTCCTGGCCCTTCCTTTTCAATTCTCCCCCGATCTCAGGTGGAATTAAGAGGATTAAAGAGGCGAGTAAATGAGGCGAGTGTGCAAAATGACTCCTTTCTGAACCAAACGGCATGCTCCGTGCTGGGGAAATGAGATGCACATTTAAATCGCATCCATCCACCGCCTGCGGCCACCGCCATGTACCTGCCTACTTAGCCCAAGGGTTAATTAATTGAGGCTTCAATGCACTATTGCAAGAGCATTATTGCATTTGATACTCTACATCTGTGATTTAAAACTCTTTCAGTCCCTTGTCAGCAAGGGAGGGTTTTTAACTAGGAAATTAGCATTCAGATAAGGGAACGCTCTATTTGCTTCTGAAAGGAAGGAAATATTAAGGATGCTGGTGCACAAACCGGGCTGTCATATCCTGTCCCATCCTGGAGGGAGCGCGAGGGCCCGGCTCCCGCGGGAGCACCGGTGCCTGGGGCCCAGCTTCAAGCAACCTATGCCTACACAGTGGGTGGGCAGGAGGGGAACCCGCAGCCTGCAGGACCCTACTCCTCGCAACCTCCTCCAACCTGCTGGGGCGTGTTTGCCTCTGCAAAGTCTGATAATAAATTTTCTCCCCACTTCTTAGGAGCCGATTCTCCTTAAAATGCATTGCCACGTTACCTCAAATGTTGGCTTTCTGACTCCCCGGCAGGGTTAAGATGAGGAAGTAACCCAGTTTAGGAAGGGAAGATGAGAAGTAAACATTGCAGCAGAATTCTGATGACGCTCCAAGCAAAGAAGGACAAAGACTGCTATTATCCTTATTCCTGCGTTGGCTTGAAGTGGCGGGCCACCCGCAAATACAAAGAACCTGCAAAAACTAATGATGGACCAATCTATGTTCTGGTCCAAAACTAGTTAGACTCTTATAACCTAATCACGCCGTAATATCAGCGGCAGACACAGTTTCCATGCAAAACCCAAACAGGGTTAGGTTTCGAACTCAAGGGCAAAAGCATAAGAAAGGGAACGGCAGCAATAAAACTGTCCACCACTGGGCAGCAAGGGCTTCCCTTCCCCAGCCTCTTCATGGCCAGTGGAGTTTGGAAGACTTGGGATCCTTTAGTACTAAAACCCCCTGCCAAGTGCAAGGAGCTGGGACTTCTTGTCTTCTGAAACTCATGGGCCCTTCGCCCAATTAGGGGAAATTACATCACCTCCTGTGGGTTTTACCCAAGCCAGCAGTCAGCCTTGGCCGTTTCATCAAACCTAAGCCTGGGAACTGCTTTTGACAGGGCCCACGAGACCACCTGTTACCCATGTCATCTCTTTGCAGATGCTCTCAACCCCGCTGTGATCATGGTCTCCTTGCTATCTCTTCTCAGCATCATTAAAAGAAGAAGGACTGGGCAAAGTTGTCAATAAAAATAAATAATAGCCGGACTGTGTATTTGCCTTTGATTTCTTGGCTATTTCAATTTAGCCACAGTGCCAGCTATTCAGTTGCTTTGGTCTATGTTGTTCCTAAGAACTGAGTACTCTTTAACCTTGTTACATGCATAGTGTGTCAAGTACTTGTACCCAGGCGATCCAGCATTGCCTCATTGGGGGCAGTCACTTCTCTGCAGCCACAAGCGGCGAGACTCGAGACTTTCCGTTATTTGAACACTGATATAATCCTTCGGAAGTAGGAAAATCTTAACTTGGTTTTCCATATACTTTAAGCTATATTTTTTTTCCGACTTGGCTCACATTGGGCCTTTCGGGAAGGCTTTTCGCTGGGACATCAAGATCTTCAAAGCAGTAGACCACCACAGGAAGAGCACCCCGCGTTTGGGAAGAAAAGAAACACACACGTAAGCTCTAAGAGTTGATCGTATGAAATGGTGAAATTATGGATCTATATATGCTTGGCATGTGGGCTTGGTGGACATTCAGTGGCATGAATCTTCTGAGTTTACCTGCTTTCCTGACGTGAGGGGAGAGCTGTGCGTTTGAAGCCTCTCAGAGGACCAAAGGCCAATGCCTGGTACTGCGGAAGAAACATGGAGCTAAGAACCAAATGGCTTGATTACGATGCACATAATTTGAGCATCTTTCCTGGGGGTGGAGTCAGTCATTGTGCACCGGGAAAGCAAGTTCTGTCCAAAATATAATAAAGCAGAAGATGCAGGCGACATTCATCTTAGGAAACTGGTACCCAGCCAAAGTTTCCCTCAGTGAGAGAATGACACCAAATGTCCGAGGTGGCAGAGAATCAAAATGAGCTATAAGATGTCTCTAGTTTACGCTCCGGTCCTTACTCCTTCCCACTTCGAGGAAGTCACCTTCTCTATTTGGGTCACGATCATAGATCCCAATGACAGTCTCAGATGTCCATTTCATAGGGCGAAGGAAAGGAAGAACAGATTCTTCTTCATCACGACAGAACATTCTTAACAGAAAGAAAGATGGTGCCCCTGGTGCCTCACTGCCTGTCTCCAGCTTCCTTTTCTCCACACCACATCTGAAGGAAGGTCTCTACAAACAACCAGAATGTCTACTAGTGATCCAAGGTATTCTTCCGAATATCTGGACTAGGGTTTTATTGCCCTGAAAAAAAATCATAAAAAGTAGGTGGTTACAGAGGGTTGCACAATGGTGTCATGAGGCTGGAACTTCACGGTCTACAGAAGCTGTCCAGCAGCACTATGAGGTCACCCTCTGCAGGGAAGCCAGAGCATGGGCCTCCACATGCAAACCAGTCTAGCCATGTGATAATAAAGTCATTTATCTATTTTTCAAAGTTAGCCTTGCAGGCTGTGATGGTGCTCACCTTTGACCCCAGCAGCTGAGAGGCAGAGGAAGGTGAAACTGAGAATTCCAGGCCAGCCAGGGTCACGCAGTAAGAGCCCCTCTCAATGAAGTAATGAATCAATGACCAGGCCTGTGTAATTCTACCACTTGGGAAACTGAGGCAGGAGAATCGGGCCTTCAAAGGTTAAAAGTCAGCTTGAATGAAATTTTGCCTAAAAAACAAGAAAGAAAGGAAAGAAAAAATCAATCTTATTTTTAGATAAAAACACTGCAATAGGTTTTTGTTAATGGCATTCTTTTGGTGAGTTTAATTCTCATGAAGGAATGAAAGACAGACAAATGGTCATCTCAGCTGAAAGGTTTGCTCTTTGCCTCACAGGGTTAGCTCCTGAGTGGGTACGACACAAGAAGACACGGCCCTGTCTGTGGATCCGTCTGTGAACGTTTCTAGACTCCAGGGTGCGGCCTCCCTGCCGACCTGCAGTATACCAGCTTGCTCTGGAGCTCCTTTGCCAACCCCAAGGTGACAATGTTTCCCTACTTCTTGCTGGCTGGGGTCTCCCAGTTCAGAGCCTATTCATCTCTCCTTCTAGGGGGCGGAAGAGAAACGCTTCCGTTGTCTTTCCCAAGGCCACAGACACATGTGACAGAGGCAAACCGCAGAGGTGACACCAGAAGACCCACTAGGGAAATCCAGAAGAGAAGCCCAGAACTGCCTCAGATTCCCTCCGGAATCTGGGGACATAAATATGAACAATAAATACAAAGACGATTAGACAGCGTGGATGGAAACCTCTGCTAGCAAAGACCGAGTAGTGCAGTTACCTGATAGGTGTGAGGTTGTAGATTTAATCACCAGTAAACACACACACCACATGCGCAACACACACACACATCACATACACACACACATCACATACACACACATCACATACACACACATCACACACATACAACACACACTACACACACCACACACACATACCACACACACCACACACACGTACACCACACATACACCACACACACCACACATGCATACACCACACACACACGCACTACATACACACACAGCACACACACAACACACACACACAGCAATACATACCACACACATACCACATACCACACACCACATATCACACAGAGCACACACCACACACACACCACAGACACACACACCATACACACCACACATGCACACACCACACACACATACACCACACACACAGCACACAGCACACAGCACACACACACACCACACATGCACACACCACACACACAGCACATACACCACAGACACACATACACCACATAACACACAACACACATACCACACCACATACACACACACACCTAAAACAATGCTTCAAAAAAAAAAGTAAACAATAAACCAACCAAAACAACAACAAAAACCAGAGGGAAAGTGCCAGGATAAGGCGGAGAAGGGAAAACAGCGTCCTTTGATGAACAGGTTTTGTTGTCTTAGTGACAGGAGAAACAAATGGGGCTTCTGCAGGGGAGCAGCAGCCATCTTAAGCGGTCCAGGATTCCCAGGCTAGAAGATGATTTCATTAGGCACACCCCTAAACTTGGTCCTGTTAGCAGGTGTAATAGGACTTTTTTCAGTTTCATAAAATACCTTGATAACTGGGAAGTGCCAGTTAATGGCTACCTGTTTCAACTATGAATTTCACAAAGATTAATATACCCCGTTAGGTTTCTTAAGATTCTATCTGGAGGCCTCCCTGAGTCTTGGGTGTTTTACAGTCTCCGTGGGCAGGAGCCCAACTGAAACTACCGTTCAGCAGCCTAACTGTCATCTTCATCTTCTCCTGGCATAAAAATACATATTTTTCCCATAATAAAGATTTTTTATAATAGCAATAAAATAACTCCAGAGAACATGGTTGTCTTGAGATAGCTTAGCTGTGCCTGGTGTCTCATAACACCCTGGGGATACAGCCCATAATACTCCCTTTAGCTGCCACGTCTTAGCTTAATTAAGGAATAAAGCCAAAAGGTCATGCTGGAGAAAAATGTAAATCTTCAAAACTTTCCATTCTTGACCCAAACTCCGTGTCATAAAAATCTCAGTTTTCTCTGGAACAAGCAGTCTGCCTACCCCGACAACTCTGAGACACTGGAACTTGCCACTTCTCTAAAATACGCTTCTGACACCAGGCAGATAAATCCTGACTTCACCCCGTGCCTGGAGTTATGTTTCTGCCTCTTTTGACAGGGCCCTGCAGAGCATCTGCCTGTCCCAGGGAAAGGAGAGCGGGGAGAGCTGAAGCCAGCTCCCTTGGCAAGCGCCATTGTCCACCATGTCTCCATGCTCAGAGTATCGGTTCCTGTTCAGATAGGAGGTGATGGAGTAAGGACTCCTTGTGAGTCTCAGAGGAGAAAATGAATACGTACGTAAATTCCTCTCTCTGGCTTATTTGCTATTCAGTTACTGCTGGAAATGCAAACTACGATTTTCGGCTCCAATCATGTTTTGGGGTCACTGATTACTGTCTGTCATGAGTTAGTTGGTTTGGACATAGGTTTTGTTTACTGGCGCTTCAATGATTTGTGGTGGAGATATACAAGCTATTGCATAGGCGCCGTACTCAAAACACATACTTTTGACCCACGACACTCACTTTAAACAGGAGATTTTCAGCCCCTAAACTGATTTGATAGCGCTGGTACAGTGCAATAATAAATATTATTTGTCTTCAAGAAATAGGACCTTCTCACATTTGTGGCTGTGCTAACTAGAGGAAAAGAGCTACCGCATTATGGAACTCACGATAGGTCATGTGTCTCTCTTCAGTGAGCAAGCGGACAGACAGATGCTCTGCTGATCAATGGATGCTGTGCTAGATCAATCAATTGATTGGGATCCAGATAATATGTATTTATGGGAGACGTGATATGAGTTATTTATTTATTTTTCTAGCAAATAAAGAAGTTCCACATGACTTCCATGAATGCGAATGGATGATAGGTCGGGTTGCCCCTAGAATCTTGCTGCAAAAAAGAAAATTCATTTTTCTTTCACTTCCATATCCAGTAGATATTATGGTGCAAAAAAATGAGATGTTTAAATATTTGATAAACGTGGGCAGAGCAATGCATTGCTAGCACCCCAGAGTGGCCCAGCCGTTCTCGGGGAGATAGAAATTTGTCTGCATACAAATGGAACTGTTTTGTAATTCTGGTCTTAAAATCAACATTCCTTTTTTTCCCCTCCTCTTCCTTGTCTATTTCTTTTCAATCACTACCCCACAGGGCTTGGGTTCGTGCTGGATGAGATCTGTGCTGTGCAAACCGTCAACTTTACTATGTTAATTCATCTCACACAGGTGCCCAGACACTTGCAAGCTCCTCTAAGCTATTATCATCCAGGAGAAGCAACTATCTGGGGATCAAGGGCTTTGCTGTTCCTCCTCACTGACCCACTTCTTATGTTAACCTCAACAACAAATAAACACTCTTTTGTAACCTGGAAGCCTCCTCAACGTGGTCTGTATTCACTTTCTGCAAAAACCACTGGCCCCAAAAACTAAAACTAGACAAAAAAAAAAAAAAAAAAAAAAAAAAAAGCAGGAAAAACAAGAACCAATAAAGCCTCCGGCCCCACCATGTTGGTTTTAGTACCCAGGTCCGAAGCCCCACTTCCCAACATGGAACTTCAGCTGAGCAAAAAGAAGTAGCAGACAGAAGGATGTCAACGACAAGGGCCACTTCTCACAGGATCTAGATGGACACTAGACTCCAAGGACGGAGTACAAAAGAGAAAGAACAAAGTTTCCTCCTCTGTTTGTGTGACCCTCCAACAGCCACACCACCCCATCCTCCATGATGCCAAAAGCCTGCCCACTGTTGCTGCTTCTGAAATCTACAGAAGGCAATCGGAACTCACAAAGCAAAGTCAAAACGAGGGCCGCGTTTTGTCAAGACAGGCTCCCTAGATGAATAAGACCGGATACCAACAAGGATCACACCATGAGGTTCACTCTGCACAGACATCATTGGAGAAGTTTGTGTTTGGAGTTATTAAATGGACAAATACACTGGCGGATACGACGTGTCGGATAAGACGGCCTACCTGAGAAATTAATTGTGACATACACAGAAGACACTCTGTCTTTTTGTCTGTTTGGAGTATCTCAGCATTAAGCTCCGCCTAGTTGCCTAGTGTCTACTCCTCTGGCTGAGTAAGGTCAGCAGAACTAGGGAGTGAAGGATGAGATGAACTGGGAATGGAGGACTCACACCTCTTTAGTAAAACATCTTAAAGGAATCTTGCGAGAAGGTGGATCTTTCGCAGTCTGCAAACAGTTTCTATTTGTTCCTTACTGTGTTAGGTCCTGATGGCTGCTGTAACAAATTACCACAAAGGTAGTGGCTAATGCAAGACAAAGTATGGTCACACCATTCTAGGGGGCAGAAATCTGCAGTCCACTTGAGCTGGTGTCAGCTCGGTGGTCATTTCAGAGGGACTCTATTCGAGGTTGTTTCCTGCGGCATCTAGAGCTGCACTCCTGGCTCATGGCTCCTTTCTCCATCGAGCTATAGCCTAACATTTTCCCTCTGATTCTGCTTCTGTCGCATGGCCTTCTTCACGTCTCTGTCAAATTAAAAGGCATGTCGTTTTTAAAAGGTCTGGTTTGGATCCTGAAATTAACCATTTGAGAATAAAAGTCATTTGGTCCCTGGACTCTTGGACTCTTGCTTTTTAACGTCCTGGTCTATGACTGAAGAAGCTCACTTTCTCTGAAATTTTCACGAGCCCAGACAAGCTGGGTTCTGCAGCTTTGCAGCATGCTAATCCTGCCAGATCCTGCATTCCTGCCTGACACTGAGAGGTATCTGGCACGGTCCGGGCTATAGATATTGAAGTTTAATTTTGTTTGAGAAACGGACAGCTTAATTTCACCTCAATTTGGGACTCAGAAAAAATATCCGTGTTTGTCAAGTAGAAAAACACAAAATTGGTTTTTTAAAAAAAAGGAAACAAAATTGTATTCTCAAGCTTCTAAAGTGGTCCGAGTGAGGGACAGGAGAGAGTGGGAAATTCTACACTTGACTAGCGAGCGCTTCCTCAAATGGCTTCTGCTTGATAATCTCACTTTTTTTTTTCCCCCTAGACAGGGTTTCTCTGTGTAGCTCTGACTGTCCTGGAACTTGCTCTGTAGACCAGGCTGACCCCGAACTCAGAGATCCACCTGCCTCTGCCTCACCAGTGCTGGAGTTAAAGGCGTGAGCAACAATCTCACTTTTTAAATGTCCCTGATTGAAGATGGCTGGGCCCCATTTGTGAAACACTTCGTGACTTGAGAGTTGGGGTGAATCCTGAAAACAGGGGAGTGTGGGTTGCTTGCTGTTACAAATATACTCTGTTTGAGGAAAATTTTTCACAGCGGACCTTTATTTTAGCACCCTGAATCTTAGCCTCCTGGGGAGGAAGTGTGTGAGGACAGCTGCAAGCCACACTCTGTGTCACCTGGATCCTGTCTTCTCGTGGAAAGCAGGAACAGACAACCCCCTTCCCTGGGACACTTGCCCCAAGCCAGCTGCCGTGGTCCCACATAGCTGCCACGGCCCCCACTGGGAAATGGTATCAAACCATCTAAATCTGCCCTCCTGTCAGTCTGACAGGGACTCCGAATGCACAACGGGCCCCTAGCTGATTACTTTCAGGTGCCGTTAGGACGAGTTCAAAATTCCGTCAGCAGCACACAGGCAATGTGAGCTAGGTTTCTCAGGGGTGGGCTTTCTCTAGTTAACAGGGAAGAAATGGCTTCTCATGTCACAGGACCTACAAAGGGAGAAGGAGTCTGGCGTGTTTACATTCTACAAGAAAGGAGGGTGATCACCTAAAGTGGGGAGGCACGCTGCTCCCCCAGTCGCAGTGGGGTAGGAGGGAGAGGCAGCCCCTCTGCCTCTGGGCTCCTGACACACGTCACCCTCCAGTGGCTCTCGACCTAATTGTCATTTTCTCATCATAACCCTCCTCCCTCACCCCAAATCCAACACTGAACGCTGCTCCCTATTCACGAGTCTCCAAAGCGGTCAACAAAGGTGAGTGCTGTTTTCTATTCTGTCTCTTGTTTTCCATTTTATTCTAGAAGGGAATCAATTAGTCGGGTAGAGACCCATCTTCCTCCTTTGAGGCATTCGAGCTTAAGTAGCTCAGAGAAGTACTACCACAATATTTTATTAAATGCCTGATTGTAATGTTTTAAAAGGGGGAGCAAGAGGGAGGGGCAGACAGGCAACTTTGGAACAAAACTAGGTCTTTGAAAGACCCTTTAGGGTGAGCTGTTTTTCCACTCGGGCTGGGCTGCTGTCTTTGCTTTTCTCTTTCTCTGCACACTCCCACCCATTAGCTGAGAAAGGGGTGTCCTTACGGAACGGCAACTCGCTAGTGAGCACAGGAGCAGCACACACATCTTCCCTTAAGCTCATCCTGGGTCTTTCCGGAAGCCCTGGCCAAGGTCCCTCCATGGCTGACCCTGGTGTAAATGAAGCAGAGCCCGTGGGCACCTTGGGGTGTGAACAGAGAAGATAAACCCCACACAGGTGCTGAACACACCCCTCTCTGGTTTCTCACCATCTGGCACTCGGGGGTATCTATTGATCTGTCATATATGGGCATGATGGTTTGTCCCTTAGCTGTGACATTGATCAGGATGTGCCTGGAGCTCTATGAAGTGTGTGGTGTGCCTAGGGAAAGGGCAGAGAGTCTTCTACTCTGGGTGACATCCAGAGAAGCCCAGAATCCCATTTCAAAAGGTCAGTAGAGTTCCTTCAGCTTGCGCTGACCACTTCCAATATGTCAAGCTACAGGGCGAAAGTCTGTTCTTAGCTTGGCATTTTTCTGTCTTATTCTTGCACTGAGGTGTGGGCCCTTAAGGTCAAGGATATCACATCATGATCCCTGCAGGTCTGGGCTGGACCCCACTGGGTTGAGAAAGTATCTGGTACTCACTGCAAGGAAAAGCCAGGCCAAGAGCTCAGGAGACAAGGCATACACTCCAGTAGCAAGGGAACATATTTAAGTACACTGACTGCGTCACATGTGACTGCCCACACAGCTCTGTTCCCCGGAACCCTCAAAGGCCAGCAGAAGTTGTCCCAGGCCTGAGGATGGAGGGACCAGCAGGTGAGGAGCATGAAGCTCGGTTAAGTCTGATAATCTGTCTTCAGGTTTATTCTGGACCCTTCAGCTGGGCATCATGGGAGAGACTGAAAATAGGGTCCTGGGTTGTCTGTCTGCCATCAGCTGCAAGCATGGCCGGGTTCATCTGGGCAGTGATTGCACATTTTAATCTGGGCAAGCTGAAGAGTCTTCACATATTCAGGAGTGTGTGTATGGAGTGGAGCCTCCTCTACACCATAGGCATTTCAGGACCCTTCAGTAAAGAGTGAAGGAGCCCCGGCTTCGGTTCTGCTGCCCCGGTCTGTTCTCTTATTAATGATGATCTCCTGTTGCCTCCCTAGCTGTGGGCTAGCAATGCCTAAATGAGATGGCGGTCTGAAGACATTTATTTGTTGTATGTATGTACAGATGTGTGTGTGTGTGTGTGTGTGTGTTTTCAGACAGAGTCTCATGTATCCCAGGCTGACCTCAAATCTACTCTGATTGAGCGAGGTTAACCTCGCTCCTCCTGCTTCCGACTCCCGAGTGCTGAGACTACAGGTGTGCACCATCACACGCAATGTCTACACAGTAATGGGGACCAAACCCAGAGGGCTTCCTGTATGCTAGGCAAGCGTCATCGAAAACGACACCCAGCCCCTGAAGAATGCTTGCTTGTCACTGTCTTCCTGATGGGAGCTGCACACTGGGATACAGGCATGAAAAGCGCCACACTTTCTGTGCGATGACTTCCCGATGAGAAAGCCTTTTCCTTCCCTATCTATTTACAGACCCCTATCCGCCTCCCATCAGCCAACGCGGTCCTCTGCTGCCACCAGCTCTGTGCAGTTGCAGCCACAGGCAATCAGATTAAATGTCCTATCACCCAACATTGATCAGATTAGCAACCTTGTAACTATTCATTAATTGCATTTTCTCTCAGTGCCCTATTCAACTCAATACCGAGCGCATTGTTCGTAGCATTAAAAAAGTAAATACAATTGGGATGCTTGTTGCGTTTTAAAATGAACCAGCTACTCCTCTCTCGAAACAGGGAATAAAAGGATAGGTAGGTTAATGAAATGCTAATTTTCTTGGGGCCAAACAATTAAACTAGGCAATTTCCCAGGAGAAGGAAGATTTCTGTGAGGGCCTTTCAGGATTCTGGTTTCCTCTGCACTCCTGGAAAGTTCCCGATACTTCTGGAAACATGGCCTCCATTTTTGTGTGGTAGAAGTATAAACTACACACAGACCCCAAAGGTGTTAAAGAAAAAAAAATCGTCATATTTATGATGACTTCAGAAATCTCAAGGGTGATTGTACAGGGATCCAACAGCATAGGGAGAGGAGAGTTGGCAGATTGCGAAGGGTGCTTACCCCGATGGGTGCCTGGGACCCAGTCAACCAGACTCCCTGACAGTAAAGGACAGTGGCACACAGGCAGAGGAGTGCTGTGGGCGTCAGCTCCTCACCCTCATCCCTTGACATCATTTCTCTGGGGGGGCATGCTCCTTTGTGAAGAAACCAAAGCCCTGGGCCGGAGAGAGTCGGAATAGATGCCACTTACTGGGCATGGGGCTAGTGAATGACAGGCCTTCACCCAACTTTCTGCGAACCCATCTAAAACCTCGTGGGGCCAATCCTGGGTACTCCCGTTTGTTCCACTTCAGGGTACGTACGTTCTTCTGGAGAGGCATTGACAAGAAAAAGTTACTCTCTAGCTAGGAAAGTTCTCCGGCAGTGAGGTCTGACAATGAGGAAGATGATGGGGACTTAGCTCAGCAGGCCACAGTTTGAAACAAAGGACTCAGCACACTGGGTTGGGGGTTTGAGGAAAGACCCACAGATGGGGCTGTGTCCTATATCCAGCATAGCCTGTTTTTGGAGATGTCTTCAATTTTCTAATGCACTTACATGACTTTCCCAGTCTACTAGTGGAGAATCCTGGTTATTAGATCTTTTTATATAAAACACCAGCAACAGTGTTTGATGAGTGGCAGGCGCTGGGTTAGGCACTTCATCTCATGTAGGGAGTTTTCATTTCCTTCATCATGAATTGTTCTGAAGGGAGATGGAGAAGGAACAGGGGAACTCCCTTTAAAAAATTCCTGTTTATGTATTTATTTGCTTATTTAAAGACAGGGTCTCACTATCAAGCCCTAGCTAGTTTGGAACTCTCTATGTAGACCAGGCTGGCCTCAAACTCAGAGGTCCTCTGCCTCTGCCTCTGCCCCCACATCCCGAGTGCTGGGATTGAAGCTGTGTATCACCACCACACTCAGCAAACCAGGGAAATTTTTTTCCTGGCTTGGGATCCGTGCAGATTCCCACTTGGACCTGCTGGCTCCCGCTGCCTGGCTGACTTGGGAGCAGGCACTGACTTCTCAGACAACATGTTCGCTCATGTTCTCTCATCTGGAAAATGTGAACGAAGACAGCGACTCTCAAATTCTGCTGTTAGGAAGCTAGGAGGAAAATATGTCATTTGAAAATAATTAGCCCAAGCCCACGCAGAGGAAGCCTGGCATCTATGGCTTTTAAAACAAGTCACTATGTCACGGAAACAAACATGTATAATCAGCGTGTGCCTATTCTTCTCCTTCCCCACTTCACTGTTTTCCATGTGTCTTTACTTCTTAGAGCCTGTGACCCACGTGTGCACAGTTCCTCTCTAGAACAGGTTGACTTCAACTAAAAAGGCAAGAATCGCTCAAAAAAGAAATCTCTGTGGCCATGTAAATGTCAGCTAGCATCTCACTGACAGAAACGTCCCAGGGTTTCTGTGCCCCAATGGTTAAGTCAAGTCCATCTTTCCATGGCTGCTTAAGGCATTTATTTATTGTGTACGTGTGCACGCATGAGCTGTGTGTGCTGGCACATGTATGGAGAACAGAAGGCAACTCAGGAGTCTGTCTCCTCTTTCTACCATGTGGGGTTCAGGGATTGAATTCTGGTTATCAAGCTCCATGGCAACGGGCAGGCAGACACGTGCTGGAGCGGTAGCTGAGGGCTTGCATCTAATCCAAAAGCTGGAGGCAGAGAGAGCCAGAGGCTGGGCCTGGAAACCCACCCTCAGGGGCACATTTCCTCTAACAAGGCCACGCCTCCCAATCCTTCTCATGATAGCCCACTAAGGGCCAGTCATTCAAACATCTGAACCTATGGGGGGGCATGCTCATTGAAACCACCATACCCACGTCCTTAAAGTTTCTACAACTTCTCAAAGTAGGGCCATTAGCTGGGGACCATGTGTTGGAAAACATGAGTCTGTGGGGGGACATGTCACATTCAGCCCACAGTCCGGTGCTGCTACTGTTAATATCCGGGGCTCTTCAAAGACAGGGAGTAGCACAAAGCAGACCCGAGCTGCTCCCCTCACAGGCCGTCTGCGGGTCTGTGCATAGTCCGCTTTACACTCCCAATACCGAAAGGCACTAGGGAAGAATGTGGGGATTTTAGCTGACAGGTTATGGGAATCATCAAAAATCAAGCACGATAAAGAGGAGCAATATTTATGGCACATTAAAGCCTTCCCCGTTATTGGTTAGTACGCCCCTCCATTGTTTAACTGCAATTGGTTCCACTTTCTCAGTGCGATTTTTATACACGCGAGTTAAAAAATAATGCGGCCTGCAAGTCAAAAGTTAAAGACCACGACAAGGCCTATTAGAATAACATTACACTTCTTCATTCCTTGCGCTTACTTGGTCAATTACTAATTATTTCTTTTTTCCCATGCAACAAAATAGAAGCCATAAAATCTTTGATTTAATGAAAACTTCTTTACCAAATAGGTCCTCCAACTCTGCCGAGGTAATTTATCTACCACAGTAGGCAATGACCTTTTGTGAGTCACGAGTCATTCCTCACTACTAATGAGGTGTGCCCAGATGCCAACCCGTGTCTGGACAGCCCCCTCCTCCCTGAAGCAGGCTGGGCTGCTCCTGTGCCTGGCCAAGGCTCTGCCTAGGTCCCCACGGTAAACCTACCTAGGCGGGCATCTGTTCCCTTTCCCTGAGCTCTGCTCTTCTCTGAGGAAGAAAGAATTGCATGTGGAAGACGCTAACAGATGCCTCACTACGGTCTGGGAAGAACATAGTTCCTGGCATTTAGACAGAATGGTCTCTCAGTTATGGGAAAAATAAGCAGGTTCTCTGACTGGTTTCCATGTCTTATCAATCAGAGCAGTGTTCGATGGGAGCCATGCTGTGAGGCTGTGGTCTCCAGGGAAGTTCTGAGAGAGGAGTCAACTGCATAGCTGCTTGTGAATTGTGATGCATAACACTGACTGTCTATTTTAATCTGAATTATGACTTATAGGGGATTACTAATTACATACATGGCTCACTAGTTACACTTGAATATTTATGGCTGTTCTGCACCAATATCTTAGGTGCGTAACTGAGAAGCTTAAGATAAAAAAATAAAATGACTATAGGTTTCATTATTTTCTTCCTGTTTACATATGGATTTTCTTAGAAATCTTCCCAATTTCTGGGGCTTCAGAGGGAAGAAAGACATGTCCGTGATTTGGTCCAGAGGTGATCGCTACAAGGCCAGAAGGAACTGCAGTGAAGTCTGGGCCATGTGGCCTTCCGCTGAGCTCCTGCCAGCATATGGTCAGGGGTGAAGACCAGTAACTGCCCAAAGAGCAGGTTGTCCCCTCCCACCTCATTCCAGCCTTGCAGTGTATTTCCATGCTGTACTGTAGACGTAGTTTTCTTTGGACTGCCAGCTAACGAAATAACGACATGGAGATGTTTTATTAATTATGAAAGCTTGGCCTTAGTTGAGGCTTGTTCCCAACTAGTTCTTACAATTTAATTAACCCATACTTTTAAATCTGTGTTCTGCTTTGAGGTTTGGTTACCTCTAATCTGTACTGTACGCCCAACTTCTTTAGAGTCTTACTGGCTTCTCTCAGTGTCTCTTCTTCCCAGAATTTTCTCTGTCTCTGGAAATCCCACCTAACCTCTTCCTGCCCAGCTAGTGGTTATTCAGTTCTTTATTATATCAGTCACAGCAATATTTCTTCACACAGTGCACAAATATCCTACCATATTTCCCTCTTTTATATAAGTAAAAAGAAAAGATTTTAACTCTAACATAGTAAAACTATATACAATGAGAACAATTATCAGGTAAGAATTACATTTACAATGTTCAGTCTATATTTGGCAAATTCAGAGAAAATATTCCATATCTTTCTTATCTTGGTGATTCAAAAGTTTTGTACCTAATTTACATCTTATTCTAACTTGTATTACCAACCAAAATCTATCTTTTTAGATCTCAAAACATTTCCTTAGATAAACAACTTAAGTTTTTATGTCTCTCAACTTTATACACATTAGACCTCTTTTATGAGTTTCTTTTCTGAATTTGGTAACAAGAAAAATGGTAACTATAATTATCTAGTCTTCAACACCATCAAAGACCCAAGAAGGACATAATACTACCTGAGTAAACAGAAGATGTAGAGCTAGTAACTTTCAAAACTATCGAAACAACAGAGACAACCTGGCTGCCTGGATAGTCATTCAAATTTTCCTGTAACACTTGGGCATCCATCTTTGGCCTACAGGCCTAGAATATCTGATAGACTTTTCTGTGAAGCAGAAATTTTGAAAGACTGTATTGCCTTGTCTTAGCAAAGTTTGGCAATCATTTTCTTTTGGGTCCTGATTGTTCAGTTTGGACAGCAGTTGAGGCAAAGGCAGTTTCTTGTCCCATGGCTAACTTTGTCACAATAAAAGCAAACTCCATATGCAGGTTCTTTGATGCCCATCATTCTTTTTTGAAGTACATTGGTGCTGCCAGAAACAGACGTCTTACTCATGAAAAGCCTTATGTTATTAAAACATCACAAATGCTATATTCTGTAGGTCTCTGAAGTGTTTAAAGACCATCTATATATCTAAAAATATATCTGTTTGATCTTGAAAACATACCTAACATGGTTACAAATTTGAATGTTATAGAGATAACTACTAACATACATGTCTTAATTATCTTAAACAGTTTCTAATAATAGCCTTTAAGGATTAGATCTTTACATTATATTTTAAAAAGAGTTGCATAGGTACAATACCTTAAACAAGAGCAGAAACATATATACAGTATGTTAAAACAAAAATAACCTTAAATTGTATCAATATGCAAAATACCTTAAACAAGAGTGAAAACATATGTACAATATAATGAAAATAACCTTAAATTTGTATCAATATACAAAAATCCATACCAATGTAAAATATTTGAGACTAGTAGTTTTTTAGTATAAAAGTAGACTTGCAAGTAATCCTTTTATCCCATCACTTCTATGCTATATCCCCCCTTTTATCCCATCACTTCTATTCTATATCCCTCCTTTTATCCCATCACTTCTATTCTATATCCCTCCTTTTATCCCATCACTTCTATGCTATATCCCTCCTTTTATCCCATCACTTCTATACTATATCCCCCCTTTTATCCCATCACTTCTATACTATATCCCCCCTTTTATCCCATCACTTCTATACTATATCCCCCCTTTTATCCCATCACTTCTATACTATATCCCCCCTTTTATCCCATCACTTCTATACTATATCCCCCCTTTTATCCCATCACTTCTATACTATATCCCCCTTTTATCCCATCACTTCTATACTATATCCCCCTTTTATCCCATCACTTCTATACTATATTCCCCCTTTTTTCCCTTCAGAAAGAGATCCCTGAGTCTAATTTCCTTTGTTCAGCCATTTTTTCCTGACCATGACCAATTACAACATGCAACTAACTTTCCTAAATGATGAAAAATATCCATAATCCACCAAATAACCCAAAACCATCCATCCTGCCTCTTGGAAATGTGGGCATCATGTTCTCTAGACTGCTTCCTGTTGTCTGGGGATGATAGTTTCTTTAGCAGACCCTGAGAAAATAGGAAAAATGGTCAAGTCCTGAAAGAACTAGCTGTATTATTTTTTTGTTTAGTCTTTGTATGATGGGAAAATGTCATGCTTATTTGAATTCCTGGCTGAAGTAATCTGTGAGACTGGACTACTGTGTAACAATCTTTTATTTATATAGTGTGAATGTATTAGTCTCATTGGTTAATAAAGAGCTGATTGGCCAACAGCTAGGCAGGAAGAGGTTAGGTGGGACTTGTGGACAAAAAGAGTACTGGGAGAAGAGGGCATAGTCACCAGAGATGCAGAGAGAAACAAGATGAACATGCCATGCTGAAAAAAGTTACTGTCACGTGGTAGAGCATAGATAAGAAACATGAGCTGGGTGGCGGTGGCACAGCTGGGCAGTGGTGGCACATGTCTTTAATCCCAGCACTTGGGAGCCAGAGGCAGGCGGATCTCTGTGACTTTGAGGCTAACCTGGTCTACAGAGCAAGTGCCAGGACAGGCTCCAAAGTTAGAGAAACCCTGTCTCAAAAAAAAAAACAAAACAAAACAAAAAAGTCTCACAGTCTCATGACGGTCATGGTACAGACACACACCTCCCAGCCACTGCCTACCAGCTTAAACCAACGGCATGAGCCCTGCCAATACTCCGTGAGTTAAGCCACATGGCGGTGGGGGGGGGGGTGTTAAGTTTTGCTCATGCAGACAGGAAAGATCACAAATATGCAACAAAGACAGATCCAGACCAAACCAAACCAAACAAAACCCACTAAATGGGCTACAGTGTGTTTAAAATGTACAAAGGCTTGGGAGAAAAAGAAGGAAGAGTATAGACAGTTATAGAAATAATAGTTTAAAAATAATGAAGTTCTTTGGAAAAGGAGTAAAGTAATATAAAAAAAAATCCATATAAAGATGGAAAATACACAGGGAGTCTGGATCCTGTATGTTACTGTGTTGTCTTTAAATTTTTGATTTCTGATGAACAAACAATAGCTGCTGAGAGACATTGTATTATAAAAACTGCTAAATTAAACCAGCCTACTGATTTTAAAAATGTCTTAACTTCAAAATGTAACTCAAAAAATGTATTATATATTTTACATTATATATTATATATTATACTTTTGTTTCCACAGGAAATGAGAGGCTATGGATTCATTCCAGGTTGATATGGATCAGGTTTGATTGGCAAAGACTGCCTGAAAATCCTGGCTACAGACATAAAGAAATAAATTCACTCCCCCAAAACCCCCCAAAACCAAACTAAACAAACAAACAAAAAAATCAAGCTATAAGACATGTAATGTACATTTTGCCTGTTCAAACATAAAACAAAAAAATCATCTTTGGCGGACTTGCATACAATGCACAGTCTATATTTATATTAACAAAGTATGTATATTACCTTTGGAAGTTAATGTGTGTGTGTGTGTGTGTGTGTTTTTTTTTTTTTTCAGAGCAAGGAGACCATACACCAATGAAAACAAACGGCTCAGGTGATTCAGCATCTTAGAATGTTTCTGTTGCAATTTCCTCAAAGTTCTGTACCCAGAACAACTTCAGCGCTGACAGATGAGATGGTCCAACATCAACTATTCCAACCAAGACTTAACCATTATCCTGATTTTTCTCATTTTCCCCCAAAATGCTGATAGCCCCAGACAATGGGGAGAAATCTAGAGAAAACAGCATCCACATTCCCAAAAGATAGGTTAAGAATGTTTCTCTTTGTTGGGGGGGGGGGGTGGTTGCAAATTGTTACTTGTCATGGTCAAGAAAACACTATTCAAAAGAGTTTAGATACAGGGATTTCTTTCTGAAAAGAGAAAGGCGGGTATAGAAGTGCTCAAAAACAAAAAACAAAACAAACAAACAAACAAAACCCGGTGATTACTGAATCTTCTTTACTCCCAAAAGCAACCATTAATCTCCAAATATTTTATAGTGGTATCGATTTTGGTTTACTGATATAAATTTAAAGTTATTTTTGTTATATGTAGGTATGTTTCTACTCTTGTTTGAGGTATTATTCTTATTAAACTCATTTAAAATGTAATGTATAATTAAAATACAAGTTAGTAATCATATATAATAATCAAACTTCTAGTCATATGTTTTGAAGGTTAAACAGATCTATTTAGATAGATGGATGGTATTAAACACTTCAAAAACCTACAGAATATAGTATTTAAAATGTTTTTAATAATATAAGGCTTTTCCTGACAGTGAGAAAAATCTACTCCTGGCAGAACCAATTTACTCAGAAAATATGATGGGCATTGAAGAAACTCCATATGGAGTTTGCTTTCTTTATGGCCAAAGTTAGTCATTTGGGCAAAGAAACTGCCCTTGCCTCAATTGCTGACAGTTACTGTCCAAACTGGACCAGCAGTATGCAAAAAAAAAAAAAAATAACTGCCGAACTTTTCAAGACAAGGTAGAACAGTCCTTCAAAATTCCTGCTTCAGAAAAAAATGTCTGTCAGATATACTAGGCCTATAGGCCAAAGATAGATTCCCCAATGTTACAGAAGAACTTTCAGTGACTATCCAGGCATCTAGATGTCCCTATTGCAGGGTAGTATTATACCCTTCTGGGGTCTTTGATGGAGGTAAAGACTAAATATTTAGACCTAAATTTTTCCTTGGTTATGATAAGAGATAAGTTAGGTATAAAACTTTAGACTCACAAAGATTAGATAAATAATAGAGTATTTTCTCTAAATTTGCCAAATATAAATAAATTGGATATTGTAACTGTAATCCTTGATAACTGCTCTTGTTATATATAGTTTTGTTATGTTCAAATTAAAACCTTTCTTTTGAATTAGACAAAAAGGGGGAATGCTGTGGAATAATCTTTTTGTTTACTGTAAATATGTATTACTCTCATTGGTTAATAAAAGTTGACTGGCCAATAGCTAGGCAGGAAGAGTTAGGGGGGACTTATGGACAAAAGAATTGTGAGGAGAAGAGGACATAGTCACCAGAGATGTGGAAGGAAACAAGATGAACGTGCCATGCTGAAAGAAGGTACCACCATGTGGTAGAGCATAGATAAGAAATATGAGTTAATTTAAGTTGTAAGAGCTAGTTAATAACAAGCCTAAGCTATTGGCTGAGCATTTATAACTGAAAATACATCTCTGTGTGGTTATTTGGAAGACAGCAGTCCCAACAAAAAACTGCCTACACAGGACCATCTTAGTTAACAGTTTTTTTTTTTTTTTTTTGTTTTTCGAGACAGGGTTTCTCTGTGGTTTTGGAGCCTGTCCTGGAACTAGCTCTTGTAGACCAGGCTGGTCTCGAACTCACAGAGATCCGCCTGCCTCTGCCTCCCGAGTGCTGGGATTAAAGGCGTGCGCCACCACCGCCCGGCAGTTAACAGTTTTGAAGCTGTTCTGGATGTAGAATTTTATGGAAACTGCAACAGAGGCATTCTGAGAGGCTGGATCAGCTGAGATACTTATCTTCATTGGTGTCTGGTCCTTTTTTTCTGAAAGCACATAAAATTTTAAATGTGACATATATTATATGCATTAACACAAGTATAGAATGTACAGTGTGCACAAGTAGATTAGAAATGATTCTTTTGTTCTATGTTTGAGTAGGTAAAACTTTGGCTTGTTTGGATAATATAATTAAACTTCTATCCATACCATATGAAAGCATGAGGACTCTATAGCCAACAAGATGTATCATGGCTCATCCAGTCTCAGAGCTGCTCCCATGTAGAGGGATCAGAAGATATGTCACCTGTCCTGTAGTCCTCCTTGGTTTCTTTTTTCATGTCTGTAGCCAAGATTTTCAGAAGGTCTTCCCAATCAAATCTGATCATTAATTTTGAAGAGAACCATAACTTTTTGTTTCCTTTGGTAACAAAGGCATAACCTCTCCCCCATGCAACAAAATTTCTGACATCCATTTGAAGTTAAGACATTCTTAAAACATATAGGTTAGTTTAATTAGTAGTTTCCATAACCCAATGTCTCTCAGCAGTTTTTTTTTTTTTTGTATATTAGCATTTAAAAATTCAAAGTCAATGAAGCACCATTGATGGGGGAAGGTCATTGGTTAAAAAATAAAGAAACTGCCTTGGCCCATTTTATTGGTTAGAACATAGGTGGGTGGAGTAAACAGAACAGAATGCTGGGAGGAACAGGAAGTGAGCTCAGAGACTCCATGCTCCCCTCTCCCGGGCAGATGCGATAGCTCTGCTCTCTGAGGCACACACTCAACTTTTTGGATTGGATGAAGCTCCGATCCAGGATGGACGTAGGCTAGAATCTTTCCCGGTAAGACTGATGCTACACAGATTATTATAAATGGGCTAGTCCAGGTGCGAGAGTTAGCCGAGAAGAGGCTAATAGCCGAGAAGAGAATAGATATAATGGGTCAAGCAGTGTTTAAAAGAATACAATTTGTGTGTTGTTATTTAGGGGCATAAGCTAGCCAGGCGGCCAGGGTGCTAGGGACGCAGCCCCACCGCTCCAATTACTACACACCATATAGGATCCAGACACCCTGTGCATTTCACATCTTTAGGTGGTTTTTAATATATATATATTATATATTATAATATATATATATATTACTTTACTCTCTCTTTAAAGACTTTTTTTTTTAAAAAAAATGATTCTTTTTCTATGATGGTCTGTAACTATCTTCTTTCCCTTTTCAGCATCTAAGCACATTTTTAAGCATACAGTTGAAAGGTTTTCTGTGTCTAGACCTGACTTTACTAAGCACCCGTAGCATTCTCTGACTGCATGAGACAAATCTCAAACTTCCATGTCATCTGCTGTACTGCTCAGCTTATCGCCTGGTGCTGGCAGCTGGCTTCCGCTTGCAGGCAGCACCTCTGTACGCTAAGCACCAGTCCGCCTGAGAGACTGCAGGACTAGGAAGCCACATCCGACTCCTTGTCTAGAACTTTTCTTAGCTTCCTCAGGTCGTACATTTGGATATTTGAGCTTCCACATTGGATACTATAGGTCAGCCAGCTCACAAATAATGACAAGGAGACTTAGTATTAATTATGAAAGCTTGGCCTTAGTTTAGACTTTTTCCCAACTAGCTCTTATAATTTAAGCTGTATTTTTAAAATCTACATTCTCCCTTGCGGCTTAGTTACTTTAAATCATCTGTACCATATGTCAGACTTCTTTAGAGTTCCACTGGCATCTCTCCAAGTATCTTCTTCCCAGAATCCTCTCTGTCTCTGTAAACCCTACCTAACCTCTTCCTGCTTAGCTATTGGTCATTCAGCTTTTTATTAAACCAGTCACAGCAATATACCTTCACACAGTGTACAAATATCCCATGATGCTCTAGCTACTGCTGGGGGAGTGAAAATATTTGCAGATGGGCAGTTCTGGAATTCCTTCCAGAATGTTCTATGAGTCTCCTTTTACAATATGTGGCAATGTCGTGATGCTCAGGCTACAGAAACACCTGAATTCTTCTGTCTACCCTGTTGGGGACAGCCTGTGACTTTCACACCGGCTCCAGATAGGGGAGGGCTTGTCCTGTCTCACCAAACGTCAGAAAGAAACAGAAGGTGGTGCTCCATGCTGCCTTCCATGGAGGGCAAGGCTAGAAGCTTGTAGGGACAGGCAGAAACAATGGAAGACCATGAAGGAGCACCAGGCCAGACACATGCCAGTCTGACCAGTTGCTCCCTGCGTCATGTTTGGACAGCATATGAAATAGTGAGAAACAAATGATGTAACATAATCAAACTTTGAATGTTTACTCTGGCGCTATTAGTATGTGCATTCACGCTGATTACGTGACATTGTCTTTGAGTTTGAGTTCATGGAGCTACATGAAATAAATTCTAACCTTACAGATAAACTTACAGTCTTGTTTTCATTTTTGTTTTTCGAGAGAGGGTTTCACTGTGTAGCCCTGACTGTCCTGGAACTCACTCTGTAGACCAGGCTGGCCTCAAACTCACAGAGATCCACCTGCCTCTGCCTCCCGAGTGCTGGGATTAAAAGAATGAGCAACCACAGCCAGGCATAAACTACAATTTTTATGAAGAAGGAAGAAGAAACCTAATTATTTCAAACAGAATATTTTCCCATAAACCTCAATAGTCTCATTGAAATTCAAATAAAAGAGTCCAGGAAGGACTGAGTGCTGTGTTTAGTGAATTAAATTCCTAGATAACTTTTGCTTTTGAGATCAGCAAGCTATCAAGATCACTAAGCTCATTTATCAGGGAATTATCTCCTGGATAGTACAGAGAAGCAACTAGCACAAACCCCAGCTTCTGGCTAGGTCAATGAATCTGTTCCAGTCCTATGTCTGGGTGAGGCTGGTAACTGGACTCAGGGGGGAAGCCACTGCATTTGACACAGAAAGTGATCTCTGCCTTAAATCTGTCAGGATGGCCCTGTGGCCACTTCTGCAAAAACCCTTGAGGACAAAATTTATTGTTATGCCTCAATAGCTTTTTGTTCACCTCCAAAACAGGGGTCCTGGGTCATGCTAACGACTGCAGAGAGATAAAGCACTCTATATTTTATTAAAAAGGACCCCTTAATAATTAATCAAATGTGAAATTTGTTTTCCATCACCAGCACTAACGCTAAAGTGCTGGCCGCCCCTTCTTTCCTCTCAGCCTGCTTTTCCTTTTAAATCACCCTCTGTGGATTCCCGCGGCTGCAAAGCACATGAGCAGAAAAAAGCCTGATTTATGACTTGACTTTCTAAATTGTAATCACACCTCTCGGCTCCTCCTGGAGAAGGGTTGGGGGATTCCTGTCAGATAAACACATGAGACTCGGTTCTCAGGTCCTTTAGATACACTGCAGGGGGGCATGAGACCACTGGATAATCACCTCTCCTTGAAGGCCAGACCTCAGCATGGCGCCCCGGCGACTTCATTGCATTCATTGCAACCCAAAGTGTAAAGGAGCAAAGAGCTCAGAAAGAATGGCTGTCCTCATCCCCAGCTAGGCTAAAGAGCCCCCCCCCCCCCCCCCCCCCCCCCCCCCCCCCCCCCCGGCAGGACAAAGACCTCAGCCCCGTGGTCCATTTCCAGGCAGCCAGCAATGGAGCCAGATCAGCTTAGAATATGGGTGGTGTCTTGGGGAAGTCGGAGCCACCGACAGACACTAAGGCAGGGACGCTGCTGACAGATTAACACCAGATAGCGGACACTGTTGGGAAAGTAGACTGTGTGGGATGTGCATGGAGTTGGGCTAAGGAGGAGCTTCCGAAGAGAAGAGTTGGGGAGGAAGGAGGAAGGTGGGGTGCACAGCTGAGGGTACAAACCCAGCGATGTGAAAGGCGAGTGGGCGGCGGGGCCGGCCAGGAAATGCATGGAAGAGCAGTAACCGCTGGCAGCGTCGATATTCTCCCTCTGAGCACTAATTACATTATTAAGCAAACAGAGCAACACAGGGGCCGAGGGATGGAAACATGTATTCAGGATCCAGGCACTCTGCTAGGCTGTAAACAAGCGTGTTTTCCAACCAAAATGTGCTACTGGGCACTTCCCTTAACTTCCTGCGCTTTAGAAGAGGAACTACCCTCTTCTACACAAGCCACGCTGGAGCAGTCCCCCTGCTGTTCGTGAGTCATGGCCAGGGCGGTGGGACCCTTTTGGGTGGAGACGCAGGTCTCAGGAGGTACAAGATTTCAGGAGCAGCAACTTGCAATTTTCTTGGCTGCAGAGCACGCATTTGCTAATTAGACCTTTGCTAGACACTAGAACCCAAATCTTCTTTGATCTCCCTAAATCCAGTCTAAAGAGGTGGGTGTAAACACAGGATTGGAAGAAACCAGGAACAACATGGAAAGGATTTGTATGCGATAGGAATAAATCTGTTTTAAAAAAAAAAGTCTAAGAGGAGCACACAGAAGGGAACCTGCAGCAGGCTGAGCCAGCCGGCTGAATGGCAGAGAGAATAGAGGCTATTTGAATACTGATGTGGCCCTCACTTTCTTCCATTTCCATTAATGACATGCTCATCAAGGGCAAACAATGGGACCGGCTGCCGGCGCCTGTCACAGTGTGTGGGTGCTGGGATGCCAGGCTGTCATCCGGGGCTGCATTTAGAGACCTACGCGCTAATAAGAAGTGCTCTGTGCCGTCAATGCAGACAGGTGCTTCCTCGGCTGGGACATGCTCCATTCCCTTCCCCCTGAAGCGCCCCCCCCCCCAGCCCCCCTGACAGACACCATGAAATGCACAAATTAACAGCCCCATCATGTTGGGCTGCGGCTGCCTGCGGTGAGAGCAGAAAATCAAGTTGTCACCCAGGGTACAGTGGTACAGCCGCAGCCTCATTTCTCTGTGGGTGCCCTGTAATAGCAAGTGCCAGACAGCTGGCTGGACGGGAGGCTTTAGATTAAGGCCTGACACACTCTGGCCAGAGAATTGGTCGTTGCTGCTTCCATGGGAAAATTCTGGAACAAACATCTGGAGGGAGTAAAGTTTCCTGAGCAGAAGCGTCCTTTGCTCCTTCCAGACAGGAAAGTGCCAGGGCCAGGTCTGAGTGGCACTTCCTCTCAAAGCAAGAAGCAAAAACAAACAAACAAACAAAAAACCAAAAAA
This sequence comes from Microtus oregoni, assembly GCF_018167655.1. Taxonomy (NCBI): domain Eukaryota; kingdom Metazoa; phylum Chordata; class Mammalia; order Rodentia; family Cricetidae; genus Microtus; species Microtus oregoni. The sequence goes on from NW_024543073.1 coordinate 21,194,279, forward strand.
AACAAAACCAAAAAAACAAAAAACCCAAACAAACAAACAAACAAAACACAAAAAAACTGAGCTCCCCAAGCCTCCGGCTTTAACTCAGCTGAGAACTTTACTAGGGACTTAGAGTAGGTGACAGTCAAGAAGTCAGCCAGGATTTCAATGGTCCAGCAATCTGCTCTGTCAACACAGAGAGTTCCGGGGCTCCAGCTTCTCACAGCCAGGCAGTAGGCCCTCCTCTAGAGCACAAGGACTCGCGCTAGGATGAATGCTGGTAGCCACAACCTGCTGCCCACAGCTTCCCTCCCAGCTCTAGACCGGTCTGCCCTGCCCTACAGCTACTTCTCACAGAAGAAGAGATTTGAACCAAGTCTCAGCCTCCAGGCTCCACAGTCACTGGCTCCGGGTGTATGGTGACCTGTGCTAGCCTGGGCTAACATTTGTCCTGGTCAAGTGTACAGAAGGAAAGAAATGGGGACCCCCCCAAGCCCTTCAGACTCCAAGGAGTTTAATGACATAAGAGCCCAAGAACTTCAATATAAAACAGGAAGAGCAACTAACGAAACTTACAACATAAAACCCCCCTCCTGTCATCTTTATAGCATCAGTATAACACTCTATTGAATTTATGAGCTACATAATGACTACGGAGACTGTACCTGGAATTAGAACCAACTCAGAAGTCTCAACTATAAAGCTTTTTCTAGCATTACCCCCATCCTTCTAGTTTTTCCCATCCTCTTCCTTTAGCCAAGGGACATTGCCCTCTTCAAATGTAGGCCTGAGATAGAACATGCAGCTTGCTAGTAAATCTTGACTTCTTCCAGGGCTAGGGCCATTCATTCCAAAGCCTCCGATACATTTTGGAAAACAAACCTGTAAGTCTTTTCTTTGCATAAAGCCTGTCAAATCGAGAGCTTGCCAAGGACATACCTTGGCTGTTTCATTATCTGTAACTCCATGTTGCAAAGGCCTTTCCAAAGTGGAGACTACACTCCCCTCAGAAGTTGGCACAATGCATCTGCACCCAGGCGCTCAGTGTGGGGATGGGAGGTCTGGTCAAGTTTCTAGTGATGGGAGAGTTGGGATGTCCGTCACTTGGCTAAGCCGCATGCTCGGCTCTGTTTTCTGTTTCCATTTCACTCCTTAAGTCTCTCTGCTCCCCAAGGATTTTTCTGAAGGGGTAATAAAATAAAATGGGTGAAACAAAACCATAAGCCAGTTAAGTCTGAAAGACATGTCACCTCATCGAACAGGAAGAAACGGGCCATTTCCATGCCTAAGGCTGACAGCAACGCCTGAGCTGGCAACAGTGCTATTTCACTTGATTTATAGAATAATGGGTGACAAATGACGACAAAAATAAACTTTTACTGCACTGAACTGCTCCTTTATTTATGAAATTTGGCCAAGTAGTGAAATCTTTTATCTGCAAGTTGTAACACGGAGTGGGAACGAGCGATTATGGTGTGGTAATAGCAACCCCGCGACGGAGGCTGAGTCAGTTGGAAATGGATTGGGGTAAAATAACAACCGCGCCATGATAAATGTGAACAGCCCTTTGCTGACAGATGATCTAACAGGTGTTCATAACAACTATATAAGAGGATTTATTTATGACCAGCCACAGCCGCAGCTCTGTAAATCAGCTCCAACAGCTGCACTCCGCTGAAACCAAGTCCCTGATGGGGGAATGGAGCGAAAGCCCAAAGAACACAATTCACTCCAGAATCTTAATCATCAAATAACATTTTTTTTAGGTAATTACAGCACCACATAGAAATCATGATTACTTTCAATTAGAAATCTGAGCTGTCTATAACTTTGTTTACAAAATATTTTTATTTCAGGCTGTGTAGCTTGGATGAAGACCGAGCCAGAAATGAAGATGCTGGGGTCAAGGAAAGAGCACCTGGGGAGGGTGATGCAGTTTTGTGTGATGCCACCATGGGGCCCTTCCCACTAGCTACATTGTTAAAATGCTCCAAACTTTAATGGAAGGGGAGGATACTGGTTTCCCCATCTTCTCCAGCAGGGCATGCCCACTCTGGCAGTACCATCTCCTGGCAAACACTCTTTGTACCACATACCATTCATAGCCAAGGGCGAAGACGCACAGGAATGAGCTCAGCAGAAGTGGGCTACAAGCTGGACCAAAGGGGTTTACCTCATTCTTTCTTCACTGCTCTGCCATGGCAGAGTCTGACTTTTTATTTTTGTAGGTTACATATTTTTAAGTAAAAAAACAAACAAAACAAAATAGCCAGGTGGAGGCACAAGTCTTTAATTCCAGCACTTGAGAAGCAGAGGCAGATCTCTAAGTTTGAGGCCAGTTTGGTCTATAGAATGAGTTCCAGGCCAGAAACCCAGTCTCAAAAATCAAACATATATATATATATATATATATATATATATATATATATATATATAAAGCCTGGGTTACATCATGAGACCTTGTGTCAACCAAAATTTTTTTTTCACAATGCCACATCTTCTTGTACGCCCACCACTCTTACCTCCCTACCCCTCCCTCCTCATCTGTGCAAATCTACCAAGTTGATGTCTATTCATTTTCTTTTGTGACCCACTACTGAGTTAACTAGGGCCATTTGTGTGACCACGGGTTTGAAAATATCCATGGTGGGCTTGGCAGAAGGGACATATAACTAAAGGCAGTAGCAATTCTTTCTAATATTTCAGAGGTAAGAGGTAGGGCCCTGTGACCCCACTCCCTTCCTCGATTGAGTGTTGATAGGGTTGGTCTTGTGGGCTCCACACAGTAACTACAGTTGATGGGAGCAGATGGGTGCAGTGGTCTAGTCTAGAGGACGGCGTTTTGAAGCTCTCCATCCCATCTGCTGGCTCTTCCACAGTGTTCCCTGAGCCTCAGAGGGGTGCTATACGTGACTTGGTTAGGCTGGGACCCACAGTCCTTGCTCGTGCAGTTACTATCTTAACAGTTCTCTCCTCTTGCCCATAGAGACAGAGTCCTCGCTTATCACACTGCTCTGAAAACAGCAGTCATTGTTCTAGTGGGCAAAATCAGAACTCCGCTAGATACAACCCGAGGAAGCTCACCTCTCAGCACTGTGCTTTCTCCACAGCAACCTCTCCATCTCATCCCACCTCACGCCGTTGACAAACAGTGATGAGGTTGTCTTGCTCTTCCAATCACCCAGATGGCATAGGCAGTCGTAGGCCTGACATAAACGAGTCTATTGCTTTATGCATGGTCAGCAGAAAGGTTTTCTGCATCTAATCTAGACCTTTGATGGGTCTGGGCCTCGAAGCTGTAAACCAGTGTCTTAGCCTATGGTTAGCGGCAAGTTTGAGGTTTGATTTTTTTTTTTTTTTTGGTAGTACTGGGGACTGAACTTGTGGCCTTGCCCGTGCTAAGCAAGCACTCTACTACTGAGCTACACTCTCGGATGAGGGTCTAGGTGCTTTGGTGCACGCATGCATTGACTGCATCAGCTAGTGATCAGATGTTCAAGGGACTACCCTTGTAAAACTGGATCCACAAAGACAAAATGACTCGCAGAAGCTAGCATGTCCAAGGAAGTATGTACATCCCGTCAACAGTGGAAAGGCGGACCCCAAAGGCCTGCTTCTCCCAGCCTCCACCTTCCACTGTTAGCAGAGCTCACATTCCCCTTCGTGGATGGCATCACCCATACCTTCTCGAAACTGTCACTGGCGTGGGTTGGGGGTGGGGCTAGGCAAGACAGAAAGGGACATAATTCCGAGGTGCATGTCAGCAGTGCTTTCTGTATGAAGGCGTTTAACATTTTTCTAAGACATAGCCTCAGCGGAGAACATTAGGTTCTTATTCCATACCTGGAAACTGTTCCCTCCTCAATCTCATATACCATTTTCAGAACCCAGATTATTGCCTCAGTCGAGGCCTCCCGTCACTGACTGCCTCGTCCCCTTTACCCAGTGACACAGGTGCAACTTGGCAGCCACTCCATGCTTCCTGGCAATCCTCACACGCCACCTCGGCCTCACAGCTGTTCCAAGTTGAGCGTTCGGATGATCAGTAGTCAGATCATAGACTTCTCTTCACTCCGGAACACGGTGGCAGAAGGAAGAAATTAGATAAGCACAAACCAAACGCAAGTGACCAAAATGGAGAGCAAAGTGCTGTTAGCTGTGAACACTGCTTGTCAGGGAGGGAGGTGACTGGGAGGCCCCAGAATGAGCCCTCGGGTGCATGGGAGGGCAGGCTTTTCTGTTGATTATGGTTCCACTCTCAGCTTATAACTAAACTATTATATGACAACTTGTTTTTCTCCCAAATCAGGAAAATAGTGAAGGTGACTATGGAGACCTTCTCAGCATGGAAGCCGAGAAGGAAGGCAGAGGGGAGGAGGAGGAGGGTTCAGAGACGAGGGGATGAGGGACTCACTGAACGCCAGCCACACACGATGGAGCAGCGACAGAGCAGAGCTGTCAGCTCGAGCTGCTCTCAGCGATAGCATTGAAGACAGTGTTTTCAAGGTGGGCTCACCAACTTGGGGACAGCCCTGTGCCATTTCTTTTCTTTGTTGTCTTTTTTCTTTTGGTTTTTAGAGACAGAGTTTTTCCAGTAGCCCTGGCTGTCCTGGAACTCACTCTGTAGACCAGATTGGCTTTGAATTTACAGAGATTGACCTGCCTCTGCCTCCTGAGTGCTGGGATTAAAGGCACATGACACCACGACCTGGACTAATGTGGATTTCTTTATTGCCGATTATAGTGTAGGTTTCTTTCTCTTAATTATCTGTGTTTATATGGGCAGCATACATGCGTGTCACTGTGTGCAAGTCTGATGAACCCCTGGAAGTTGGTTCTCTTTCCACTGTGTGGGTCCCAGGGATCAAACTCAGGTCATTAGGACTGACGGCAGGCACCTTTACCTGCCAGGCCAAGCCCAAGTGTAGGTTTCTTGGAGAGATGTGTGTGTGTGTGTTAAGATGTGTGTGTCTGATCACACCCATGAAGAGCTCAACAGTCTTTAGACAGGCACAGCAGCGATAGGCTTTGCACCAGATCATGAGGCTCTGGCTTCCTCCCTCTTTTGTGCAGAGTATTTTCTCCCTTAAACAAAGTTCATGGCACAATCAGAGAGACAGTCGAGACAGAACTGAAAAGGCAAAAGACCTTACTTAGGTTTTCTTTCTGCAGGTCCACTTTTTTACTCCCCCCCCCCCCCCCCCGTATTACTCAGCATTCTGAATTCTTATTCTCTCTGAAGTAGAACAAGTATATTCCCAACAATGGGAGCACAGGCAACCTGTCCGGGCACACTTGGTAGTTACTCTAGTTATACTTGCAGGTGATTACGGGCTGGGGGCGTTGACTGCAGCTTCTAAACCTAATACGCTGTTTCCATCCCCTTCTGGATTAAAATAATCCTACAAAGGAACTGGCTGGCACCAGATACAAGAGTCAGTATGAATTTCACTCCGAGGGCTCTCCTTCAAGATGGGTGTACAGAGAAATGTCCTTTTAAGTGAACATTAAAATGGGGAAAAATACAGCTAGAATTAAGAATTCAGCCTTGATCAATGCTACTTAATGGAATAGTTTAAAGGAATCACAATTTCTATCAAGTTAAAGGAAATATGCAGCAAGGACTCGGGGCACTCACAAGAAAAAATGCCAAAGCTTGGGACAGCTGTCATTTTTTGACTTATGTGAAAAATATCTTAATATTATTAAACTACCAAAAGCAAAATTATTTCAGCTAGCGGTTTATATTACAGATAAATACCAGTTTACTACCAACTGATTCATACTATTATTGATGATACTATGTACTATTGATTTTTTAACATATATTTAAAACAAGCCCTCTACGTGGTCTATGATGAAACACAGACCAAAATACAACCCTGCAGGGTGAGGGTTTATCTGGCCGACAGGCCCCTCTCAGTGTATCGTGGAGGGAAATCAGGGCAGGAACTGAAGCAGAGACTCTGTGAGGTGATGCTTATGGGCTTATTTCTTTATATAACCCAGGGTCACCTGCCTAGTTTTGGCTTTGTACACAGTGGGCTGGGCCCTCCAACATCAATCACGAAATTACTCGATGTTCACCCCAAAGCAAAGGTGAAGAAGGCCATTCCTCAGTTGAGGCTCTCTTCCCATGTGACACTTTGTACACACACACACATTTTGGGTGTGTGCGCTGCAGTATAGTGCAACACCAGGGTAGTGGGCACGTGAAGGTCAGAGGACAACTTCTGGGAGTTGGTTTTTACTTTTCATCTTGTTTCTGTCTCCACTGGGTGCTTCACGCCAGCCGGCCTGCAGGCGTCCAGGCTTCTCCTGTCCCCACCCCTCAGGTCAGCACACAGGAGTGCTGGATTACAGCATGTGCTACTGAACTGGATTCCTATGAGCTCCGGGGATGGGAGGCAGGGGTCAGCACCCACTGGGCCAGTGGCTCTCAACCTTTCTCAGGCTGTGACCCTTTGATACAGTTCTTCATGTTGTGGTGACCCCAGCCGTAAACTTTCATTGCTACTTCACAGCTATGATTTTGCCACTGTTATGAATTGTAATGTAAATATCCGTGTTTTCTGATGGCCTTAGGTGACCCCTATGAAAGAGTCACTGGACCCAAAGGGGTCCCAACCCATAGGTTGGGAACTGCTGCAAGTCATCCCCCCAGCCCTAACACACATTTTATTTATTTATTTATTTTTTTGGTTTTTCGAGACAGGGTTTCTCTGTGGCTTTGGAGCCTGTCCTGGAACTAGCTCTTGTAGACCAGGCTGGCCTCGAACTCACAGAGATCCGCCTGCCTCTGCCTCCCGAGTGCTGGGATTAAAGGCGTGCGCCACCACCGCCCGGCCCTAACACAGATTTTAAATATGAAGATTGGCAGCCGAAAGTAACTTATTTGAAAGTAAAGTCCTACAGAAATTCTTGATTAAAAAAAAATATAAATACAGCGGGGCGGTGGTGGCACACACCTTTAATCCCGTCACTCGAGAGGCAGAGGCAGGTGGATCTCTGCGAGTGTGAGGCCAGCCTGGGCTTTCCAGGACAGGCACCAAAGCTAAACAGAGAAACCCTGTTTTGAAAAACAAAACAAATAATACACGCACATATATAATTTAACAACACACACACACAAACACACACATGAGACTCATTTTCAAAGATGAGCCCTAAGACAAACAAGAACCTTTTTATGTTGTGACATGTACTTTCCCATCTGATGGCAGCAATCAAAAAATAGCCTGATAACATTACAAAAAGTTCCTAAAAATCTAAGGTTCTAAAGCCTTGGAAATGGAGCTCTTAACGGGATGCTGATGGGACTGCAGCCTACAAAGGGGGATTCTGGGAGTCAGAACCGTTACAAGGTCCCAGAGTGAAGAGAACATGAACTTCCAGGGCGACATGGTGAAGTGTTGCTTAGCAACAGAGATGTGTTCTGGGAAATGCTTTATCATCGTGCAAACACAGTGTGTTCTTACACAAAATAATACGGGTATGATGTCAGCAGGTGAAAAATCTCACAGAACCACTGTGACTATGTGAAGTGTGACCACCCTCTTTCACTCTCTGTCACTGCTCTATTTTGGGAACAGAATTTTGTTGTTGTTGTTTTTGTTTCTGGCCTGGAACTCACTGCAATCTTCCCATCTCAGCTTTCTTGGGATTACGGGTGTATTTCTGACTAAGAATAGAAACTTTAATCATCTTCTCTACTCTTTCCATTGTATAAGCTTAAAACTGTAGTTTCCCTATAGCCTGTCTGCTCTTCTTAATTTTCTAACTCATGTATGCTCCAAGCTTCAATGTCCCCCTTCCGTTTTCTTTTAAATCACATTCTCATTAGGCTGGAGCTACAGCTCAGCAGGGAAGATCACCCACATTAGTGATCAGGGTCACGTCTAATTCTGGCTCCAAGCGGATCCCATACCTCTGGCCTCTGAAAGCAAAATGCACCCCTTCCCATAAATGCACATAATTAAAGTAATAAAAATAAATTTTAAGATTCACTGTTGACAGGCTGGGTGGCACAGGTTTACTGTCCTTGCTACTTTTGAGTCCGATGTGGGTGATGACTTGAGCCAGTCAGCGTCCCTGACAGTGAGAGCGTGTCTAGAACCGCAGAGAACTGAATGCTGTCGCGGTGGTACGACTCAGAGGGAGCTAATGAGCCGGTCTTACTCCAAACACATCACCTGTGTCACAAAGGCCACTGCAATCTCAACCCGTCTTTTAAAAGGTCTATCAGCCAGGCATGTTGCTACACATTGGTAAGTCCAATGCTTGGGAGGTAGAGGCAGGAGGATCACAGCAAGTTTGAGGCCAGCCTGGTCTACACAGTCAGTTCCAGGCCAGCCATGACTTGTCTCAACAACAGCAACAACAAAAACAAAATATAAATATAAAAACATTAGAAAAGTTTCCTGATTCATACAGAACAATTTTAATGATGATGGTTATTTGCTTAAGTTAGCAAGTAAAATAAACAACCTATAGAAAGATGCTAATATATATATATATAGACCATGCAGTTTACTAGCATGTAATTAATTATCTGCTAGTTAGTCTTGATAAGAGCTGGGCACGGAGACTTTTAAAGGAAAAATGAAAGGATTTATTTAGCAGGTGTAGCAGACATGGTAATCAGATCTCTAAGATTAAAACTGCACAGAAAGAGATGTCTTACTTTACACACAAAAGGCTTGTTTTGTTAGTAAGCACTTATTAACCACTCTATAGCACAATCTGAAAATTTATCTAGTTTAGAGAGCTAAGTGCTGATGCATGCCTGTCATACCAGCACTCAGGAGTAGAGGCAGGAGGATTTCGAGTTTAAGGCCACAATAGGCTGCTTAATGAAACCCATCTCAGAGAAGTAAAGAGAAGAGCAAACCCAACAAGACACAGTACCTTGTTGGGAGCAGTCTTTCAATAGCTAAGTCCCGGGAGTCTCCAAAGTGTGACCGGAACAACTTAACTTGGGAATAAAGAATTTCAGCCAGTGAGAGTCAGGAGAGGCAAAAATGCTAGTTTATTTATCTATTATTCGGGAGTAACTTCATGATGACAACTGTCAATAACCAACCACAATATGAGGAAGTTCAAAGAAGGAATTTTGCAGAGACCATTTTTTTTTGCATTTAATTTAAAAAAGAATGCTATTTCCTTTTCAGATACCAAGCTAAAAGGCCATTTAGATGATTTCCTTGCTAACTTCAGCTTGCTAGTGAAGGAGGGATGATTCCCAGCACACTTTTCATATCTGATTCACATCCATCATTTTCAAAAACCAGAAGGGAGATGAGGCCAAAAGAAGTCGGAAGGCAGAGGAAATGCTGCATGGATTCAGGAGTTGGAAAAACCGACAGTAAAATATATGTTCTTTGGTTAGCAGAGCGAAGAGGGAAAGGACTGCATACATGATAGATACACAGCAGCATTCTAAAGCAGGGACAAGAATGTCAAGACTGTGCTCTTCCCCGCGGCCAGATGGAAGGGCTATTATTATAAATGAAAGGCAGCAGTAGCGGTGCCAGATCCCGAAGCCCAGATGTAAGCGGGTTACCCCTGGGACAGGACAGGTTTCAGCTCTCGCAGCAGAACAGAACCAATCAGGGTTTTCTCGGTGTTTATGATAAGTTGGGCTGTGGAGCCTTCCTTCAGTTCCACTGTGACTAGCATCAATGACCCACTGTGCACAGTTTTAGCTGCAAACCTGCAAGAAAAAGAGGAGACAACATACGTTCAAAGAGCTTTAAAGTGATTCTTTCTTAAATGAAATAATTGATTGAAGGTTCCCCACACCTAAAGCCAAGCATCCCTAAGAAAATCACTAAACTGCCAGCCTATGCGTACCACACGCAGGCCACTTTAAAACACTCTGTGTTTTAAAGACAGAAACAGGAAAAGAAGCCCATCTCACTCATTGGCTTGAATGGCAGACGCATGAGGGTTTTCTCTTACGAAACACTTGGGAAACAACCATTCACTTCACATTCACATTTACCATGCCGTTTTAAATATGCCGCTGCATCTTCCTTTTTAAAACACGTTAAGAAGAGGTACCTTCTCAAAGAGCTTGTAATTTTAATTCCTCATCTCTGAAAATGATTATTCAAGAAGCTAGATAATTTCATGTATATTATAAAATTCATCTCAATGAAGTTACTCATGTAAAAAATATTCAAATTCAATCTCTATTGCTAATGGCGACATGAAACAAAGCCACATAACAGTCAAGTACCACCCCATATCCTCATTTAATATTCAGAACATTGGATCCTTCATTTTTGCTTTAGGATATAATGGGTAAGTTGAGGTCTAACATGCTATTACTAAATTCCAAGACACGAAGAACCTACTAATTACATGGAATTAAAAGCAAAACTAGCTTTTGAGCACTGCAATCGGCTGAAAAGCTGCCGAGGGCATAATGAACTTCTGTCAGTCCTGCTACTTCATTCTGCATGCACAGGGGGCTCAAGGCTGGGAGGGAGACTGGCACCCCCTTCTCTGCCTCCATCTCTCCCTCATGGACCATGTTCTGCACATGTTGGGGGGAGGGAGTCTGACTGCAGGGATGAGTGGAGAAGAACAAAGTTGCTGCACATGAGCTTTTGAAAACACTAACAAGTGTGGAGCAGGTCTGTGACCTGCTGTGACCCCACTTTGCAGGGCCAATCCCCTTTCCCCTCCCTGGATGACACGTGTCTGAATCTGAGCCATCTGCCTCAATTTGCGCAACATCTTCAGCCACAATGGCACCCAGTTAGCCCTGACACAGCTCACAATACATAAAAATAAAACTGCTGCGCTGACAGCATGCTGTGCACTATTCAAGAGCAAACCAACTGGTCAGTGTCTCCTGTCTGACGATTAGCACGGGCCTTGCACAGCGCCCAGTGTCCTCGGGGATCTGTTTAATTACCATCAACAGAAAAGAAGGAGTTTATCAGGAGGCTCTCAGAAAACTTCACTCCCGACTTAATTAAAATATTAGCCACTTAAGCAGGAAGCAGATTCTCTTTAAATGAAAAGTAATTCCTTTTTTGAGTTTTTAAAAATGACATCAAGATCTTATCTAACACATTAGATTCTTCTTTTTAAGATCCTAACAAGCCACATTTGGGCCAAATAGAATGATGAAAATTAGTTCTTCAACAATTAGAATAATCCAATGAGAGAAAAACAGATATACTCTTCTTACTTGGCTGAAACTATGAACTGCACTTTGACAATACACAGTAAAGCGAGAGCTAATGGCTCTTTAGCACAGCCCGCCAGCAATCTTTCTAGTCATCCCACATATCTCCAAACATGCTGGAAACTTGAAGGAACTGGAGAGGCAGTTCCTGCAGAGAACTAGTTAAACCACAGCCGTGTTTCTAGGGGTTTACAGGCTTTCCATACACACTTTCTGTGCACCTCACTCTTTCCTTTATGGGAGAACAAGCTGCTCCCTCACCTCTTACGGCTCCTTACAGAGTCATGCATTTCTTTTGCCTAAATTTAAAAATTATCTTTATGTAATATGTGTCTGTGTAGGTCTCTGTGCATGTGTGTGTGTCCCACCAAATCTAGACAAGGGGTGGGATCTCCTGAAGATGAAGGTATAGCCAGGTATGAGTCACCCAATGTGGTTGCTAGAAACTGAACTCAAGACCTCTGGAAAATCAGTGAGCATGCTTAACTCCTGAACCATTTCTCCAGTCCTTGTCTAAATTCCAGAGGTGGTACAGCTTTATAGGAGAAAGGTATTTCTGTAGTTTGCTAAGACACAATGGCTCCATATTCCCATTCATCTACTCAAGTTTCCCCACAGACTTGGTCACCATACCTGTAATTCATCCAACAAATACTTCAACAGAGGCCTCTATTTCTGACAGGGCTCTAATCATGTAAACAATAGTCTGCTTAGCCCTGTATTTACTTAGCACTGTGCCTGGGGACCTCAGAGGAGGAGACTATGCCTGAACTGGAACACAAAGCGCTCTTTGAATTTCAGGGCCGCAGAGCCCCAAGGCACATTTTATTTCTCTTCCATTAAAAACCACGAAGAGTTAATGTCACAATAACACCAACTAGGCAAAGACAAATGTCACTGTGTTCACAGAGATTAAAATTAGTATTTGGGGCATGTTTTTCAAATCCTGTTATGAAATTTTCGGTGTCTGAAAGAACAGGCCATGGAGCGTAGGCCTCACTTGAACTGCAGGAGCCACGCCTCCAAGCAGGCAGCTGTGTTCCTGCAGCCCACGGGCCGGAAGATCAGGTGTCCTGACATGTCCATTTCAGTGCAAAAGGAGCGTATTTAATTGGAACATGGCATGATTACAACTGGCTTCTTTGGGTCCATGCAAGCAAAACCACTCCCCAAAGTTGCTAATTATTTAAATTCTGAACAGCCATATTTTAGCATATGTTTAAGTTAAAGTTATGGGAAGAATACTAGTTAATAAACAAAGCTAAAAACCTTGGCTGTACGGGAGGCAGAGGCAGGCGGATCTCTGTGAGTTCGAGACCAGCCTGGTCTACAGAGCTAGTTCCAGGACAGGCTCCAAAGCCACAGAGAAACCCCGTCTCGGAAAAAAAAAAAAAAAAAACCTTGGCTGTAAATACACGCAAACTTGATGGGTGACATCAGGTCTTCAGTACTTGGTCTCAAACAAGGTCCTATTGTGACTTTTTTTCCAGGAGTCAGGTGAAGTTCTGGTCACCGTAAGTAGCTACTGTTTATACCATGTGACTAGAGGTGGGCGCAAAGTGCTTACACAAACTCATCTGACCCAACAAGGCAGGGGACTGACAGAGATGGGGGTGGGCATTGAAGCAAACACAACCGCAGGTACTTACCTGGGACACCGGGCCAGTACATGGCAGAGCAGGGATTCAAACCAAATACTCTGAGTCCAGGTCACATACAGTTTCTCAATAGATGCAAAACACTCAATATTTGTTTTTAATTAGTCAACATATGATTTTTCCTATGTACCTAGCATGTGTAGTTTAACCTATCATTATGCCAGAAACCTTAAGATTTTCTCCTTTCAAAGTTATGTGCTTATTTTGTATATTCTGCAAGTCAAAAGCATCCCAATTTAATTGTCATAGTTTTAATCCTTGCTCTTACAGATTAAAAATGAAAATACTGCCTACTATTCCTTCCAAAGTCATCAGTAAAGACAAATATAAAATCTTTTTGAGAAGAGCTGTAACTGGGAGAGAGTACCAGGAGAGCAATCAGACCTGGAAACCAGGGCCAGCACAAATGAGGACAAGAGGGACGACGGGCAGAGATGCACCGTCTGTGGACGACGGCTCCACGGTATTAGAAGGACAGCATCTACATCTTTTTCATTTCATCCTAATATTGAGCACTCCCTGTTCATAATCACCAGCTGAGAAGGTAAACTTGGGCTGCGTGACATCTTACTAAATAAATGTCTTGTCCGTTAGCTCTAGCAACTGACATTTAGTCTTTGTTGAATCCTTAAGATTCACGAAAAGGGCCAAATAAGCTCAGGCTGTGACCTAAATGAGAGGAAAAAATGTCTCACTCTTTTAAAAAGTTATTTTCTAACTATTGTGGGAATGATGAAACTGGTCACATAACAATAGATCCTGAATAAATATATTGTCTGCAATTCATTTAAGTTTGTGAGAAACTGGATCATAAATGGTCTTTATTCCCCCTCAAAGAAAGGAAGTGCCACAGCTCAACTGTCGCAAGAAGTAAACACAACCGCACAACATGAATGCATGTCTCTCAGAGGCGGCCTCCACCTCACAGCACCCACAAGCGAGCTCCTTATGCAGAAGCAGACTTGCCGCCCTAACGACAGCTTGACGACATGCTTTTTCTTCTCTTGGATAGTCTTCCTGCTTTCTGGTTTTTCTATTCTGAGTTCAATTTTCTTGTGCTTTCTGTTCTACTGGTTATCAGAAGCTGTGACAATGGCCCACTCAGGCTCAAACTTTTTTTTCTGACTCTGTACACGAAGCCTTCAATTACTGCCTGCTGAAGCAGACAGAATCCTATTAGTAAGAGACGATCACGAGATGCCCTGCCCTGCCCTCGCTGTATAAAAATAATTAGTCCAAAGTTGACAAATGTGTAATGAAGTCGCACAATCATTATATGTAAGAAAGCCTAGCTTGAAGGAAGCCCTAAACATCAATACCACAGTGTGAAGATTTGGAGTATTATTTTCCTAAGGATTCAAAACTGTAAATCTTTACTGCTTAGGCTTAATACAGTTTAAACAGACAGAGACTCCATATGCTGCAAAGAATTCTCTTTTGTTGACTATAAAACTGCATTTCAAGTTAAGTCCATTATACTATTAATAGTAAGAAAAATTTACAAGCGATTAAAACTGAGAGAATTTATCTGAGGCACGTACTTTAAGACCTGTCCTGGACCATGGGGGACCTAAGGGAACTAACTGTGCTCCCGTTAGAGAGTGGAGTCCTATCTACGCGGGAGACCGTACAAAAGCCACCCCACTCCATCAGTGCAGTGATGTGCTCTCTTTCTCTGTACAGAAAAATGAAAACTTAAGTGCACTTTCCAAAGAAAACCTAAGCTTCTGTCCTGCCTCAGCAGCTCTGGTCTGCCTGCTCAGGGGGTGTGGGATGATCCAGCGTTAACAAGAGAACCACACAGCAAGGTCAAGTCTTACCCCCTTTCTTTGATCCTTGACAAAACTGTCAACCCAGAGGGATGCCTTTCATTTTCTTTCTTTTTTAACATGAAAACATCTATTTATTCTCTTTCGTGAACTGCTACATTATAGGGCATTACCTCACAAATGGAGAAATTAAATAAAAGTTAAATATAGAACATTTTAAAGGAAGACTCTTTTGAGCAGTTTGGTTACATGTAAATATCCAGACTGGCTTTCTGTGTAAAATTGACTGAGTTCTGCATTTGTTTTCAAATGAGGCACTGCTTCTGAGGCAGTAGGTAGAAAGCAGATCCAAAAGCAGTGCTGCCCTCTAGTGGCAGTCACCAGCCAGCGGAGGGAACAGGGATCACTTACCTGTTCCCTAACTCACAGTTCTGTTGGGCTCAAAAGGTGCCATGTTGGAGAAAAGACCAAGACAGATATCATTGTATCAACAAATGTTCTTAAAAACTCTTGCTTCAGGACAGATTAATAAGGGACTGGAAGTACTCTTGAAGCTTCTAAAACAGTGTGCACCAAGACAGTCAATATCACAGGCTAAGCAAAAATTGCTTTCTTGACAATCCCCAAAAATCACGTGGAATTTAAATCTGCTGAAGATTCCATGAGAAAACAATCAATAAGCAAACAGTATCCTGGAGCCAGATGTGGTGGCTTACACCTATGATCCGAGCATTTGGGAGCTGAGGCAACTTCCAAGTCAGTCCAGGCTATAGGCAAGTCTTCATCTCAAAACAAACAAAACACAACACACCATACCACACCAAGCAAAAAACAAAGAAACCAACCAACCAACACAAACCCCTATGAACTCACCTACACTACCACAAGTTCAATCAACCTGAGGATGGAAAAAAGGCAATTATTAGGTCTCTCACCAAGAAGCAACTGTCCATTGGAGACTCATGACAGATCTTATGGGACAGAAAAGGATACATACAAGTATATCCCCTATAAATATCATTTAAACAGTTACATAGTAGTGGGACTTACTGGGATAAAATTTTAGAAGTCACTTGTACCTATACTTTAAACTACTATATGCTGATAAATCAGTGACCAAGATCACCATGGATATACTATTCAATGTAAAGCAGTAGACTTTCTTAGTAATTAGTGACTAATAACAAGAACAAAACATTTCCCTACTAAGATCTTTACATGTACAAGGTGTATATGACAACAAATTTCAAATTAGCAAAGGGCAGACAGAAGGCGAATCTTAATTAACATCTCTGGGGGAAGGGACAGAGCACTGAACGTGTGCCGAGAGTGAGCAGCTCTACCATAGTGACCTAGGTGGGCAGCCAAGCACCCAAGAGTCATCCATCCAAGTGCCCAGAGTCTGTCTGAAACCAAATATCACACTTCCCAGTACCCGGCCAACTGGGTAAACTCGTTCATGAGATGACAAGACAAGTCAAAATACCGCCAATGCAAATGTTGCAATTCTGAACACAGTGGAAGCGTTGGGGCTGGTGAAAGACACCCTTCCTTAGCGACCTGAGACTACTTTCCAGGCCCTGCTGCAGCTAACTCACAGAAGAACCTGTAGAACATCTCCCCTGGGGCTGGGAGCAGCTTCAGGGCAGAGCCCAGGCCTGACAACATGTGCAAGGCCTGAGATGCAGTATGCACACCCTTCACCTAGTGTCCCTTACTGTTTTTGAAAAGAAAATACATAAACATAGGAAAGTGTTTTTACCCATGCCACATGCCTATCCCCAGCTATTAGCCCAGGGCCACCCCAAGCTGCAGACTCTGTAACATACATGCACATTCCAGGGCTAGTCCCTGATGTACTGAACTCAATCACAGAAATTCCAGGTGGATAAGCTTCACACAGTCTCCCACCTAATTCTTTCCAGAAAATATCTTTAGAGACTTGGGGATTATGGATGGACATTTAGTTTCTGAGTTCTGGTACTGCGGTATCAGAGTATGGTCACCAGTACAACTGAGCAGTGGCACCTCAGTTTCTATACACTGGTGACATGAGCCTTCCTCAGAAACACTGGATTTTTCTCAGGCATCTTTTCTGGCCCTTGATGAGCCTTGGTAGCCTCCCTTAGAACACAAGAACTCCTGACTTTGAGGAATCCATCCATATGCTCCGAGTGCTAGCCATCCTGCCTTCCCAGGCTCTACTCACGAATTACCTTCGTAGTTCTGACTTACGACTCCCCACAATGTACAGCGTACCACAAACATTTCAAAGGAAGAAAAAAAGCTATTCCACTACATTTTTAGTAAATGCTCTTAGATGATGACAGAGCTTCTCGTTCCCAGCTGCTGTTCCTAACTTGTATAACTGTGACCTGGAAAGCTGCACACGGGCACAACAGCTGGCACCTCACTAAGATGGCTGGTTCTTCCCAAGAGCAGGAAAACCAACAGGACGCCAGCGAGGAGGCAGGCAGTTGACAGTGCACCCACTTCCTAATGCTCTTTAGGAAAATCGTGTTTAAACACAATGCAAACTAAGGTGGGTGCACTTTCTCAGATGACCCCTACATTCTGTTTAGAGTCAGTCTCGCGGGGTTGCCCAGGCTGACCTTGAACTCACTCAGTAGCCAAGGGGCCTTGAACTTTCTGTCCTCTTGTCTCAGCCCTGAAGTAGTTGAGACTACAAGACTACATTTCCAGGCCACGTACTTTTTCTTAATGAGCAGCAATACTGTTGAAATGATAGGCACCATTTTTCTTGTTCAAGGAAAGCTCGCACTGTGTACTGTTGCACACTCTGGCAAATTCATCAAGGTTTACTTTTTTTAAAATTGGTGTTTAATGCAAAAATATTCAAATTTTGGGGAGCTGGAGGAATACATTATTTCAAAGTAAGACAATGGGAGTTTTATTCATTGATTGGTTAGGAAAAATATAATGGCACTGTTAGAAGTCCCGCAAGAAAGAAAATATCTTGAAAATTAAGCAGAACACATGCCAGTTTGTTATATAACAAAATTTAGTATCTTTTTTTTTTGTTGTTTTTTAAGACAGCATTTTTCTGTGGAGCCCTGGCTATTCTGGAATTTGTTATGTAGATCAGGCTGGCCTTGAACTCAAAGAAACACGCCTGCCTCTGCCTCCTGAATGATTAAAAGGCGTGTCCCACTACCTCTTGGCCCCAAAATTTAGTATCTTAAATAGAAACAGTCAAATGCTTTTCATGTTTGGTATTTTAAAAATAATCTAAAGCCAATTACAATATATATTACAAATATTAGAGTGTGGTTGGTCTTGGTCTTTCAGAAACTCAAAAGAGCTCTTGGAGAAAAGTACCAGAGTCATTGAAAACCTCACGGGGTTTCAATGTTGTCATCAGCAGACAGTATCTAGGCTTAGAAATAAAAAGATATCTCATGGGGTAACATAACATCAAATGCTACAATCTTAACACAATACAACAACTCAAAAAATAATAAACTGTCAATTTCTGCTATTAAACTGCAATCAGCAATTGTTATTTCATTTAAGTGAAATTAAGAAAAGCACTAACATAGATTTTATAAATAATTAACTGAAAACAATGGCAGAATGTTAGAAAATCAGCCAAATAACTTGAATCAACTCGATTAATAAAATACGATAATGAAGTATTTATGCCTGGAAGCCTTAAAAAATAAAAACATTTAGGGCATTATATAGCTATATTTTTTGTAACAAATGGGATATTTTCAGGTGAGAGGCAAGTTAGGATAGCACAATCTATTAAGTCTACATAGACCTTTTATTCCCGTCGACCATCCACCCCCAGGTTGCAGAGCCCAAACCCAGGCCATTAATGATGGAACTAAACAGGAACGCACCATGAGATCCTGTACATGAGGGCCGAGCACATTAAGGCTTGAGTGCCATCTCCACGCTAAAGTAAGTGGTTCTGAGTTATCTGCTTCCTTTGCATTAGCAGTAATAATTGAGCACTGACTGTGATTTTTAATTAAAGTCATTTGACCAGGCAAGAGGTTGCAAACCTCCAGAACAAGTTTCAGGAAAATTATGTGTTAATCAGGATTACAAAACTGGCTTTTGAATCGCAGACCAGTCCTGCTCTCCAGCCCACTTCATTCTCGGGCATGGCTTTCTCTTTGTAATAAACTGCCTATTTCTGCCAGCAGAAAATAAACAAAACTATGTTAAGCATACTTCCTAGCCTGTCTTCCAGTACGAAGATAGCTTTCATATTATTTATCTTAATTTAAAAGGTAATTTTATTTCTTTTCATCACAGAAATAAAAACATGCAAGATTGACTTTTGTTTTCTAAAGAACAAAAACCACAACCCAACAATCCTCACACAAGAACTGAAGCAGAAGTTGGGAGTGAGAACAATCACGGTCTTCTGTGCTTTGCAGGAGATTAGGAAGCCTGCAGAGGGCTGCAGTTAGAGAGTGGAGGGGACACTTCATAATAAGGCAGAAGTTAAAGCCGACAATGTCATCCTTACACTTTCATAGCTTTAGGAACTCATAAACATTAGAGAAAAACCACAGGAAAGCAAAAAGGACTAGGACAGTTTGGCAGTGGAGAGCTTGCCCGCCAGGTACGACGGTTCAGTCTCCAGTGGAGGAGATAAAACAAACCAAATAGGCAAACTCTGAACCAAACAAACGCTCTCCTTTTCCCGAAAAGGCTTTGTTTTCTTTGCCACTGAGCAGCATCACTTGGCCGACGGCCGGGTTTGCGTCAAGGGGCCAGTATGATAACCTTTCTTCCATTTGCTTACTTACCCTCCACGAAATGGACAGGGTTTCTTACAAGTGTAAACCTCAGCATTCTCAACTGATTTACCCCAAGTTCCACCCCCTTCTCTTGCTGTAAACAAAAATAAAAACAGAGCGCACCTGCTTCTTGAGTAGCACACACAACCTGATGCTGTCCCAAGAGCACAGAACAATCAGGCAGCTGTGAACAGTGGCCTCCCTGCTCTGCGGAGGGCAGTCCTTCTGCAGCTGTCCCAGCATTTCAGCTCTGCCTCCCCATTTTAGCTTTCTACCTATGTCCGTATTGGTGGTGAAGTTGAGACCACATGGAGAAGGAATATCCAGCCCCAAGACCTCAAGGCCAGGTGCAGCAGGTCTGACACCCAAGCCATCCACGGCTTGTTTCACAGAGCCTCTTCTGCTTCTGAGCTGATAGAGAAGAAAAACAAAGCAAACAGACCCAAATGGCTACCTTTTGAGTCTAATTTACCTCTGTAACTGATGACTGCATGAGAAAGAACACACCAAACACAGTGGGTAGCTGTCTGCATGGCACAGGTATGCCATGATGTAGTCTGTGGTGGTCCTGTGGATATGGGGCAATTCTTATCTTTGCTTTCACCTGAAGCCACAGGCACCAGCAGTATACAGGGTGCAAATATGAGCCGCATCAGGACACAGGACCTGGAGCCTGGTGGGGAGGTGGTACTCGGTCTGAGCACAGCAGCTGTATTTGGCCCGCTGGTTGTACAGCAGTTCCGTAGAAATCAGAAGCAGCTGTAAGGAGTGCCTGTCAAGGGAAGGCTGTGTCTACTGTGCCCAGTGCCCCACTCTACTCTTAAGAGTTTTCCCTAGAGATCCAAATCCAGGAGAATAAGGTAAATTCTTACCAGCATTATAAAGGCATCTTAAAGAATCCACCAAGTTATCATAAAACATAGATGTTGTCTGAGCATCCTTCAGAAGCAACCATCGGAAGGATGCTATAAAATGGGGATAAGGCTTTGACTCAAACCGATTCATCAAGCAGACCACCAGGCATATGGTTATTTACTGACAGAGAAAACAATGCGTTACCCATCAGGAATGCACTTATGAGCACAGGGGTATGCCCCAGCCACAGGCCAGTCAGCCCACCTGTGTACGTTATCTTGTCCTGAAGGCACAGCTCCGAGGTTGGCAACATTTACAACCTTCTGGAGGATCATGGAGGGAGTGAAGTTCTGCGGGGCAGCGATGATTGTAGCGGAAGTTTCATTCATCCCAGTGAGTGTTCCTGTAACAGCAAAGAAACATTCCATTCAACTGGTCTTACTGTGAAAAGGATTTTTTTTAACAGCTTTAAGCTCACAGCCAAATTTTAAAACTTTTCTCAATGAAAGGGTGAAAGGGATACTACTTTAGAATTTAATGTTTAATTACATAAAATTAAAATGATGCTAGTGTTTCTAAGACCAAAAAAAAAAAAAGAAGAAAACCTTCACTGTGTAGAAAAATACATAAGATATTGTAAAAAGACAAACAGAACATTCTTCATAAATCTGATTTTAACTAGCGCAGGATAAAGCCTAAGCATTCTAAATAAAAAGTTTTTTTACTTCAGCCCCTTTGAAAACGTAGTGTGGGTCATGTAAACTGCCTCGCTCCTACTTGGGCGGGCACTGACTTCTTAACATCATTAGCTATTTGCCCTGCTCCTTCCAGGATCACCGCCATGCTGACTGACAGCAAGTGCAGTAACCGAGCCCCAGCAGCAGTACCCAATAGGAGGCCTCCAAATGACACTCGGTGAGGGCTGCACTGACTGGAAGTCACTCAACAGTGATGCAGCTCTAGAACACGGGACTCTAAACCACATCAACAACAAAGCCGTCTGGCTGGCGAACAGAACTAGAGCCAAAGATACAAACGACAGTTTCTGAATAGAGAAGTCTGATAACAGGAACAATGTATATCACAAAATTCTAAATTCCTGGGCCTTTCAAATAGTATTAGAAAAAGAAACGTAAGTGAAGTAAAATTACAGACAAACCCCACAGTCAATAAAAGACATACCATTAGCTTCAGAGCTTCATGTGGATATTTATGTTCAGGCAACAAACTCAATAATAGACCAAACTCTTGGGAAAATATTGAAATTTAGCTCCTGGGCTAAAAACCAAAATGATTACAGTAAATGCCATCTATTTGCATCTGTGACATAAGTCATGAACAATAATGGTGTCTATTCAACACAACAACTTTTGGAGACATTTGATCAGGTGCACAGCACTGTACACAATTTATGAAAAGCTTTTCAAAAAACGTGTGCACAGTCCTTCTCATTTAACCTCCCAGCCTATGTACGCACTTCAGTTATTTATTGCAGAGGAAATATGAACGTTTTAAAAGTCCCTCTGCTAATAACACTGCACAAAACTGTACTCCCGTCTATCAGATAAAAGCCAGAACCAACTACGCCCAACAAGGAGCATGGTTACTAACCACTCTCAAGCCCCAGGAACACTACGTTCTGTCTTAGGCCGTTTAACTTTAACATTAGGCAGAAGCTTTAACAACTACACAAGCGGCCAAACTGTGCTTTTAAGTGAAGCGCAGAGGCTGACATAAGACTGCCGAGAGATGTGTGCACTCATTTAGGATTTAAACCGTCTCCATTAAGCTCTATTGAAGAGCAACCGCTAAATAAATGAATGCAACTATGTTTATGTTAAAAGCCTGTTTCCCGCAGCATGTAATTAAAGGAAATGCTGTACAAAGCCAGTACTTTTGTCAAGCTCCTGTAAATGGAAAGATGGATAGCACTCAGAGAAGTGAATGCATTGCTTCATATTTAACCTTAACACTCTTGTCATTAATGGTTTGTCTAACTTGTTCTATAAAAGACAAGGTACTGCTCCATTGAAGTAAAATTAAAAAAATCAACTAAACCATGCTTTTCAGAACAGAAGATTCATTATCGTCAGCTAATGTATTGGCATAAAGCAAAGTAACATCCTATCGAGTAAAGCACACATTCAATCTGCCTTCCCACCCCCTTTTATTTTTAACTCATGCTGTTTTATTGTTATAGGCAATTTGTACCACTCAGCATGACAGTGTAAACTGAATCAAGATTAATTTACATGCAAAAGAACACTTAGGAGAGCAGCACGGTAAGCAAATGTATTGTCTCGATTGCTGAGGTGGAAAGGAACCTGGAAGGGGAAAGAAAGGTGCTCTAATTAAGGGGCATCAAATATGATTGCTTGTGGTAGTTAAGGGCCAGAAAATAGCAAATGTCTGACCATTTAAGGAATTAGCATCTTGCGAGCTGGGAGCCCATAACATGGATGCATAAATCACAATAAAATTAAGCAAGCATTCTAGATTTCTTTCTTAAACCAGAGATTTTGCTTAATGAAAATGTATCTGGTATTCACAAATTAACAAGAAAGAAAAATATGCCATGGTGATCATTAATGTTTGCCCATACATGTATAAAAGCAAAGGCTCAGGGAAATACTTAAGTTGTCAGAGGGAAGGGCTGGGCTTCACTGGAACTTAACAACATTTTGTTCAAGATATAAGACAGGATTTAATTTAGGCTAGGCTTATCGGATGAAATTAATAGCTAAAATGAAAATCAAGGAATGCAATGAAATCTTATTTGAAAAGATTTTTCTAAATTTTAGATTTGCAATTTAAACGACAGGAAGAGAATGATGCAGAGCAGGCAGCCTGGAATAGATCACTGGCCTGAGTCTTTGAAAGGAAAACTAAAGAAACAGAACCCATTTTTTAAGTATACTTCCTAGTATTGAAAGGCTCTCACACACAGCTCATTAACTATCTCCAATGCCCCAAACTCGTAACAAATAAATCACACGTCCGTCGAAGGCTCAATAATATGAATACTATAACACTTTCAACATACAGGACAGGCCAGCACAGTCTGACTGAGCCCCTGGCCCACACCCGTTGTTCTGACCACACGAGTTCAGCAACTGAGAAGATGACGGGCAGGTGGTGCGCTGAACAAAGCTTTGGTTTTAAGGAATATGAATGCAGCATGTCTGCTGAGACCGCTTCTAATATTTTGCATACTTTCAGTTTTGTATATCTTTGGAATAAAATAAAACCATACCCCTCCTTTCCTTCTTTATAATTTTTAAATTAAATCCCAATGAATACACTTAATGTGCTTTTTAAATCTTAAAATAGGTCCTGTAAAATGAGATACTAATTATGTAAGTGCACTCATCAAGGTAAAAACAGATTTTAAAACTAGGATGTAACAAAACGTATGCACGTTTCCTCAATTTACTTCCATCTTACCTTTTAGCACTTTATACTGACAAAATATAAACAAGTGATTTTCACTTTGGGTTAGGGTTTCCCTCTGGTGAGCCATCTTAAGGGGTCTTCTGTGAACGCTTAGCTCTTTCCTGGAGCAGGTTCACTAATCTATGTGTAAAGTTGTGGACTGAGACCTTTATTAGCAAACCCGCCGAAACCCGAAACTAAAGAGATGGTACTGAAAAAGCTGTGGTGAATCTGCCAGCATCAAGTCCCACATCAAAGGGTGAATTCAGGAAGACAGAGCGAATGATACAGAAACGCCAAGAGACTTCGAGGATTTACAAATACTTCATATAAACACATTTTCAAATAGCTTTATTCAGAGTAGCCTTTCTGCTCTATTAAACATAGCAAACAGCTGCCAGATTTATTCAGACAAATAATCAACAACCCTAGGAGTAAAATGGCAGAAGAAAAAGGAATTTTGGCAACAAGCCCACAGAGGACGGCGGCTAGTCTCCATGTGCACCTCTCTCGTGCACTTGCGGTTCTGTATGGTTAGTCAGCGAAAAATCCCTCAGTCACAGCAGAGTACAAAACATCTGATTGAAATCGCAAGTATTCTAAACAAAAGCCGAGAGAGAGCAAGGGCATGCAGTGATCTGCAGTGCAGACGAGCTGCGAGCTGCGTCCCGAAGGCAGGCAGGCACGCTATCCCCTACAATGGGCACCTTCCTCCCTGGTGCGCCACTCACCTGGTTTTGCTGAGCAGATGTAAGGCAGAGGCAGGCTTTAGCCAGCAAAGGGCAGAACAGCAAACATGAGAATCAATTCATTTGTCATTGGAAAAAGAAAGCCACAGAGGTAATTTCTTCTACATTAATATTCAACTTTTAAGAAGACAAATGCAAAGTTGGATTTAGTTATCCCTTTTTAAAAAACCAGGTGACAAGGTCTGAATGGGAAAAGATTCTATATTGACAGTGTCATCTGAGGTTTCCGTGGTGGGGCACTTCTGTAACGGGTGTCTCTGAACCCACAGGCAGCCAGACTGGAGTGAAATAAGCCAGGAAGCCAGGAAGCATGAGCTCTCCTCGGCTGGGGTCTTGTGTGCGCAGTACTTCCGGGAAGACTGATGGCTAGGACTGAATGGCCTCCAGATAAAAGGATCTCTGATTACACCCTCCAGAGGAAATTCTTTAGGCTCACAGAAACTTTTACACACTGCTGATGACAGCATTTAAGGAAACGCTGTACTAAGTATCTAAAATCAGTGTTTCCCCTGTATCCATTCAGAAAGAGACCCTCATTTTTATTAGAAAGCATGCTTGACTCTGGACAAGTACAATATTAATACCTACAGTCTGCTACAATATTTTCTTTGGTGTATATTTAAAAATCTTTCACACCTAATTTAGTCAAAGTATTTCTTTAATAAAATTCAGTCAAAAGAAAATAGAGGTTTTCAATAGTATAATTAGGACTTGGTTCTGGAGGGTAGTGTTACTGTGTATATAAAAGCACACTAGGAAACGGAAAGACAACTTTGTAACAACCTACAAACATACGCAGACCTGAGGTTTGCAGTGGTAGAAAGAACATGAGTGAGTCTCTAGTTCCTGGAAGTTAAAACACACAAGAACAGCATGAGGCTAAAAAACAACTCTTAGAATTGAACAATTGACTAAGGATCAGTCTATTATTTTAAAGACATATTCACTGATTTTCAGCCCTGCCAGGAATATACAGAAACACGCACTTCTAAAGTCTGAGTACATTAGAGCCAATGGGGAGACTGTGTGCTGCCTGTTGCTGGCTGGGCATGCATGGAAACCCCAGGGCCTGTTGGAGGCACAGGCACCTACTGTTTAGTGCAGAACTTTCTAGCAAACTGCAGTCACCTCTCACCTCGCTCCTTCTTAAAGTCTTTCTCTGACATGGCCACAGGTAAAAGCAGTTCCCCAACAGGAGGCTGAATGTTGACATTGAAGCAATCATCCTTGGTGCTAAGGAAAAAAAAATTCAAAGATGACCAAATGCTTAAAAAAATCATACATTGAACCACTGCACAGTTTAACAGAAACAGTTAAACCTGAACTTTTGACCCTTCAACTTCCACCTCCAGGAGCTGGTTATAGCTTGTGCCACCACGCTCGGTTTATGTAGTACTGAGGACAGCCCAAGGATTCCTGTATGCAAAGTACACTATTAAATGAGCTACACCCCCAGCCCCTCAGCACTTTAGTCTTCATTCTGTTGTTTTGTTTTTTTTGAGATAGGGTCTTTTGCAGGCCAGACTGGCCTTCAACTCCTCATGTTCCTACTTCTACCTCCCAAGTATAGGAATTACAAGTATATGCCACCATAGCTGGCTTTTGTTATTTATTCTTTACCTGCAATAAAATAAACAGTGAACATTTGCTTCTTTATTTATCTAGTGTGTTTAAGTTGTGTGTGTGTGTGTGCGTGCATGTGTGCATATGCATACACATGCATGCCAAAGTGCGCCCGTCACAGGACAACTGTAAGGAATTGGCTCTCTCTCCACTTTTACGTGCCTTGCAGAGATCCGACTCAGGTCACCTGTCTTACTCCTTCACCAACTGAGTCCGCTTGCCAGCTCCAAACTTCTTTTTTAACTAAAATCATTATATTCTAATTGTGTCATTCACTGGCATGAAAGTTGTTTCAATTGACAGGATGTGACAAATTTAAGAAAGTCACTGTGTTTCTAGTGTTAGATAGAAAACAGCACAGAGTGTAATTGTTTCACTAGACTCGCTTTAGAGATGTCCAAGTTAGGCAGTTGGGTTTAGCTGATGAGAGCTGCTGATTAGGAGTGCGTCTGGCTGCAGATAAGCAGGAAATCCAGCAAAGAGTTTCTTGTGAAGCAGGTGTTTATTGTCTAGAATACAAGTCTTGGAGTTACAGTCACAAGCTCATTAAGTGGCTAAAGAAACCGCCAAGGACCCAGATTTCTCTAGCTTTCCACTCCACCACCCATAGGATGCAGGCTTTCCTCATGGTTGCCAGATGGCTGCTGAATCTCCAGGTACCACTTTTATATTCCAGTTGAAGAGGGAACGTGATGATGAAGTGATGGGCAAACGAGCCAACCAAATCTGTTCCTTCTTCTGAGGCAGGGACGCAAAAGCTTCCTGAGTTGCCTACTGAGGGACTGAATCGCAATGGGCAAGGGAAGGTGACTAGGAGGTGGCTGCTCTAGATACAATATGTTATTAGATGAAGTTAGGGTGAGAAAGGAAAAACAGAAGAAGACACATGAAATCCACTTACATTTATGCTACTACTGATTTTTTCTTCCTGGTGCTAGGGGCCAAACCTAGAGCCTGAAACATACTAGACAGTGCTCCACCACTAAGCTTACTAACTGCTTCCCCACTCTCAGACATCTATTCATGTAAGCTACCTTAAGTTTTCCCACAAATGAACTGTTCAAGGCAGACCAGTAAGGCCTGTTTATGTATGAAGCCAACATTTCCTAAACAAAGCTGTGATCTTCTCTACTGCGACACTGGACCCTAACCCAAGTCCGGGGGGTTGAAGCAAAACTTCCTGTGTCCAGAATGTCCAGATGTGTGCTGTGTTCAGAATGTCCAGATGTGTGCTGTGTTCAGAATGTCCAGATGTGTGCTGTGTTCAGAATGTCCAGATGTGTGCTGTGTTCAGAATGTCCAGATGTGTGCTGTGTTCAGAATGTCCAGATGTGTGCTGTGTTCAGAATGTCCAGATGTGTGCTGTGTTCAGAATGTCCAGATGTGTGCTGTGTTCAGAATGTCCAGATGTGTGCTGAGTTCAGAATGTCCAGATGTGTGCTGTGTTCAGAATGTCCAGATGTGTGCTGTGTCCAGAATGTCCAGATGTGTGCTGTGTTCAGAATGTCCAGATGTGTGCTAGGCTGTGTGGAAAAGGTACACCCCAGCTGGTATGTTCAGCAGGAGTGGAGGGAGGAGAGAAAACCTTGCACCTAGGCTTGTGTTTCTGGAATGGTGAGCATGGACAAGGCCGATGGCACAGAGCAGAGGGCTTTCTAGACAGTACGCCCACTCACGCCACTTTTCTATGGAGAGCCGCAGCTCATGGGCTGTATTAGAACTTCACAGAAAGCAGCCCTATGATTGAAAGTTTCCTAGAACAAATCACCTGTGCCCTTCCCATGGCTGTGTCCCTGATTCTCAGACCCCAAAGGATAACCCACAATTAGGAGGGGCAAGAAAAGAAGGTGACAAAGAGAAAGAGGACACCCCGAGAAGGGTGTGGTGCAAGCCTGTGGACAACAAGGGAAAGGGACTAGTGGAGACAGAGGGAAGGGTGGCTCCAAAGGGAAGCCAGATCCACAGGGAGGCTAATGCTCATACCAGCAAGATGGTCAGATAGGAGGGGAACACAGGGCAGCGAGGTGCAAAAAACAGTAGAGAGTGACCAGAGAAGCATGGAAGGCATGGAGCTTCCTGAGTAGGAGATGAAAGGAGCCGTGAAAGGCAGACAGGGGCTCCTGCTAGAGCATCATCTTTTTTCTTCTTCTTCCTTTTTGGGTTTTTCAAGACAGGGTTTCTCTGTGTAATTCTGGCTGTCATGGAACTTACTATGTAGACCAGATTTACCTCGAACCCAGAGATCTACCTGCCTCTGTCTCCCAAGTGCTGGGATTAAAGGTGTGCACCCCCAAAGCCTGGCTAGAGCAAGGTCTTACTGATGACTCTAAGCACTAGATGAAGGGTTAGCCTGAGAACACAGAGAAAAACATCCAGCTCAATGGAAGGGATGGCTAACTCATTAGAGAGATGTGTCCATAATGCCAATGAAAATGTTTTTGTGGCCTTAATTATACTCCAACATTTACAAAAAGGCTTCTTTTCATTTAAAAAAATATTTTGACCTTACATCTTGCTTTCCAGTTTAACTTCAGAAATATGATGAATTCCTTGGAAAGTTTTATATTCAGCTGCTATGCTGAACGTAAAGAATCTGTGTGAGAACATCTGTCTTTCTCCTATCTTAAAATACTCTGCATATTCTTTTAAGGCTTTCAGAAAAGTTACACTCTGTAGCCCATAAATCTATAACACCTTTAGAAACTCATTAAATGGTTTTTCTTTTGATTTCAAGATATTGGGAGCTAATAATCCTAGGAATATTCTGCTTTGGGGGTCTTTCTTATACCTGCTACAACTTCCATCAGAACGGGAAGCACCTTTGAAAGCATATGGCTCACCCTTTCTGACTCAGAGAGTATGGCTCTGGTACTCTCGTGGGCATGGATAACGTGCACGGATCAGATGTCAGCCAATTCACCGCCCAAGCAATGTGCTACTTGTGGGTTATCCTTTGGGGTCTGAGAATCAGGGACACAGCCATGGGAAGGGCACAGGTGATTTGTTCTAGGAAACTTTCAATCATAGGGCTGCTTTCTGTGAAGTTCTAATACAGTTAGTCCTTTTATTCTCATTCATATTTTTCTATAAAAGAATTAACTTCATCTAAACATCCCAATACACCAGAAAAGTATACAATGCATTATTTTAAATTCCTGAAAATCTCTTCTTTTACTTTCTCTTTCCAATCTTGGTCTCCTTTTTCTTCAGTAACACCAGCTCAGTTTTTTTAACAATACATTCCACAACCACTTTTATTCTCTAGTACACCGACCATATGAACATACATGCCATTCTTTCCTTTAGTTTCTATGCCGTCCTCTCTCTGGTAGGGCTGTTATCAATAGCTGAATTTTAGGCTTTAGCTGTTTAATAAAGGTGACGTGACTTGGGAAAGCTAGTGGGTGAGGACTACACTGGAACTACTCCTGAGGGAGGAGAAGCTCGTACGTCTTAGGGAGCTAACAAAATTCCAAGGCTTAGGAAGCTAAAGAAACTTAAGGGGCTCAGAAAGTTACAAGAGTCACAGGGCTCCGCCCTAAAGTTCTACAAGCAGCCACCTGCTGGGGGAAGAACTCCCCACAAGTTGAGCAGGAGCTCCAGCAATGCGGCGGGAGGACTTTCAGGCTTCTTAGCGATACAGCTGATCTTGCATCACCCAAGCGCCTGTAGTCAGTGACCCCTCAACTGTGATTCTGTAAGTGACCCCAGAAAACATGCTGGCTCCCCAATAACACAGGTGGCAATCGTTCCCTTGGCCTGCTGTTGGCTGTTAGTACTCTAGCCAGGTGAAGAGGTATTTGCTCATGTCTCCTCAGGAAGAGGCGCACACAGGTAGGTATGCCCTCCCTTCCCCTCCAGCTGTATTATTCAGTTTCCTATCTAGCACACTTATTCCCAGTTCAATTTAAAAAGACCCAAGTTTTAACAACTCCTTTGTTTCCTCCCTTCCTTGAGGTTATCCATGATCTTAGTGACAATATTTACTTATTTTAAACGCTATTTAAATTGTTGTTTGCCATCAATCAATTTAAACACACGACAAGAAGGATGAGGTATTCACTCCTTCGTACACTGTTCCATGTGGAGATTCTGGGGTTTGGTTGATGATTACACTATTTTTGATATTATATCAATACTTATTTACACACACCAACACTGTGAAACTCTCTACTCTTTGCTTCCCCCTCTCTTCTGTCTTTTTCTGTATCACTTAAAGGATAAATTTCTTCGAGTGACTTTTTTTTTTTTTTTTTTTTTTGGTTTTCGAGACAGGGTTTCTCTGTAGCTTTGGGAGCCTGTCCTGGAACTAGCTCTTGTAGACCAGGCTGGTCTCAGACTCCCAGAGATCCGCCTGCCTCTGCCTCCCGAGTGCTGGGATTAAAGGCATGTGCCACCACCGCCTGGCCTTCGAGTGACTCTTTCACAAAGAATCTGTAAGTAGCAAACAGAATCCCTGCTTGTCTGAAGAGAATGTGTATCAAAAGTCTTATATTTTAAAGCCTGAGTTCTGAGAGAAATCTCACTACTTTTGCATTGTTTTTCTCTCCCTTTTTTCTTTTTTTGAGACAGGGTTCCTCTGTGTGACTACTGTGGCTATCTGGAACTCACTATGTACAGCAGGCTGGCCTCAAACAGAGCTCTGCCTGCCTCTGCTTCCCAAGTGCTGGGATTAAAGGAGTGCGCCACCATGCCCAGTTTGCATTGTTCTTTTTTAGGGAAGCTGGGTTTTGTTATTGCTGTTGTTTTCGTTTTAACTGTAGAAGCTGTTGGGACAATGCTCGAGTTTCCAGCAGAAGGTGGTCTTTCTGAATCTTTCGCTCTCTTCTTGTTTGTCCTTTGGTAAGACTTTCAATTTGATATCTGTTTCTTTTGTTTTGGAAACTGCTTTTCTATAAGTTATTTCTTCTTCTCTTCTTCTATGTCTCCTTTATTTCCTAGTCTCCTGTCCCGTGTTTCTGTTCTCTATTCCAGTTAGTTCCTGGCCCCTTCTTCCAGAGCACCAATCTGTAATCAGCTGTGTCCACTCTACTGCGTATCTGCTCCCTTCACAGTCCCTCCGGGCTTTGTGTCCATCTTTAGCCTTCTCTTTGACATTGCAGTTTTCAGCTCTCTCCAGAGCTTGGTCATCCCTGACTGTGCAGTTGTTTTTGTAACAGAATACAGCTAGTTCTACTATACATTAGCTAAGACATCTTTCTCCAATGCCTCAAGTAAAATGTAAAATGTGCCCTCCCCCCCCCCCCTGTAAAATGGGGACAATAATAAGTTAAAGACCAATGTGGAAATTAAACAAATGGACACCTTTAAGTGTTTGGAGCGGCAGTGAGCATATTCTAAGTACTTAACAAACGCTAGCAATTACTATCATGGTAGAGACTGGGATATGGGGTTCATGAAGTGAGACACGGAGCAGTGACATAAACCGAGGAGGCAGGAGGGCAGCACATACTGAGGCTGCTTTCCCGTCTAGGACACAACAGCACTTCATTCTATCCCTTATCATTCTGCTTCCCTGAAAACAACTGAGCCCTGCACTCCTGTGGCCCTCACATGCGTACAGTCCTTCCAGTCTGCCTCACTGTTCCTGCAATGGTGCCTTAGGCCTCAGCCAATGTCTGCACCAGAGGGGCCGAGGCTGGAATTAGAAGCTCTTTAACTCCCAGGGGCTTCCTGGAGCTTGCTAACTTCCCTTCTCATACATCACTGTGTGCTTGCTTTCCCCAGATTTGCCTCTCACAGGAGTGTCTGGTCACTGAGTACTCAGCTGCTCCTATTTGTTTCCTAATGCCCAATAATCTTCACAATTTCTGATCGGTCAGCAAATGGCATTCTCTCTCTGTCTCTTTTCTCCCTCTGTCTCTGTATCTCTTTCTCTGTCTCTCTTTATATGCTTACCCTTTAAAGAATGGATTTTTCTTTTTAGTGGATTTTGGACAAAAAAAGTGGTGAAGCGCTGTCTTGTAGGTAACTTAACCCACAACGTGTTATCTTTGATACAGTCCTACCCACTCACCACCAGGATGGGGACTTGTTTATGAACTATTCATTTGATAGATCAATTGATATATATTTTAATCAAGAATTTATTTTGGTAATGATTGGAAATACAAAGTAAAAGGGAGTTGCTATAAAATACATGACTAAGTATGCACATTACTTTCTGTCGCACCCCATCTGCACCTCACTGTAACGAGACAGTTAATCTAGAGTAGAGCAGCACCACTTTACCCGTCCTCATCCCTCTCGTGACAGAAAGAGACCTGAACGCTTCAGTCCACATTCTCGGCATTTCCAAAGGCTTGTTATCAAACATGCTCTTATTACCGCAATCTGACATATTGATTTATATAATGTATTTCAGGCAAAAAACAAAAACCTTAATACCAGCCACACTTACTCTTCTCCTTCTTTCTACTGAGAACTACCAAGGCGACTACAGCAAAAGGTGCCACTTACTATGCAAAAGGCACAGTCAGGGACTGGCACCGGAGACCGATTGATCTACCCATTACCACATCTCCCTACCCCCACTAGCACTACTATGAAGCTATTGATTGAAACACTGCCGATCGGTTTCCATTTTCTGATTTTGGGCAGGCCAATTAAGAAAGTGAGTAATTGTGATTACACTGCTTCAGGATCAATTACACTTGATGTAAGACAAAGTGCTCTTTTTGAAACATACAGAAAATAATTTTTGATTTTGCATGCTTTTGTGAAAGATGAAATATAAAATAACTTAGTAATTTGCACCTTCACTGCAGAAAATATATTAATGTGTTTATAACAGATAGTTAATTGTTATGTGAGATACATTTGTCATTTTTCTAAAACTAATTTAAGAGACATTGAAAGAATACTACTTAATATAGGATAAAAATCAACACTACAGTGTGTATTTCTCCCTAAAAGGTCTTGGCTAATTTTAGAAGACAAAATACAAATGTGGTCCAAAACACTATAAAAGAAGTCTTTGTAATTAAGAAAAAATGGAAAAATAAGAGCACATCTGATTATAAATTGGTAAGATAAAGGAGTATTTTAGGTTTTAATTTTGGTCTAATTTGATGTATAAGTTTTGTCATTGGGTTCACATTGTTGAGATCATTAAAATGAATATACCTCTGGTGTTGGAAGCAAATCTATTTAGAGTGGTGTTACTCATAGCCTGTGTTCAGTAATATTGATCTGTGTTGTTTGTCTAATAGAAAAATAATAAACAATTACTAGGCAATGTTGAGAAAAGTAATCAGCTTCTATATATCACTAATAAAGCAGACCTCCCAAAACATAAAGGTGATGATCTGCATAAAATCAATGTGCACACCACACTGTTCATATTCATCACTGCCGGCTCAGGGCCAGAGTTCCTGGGAAAATGACAAAGAAAGGTTTGCTACATTTAATCTACACATTTACTTTAAAGGTTTCTGTCCTTACTTGTAAAATTGAAATCACAACAAATTCTATCCTAAGCTAGCTAAAATTCAGAAACATAAAATATTTCAATTTTTAAAGAAAAACAAGTAACTTCCACTAAAAACCAAGTCACGCCCTGAATCAGAAAAACCTAAGAAGGAACTCAAGGGTAACTAAGTTGCACCAGCTTTGTTCTGGAGCTCATCAGCATAAACATGCCACATGAAAGCAGAAAGCCTCAAACTGAAAGACTGCGGCAACATTTGGTGTGACATCTTAACCAACTCTGTAAATGTACTCAGTTTGTAAAAGGAGGAAAGCGTATGGGTCTAGAATCAATATTCTCCTCAAGAAACTCGCTGTATCTCAAACTGACATCTTGCCTCAAAAAGAACCTTCTCTGGGCTACTCAGTAATATTATTAAACTGTTTATTTCTCTGAATTTTCTAAGACTATAGTATTAAAATAAGAAAGAAATTAGCAATAGCCTTGTCCTTTAACCAACAAACCATGGATTTCAGCTGCATATGGCAGGCAGTAAAGGCAGGTGTGTAAGACCAACTAAGAACAGTACCAAACAGTACACACGCATCAGCAACATTCCAAGGCACTGTCAAACAAAAACACAGTTGCTTAAATGTTGTGTCTTCCAGGCAGTATAAAAACAGAAGAACAACTGAACTTACCACAGCTGGAAACAGGCAGTCTGTGTCGAATCACAGAAGTCAATACCCACTGAGACAGTGACAGACCTCTCAGGCTCCAGAGAGTCTAGGGAAGAGGGAAATTTTGATATGAAAACATGGAGGATGTGAAAAAGAGTTAAAGAAAACACTACATGTTCATGCCATCTTTGGTTAAAAAAAGGACAGATTTAGCCAGGTGATGGTGGCGCACACCTTTAATCCCAGCACCTGGGAAGCAGAGGCAGGTGGACCTATGTGAATTCAAAGCCAGCCTCGTCTAAAAAGTGAGTTCCAGGACAGCCAGAGCTACACAAGGAAATCCTGTCTCAAAAACCAAATAAATAAATAAATAAATAAATAAATAAATAAATAACAGCCGCCAGTAGTGGCACAGGCCTTTAATTCCAGCACTCGGGAGGCAGAGACAGGCGGATCTCTGCGAGTTTGAGGCCAGCAGGGTCTACAGAGCTAGTTCCAGGACAGGCTCCAAAACTACAGGAAAACCCTGTCTTGAAAATAAATAAATAGATAAATAAATAAATAAATAAAATTTAGTGATGGCTCGTAAGAGAATTTAAACTAAGAATATTAAAGGAAACTATAAACTCATGTCGCTGAAGTTACATTCTTCCAAGTTAACTCTGAGCATTCTCCAAAGAACACACTATACCTATTTGTTTGAGAATCTTTTTTCCTTATTTTTAAAGTCCAATGTTAAGTAGCTATATCAGTGTTGGGGATTACCATATTTTTCATGCATTCACGTCAACATATTGGTTCATCCATTTCTCATTGCCTTTTTCTTCAATTCTTTAAACAGTCCTGCCTCCTGTTTTCATGTCACATAGATTCTACTGCATATTAAATTCTATTAAATTCCCTTGCCTTTTCCTGCTGTAGTTTAAATGAGAATGGTCCCATAGACTCATATATTTGAATAT
Source organism: Microtus oregoni (assembly GCF_018167655.1). Taxonomy (NCBI): domain Eukaryota; kingdom Metazoa; phylum Chordata; class Mammalia; order Rodentia; family Cricetidae; genus Microtus; species Microtus oregoni. The sequence continues at coordinate 21,229,372 of NW_024543073.1, forward strand.
CTGGTTCCCTGTTGGAGGAATTGTTTGAGAAGGATTAGGAGGTGTGGCCTCATTGAAGAAAGTATGTCCATACCATTCCTAGTTCGTACTCTCTTCCTCTGCCCCCAACTTGGGGATAAGATGCTAGCTCTCAGCACCACTGCTCGCCTGTCTGCTACCATGTTCCCCGCTGTGACAACCATGGATTCTACTATGCTCTGAACTGTTAGCCCCAAACTAAAAGTTTTGCTTTAAAGGTGCTTTGGTCATGGTGCTTGGCACAGTGATAGAAAAGTAACCAAGATATTTCTCTTTTTCTTTTTAAGAAACAAAGCATTATTTTCTTATGATTTTGAAGGCTGCATTTCTGAGATAAAGGTGTAGGTGGTGTTGCTTCCTTCCTATATCATGTTCCTTGGTTTGTAGATGGCTGTCTTTTCATGGCTTTCTCTGGGTGCTAAGATGGGTCTGGGGTCTATCGAAACTTCCTCCTCTCATAAGAACAACAGATTGGATTAGAGTCCATCTGTGAGGTCCAAGACATCTCTTAAGAGATCTCTTCTTCTTCTCCACCCACAGTCCCCTTTCGGTCATGATCTACCCACCTACACACAGACACACAGACACAGACACAGACACACACAGACACACACACACACACACACACACACAACACACACACACAAACCACTCCAAATGAGTACAAACCAGAGATATGAATCTTCTGTTTAATGTAATAATCTCTAGTTTCATCCGTTTTCCTACAGATGTTCTGCCATTTCTCTTTACAGATAAGAAAAATTCCATTGTATGTATGTCCTCATTTCTGTTTACAGGCATCTAGACTCGTTCTACTTCTTGGCTACTGTGAACAATGCAGGAAACCATGTATGTGTAAGCGCTTCTGCAGTGAGCAGGTGGAGAGTCCTGCAGTAGTGTTTTCTGAGGACACACTGGCTTTCACATCGGCTGCACACACTCACACCCCAGCAGTGCACAGTGCTCTCTCCGCGCCCTGCCACATTGTCCTGATGAAGTCATTCTGACTGAGGAGAGGTGGAATATCAAAGCAGTTTTAATTTGCATTTTCCTGATGACTAAGAGTGTTGGATACTACTTCTTTTGAGAAATGAGACACACATTTCCTAGACTATCTTCATCTACATAGGCAGTCGACATTTTTGTTTTGTCTTTTTTTTTTTAATTAATACAGAGTCTAGCTCTATAGCCTGGGCTGGTCTTGAACTCTATATAGTTCAAGCTGGACTAGAATTCACACACGGAAATTGTTGAGCTTTTGAAATGCATAAAAGATCATATACTCAAAACTGCTGAATACTTAGATATAATAAAATAAATTTAAACAATGATTAAAAAAACCCAACTTGAAATGCAAGCTGAAGTAAACTGGGATGATGGCATTAAGTTGTGACCACTTCACCAACAGAGCTGGTATCACTAGAAAAAACAGGTCTAACTGCACTACCCAGGGACTTAGCAGGGTGAAATTACTGGTTGGGTTCAGCTGTCTTGAAAAGTAATAAAGTGGCACTATATATATTTGAAAATTCTGAAGCTTCAATCAACTAACCAAGTATGGGAAACAAGTATATGAAGATATAATACTGTTTTTTTTCCTGGGGGGGGGTGGCAAAAAAAAACAAGACAAAAATTACATATTTTCATTCTACTTAAGATATCTTAGAATCATAGGACATCCTAAATATGTATGAACATATAAGTAGGGCACATTTTACTTGACTCAAAGTTTTTAGAATAGTTGCAATTACATAATACAACACATTTATATCTACCTATCTGCTTCAGGTACATCATACCATTGTATTTTAGCAAGTACACTTACTTCAGCAGACAAGCATCTAGGGTTTGCTGATAAGTAGGATTGGCCCCTTAATGCTCACCACAAACAGAAATGAAGGTAGATACAGGACAAAGAATAATTCAATAAGCTGCTATATAAAAAATTATTTCTCACAGGCTCAAGACGACCTGTGTTTGGGACACATTTTAAAATGTTATTTGTTTAAGCTGGGTGGTGGCGGCATACACCTTTAATCCCAGCACTCGGGAGGCAGAGGCAGGCAGATCTCTTTGAGTTCGAGGCTAGCCTGGTCTACAGAGCAAGTTCCAGGACAGGCTCCAAAGCTACAGAGAAACCCTGTCTCGAAAAACTAAAAAAAAAAAAAAAAGTTATTGGTTTTGCTGTGTGGTATCTGTTAATTTTCTGACTCTAGTTTGAAGTTCATTTGCTTATGTAACTTACATTTTACTGGATAGCTATTAAGCCACTGCAAGACCTGCTTCTTAAATCTTTGGCGATCATTGTTTCTTTATCATTATTTCCATATAATATCCCCCCCCCCCCACACACACACTTTTCTAGAGCTGCACACTGTCATCAGCTCACAGCTGTTAGTCTTATTGCTTAGTCTTTTCTCCTTCCCAAGCAGAAGACGGGGCCCAAGTAAACAAGCATTCTACTTGTGAGTCGTGTCCTGCCTATCCATTAGTGAACCCCTAACTCATTCTTCTGCACTATAAACACACTGTGGCTTGGTCTTGTTCGTATCATACACCACAGTGGGTAGCAAATTCTGTCACCTCTCAAACACGACTGCACTCACAATTCAGAACTCCTGTACTTCATATTGAGGGAGTGATAGGTCTCAAGGTGCCCCATTGTTAGCACTCTGGCACTGCTTGGTTCTGAGTATTATGATAATGAGCTGTGAGCTTAGTGATGTGCTAATTCTGGAGGACAGTTCACGATCAATGGCATGTTTTACTATATGAATGCTTCAAAAACAAAATAATTAGCAAAAATTATTCATATAATGTATTTTTACAATATCTGGACACTATTTCTGGACTTGCTGTTGTGCAATGGAAATAGTCTAGTGCTAGTCCTTATGTCTTCTCAGCCACCTCTTAATTCTCTTATATTCTTAATCTCTTTGGAAAACTAGGCAAATAAATTCTAATATTCTTACAAGGCATCCAGCTACCCACTAATGGAAAGGCAAAATCCTGGGATTTAAAGGTAAACTCAAACACACTGGTGACTAGTAAGAATACTGACGGGTCTGTTAAGATGGGCACACATTTAATGAACAAAACATCTTGATGCCTTTGAAAAGGAAATATTTGGCTTTGCTGCATTCTTCAGATGACTTTGGAGGGCTATTTTAGATATAATCACACACTGTCACTGGCTGTAATCTATTAGTGACAGGTCTGGGCTGTGTTACACACACAGAAAAGAATTCTTTACCTTAAAAGCATTCGATCGATGCCCGAAAATGAATGAAATACCATAGTCATAAAGTTTTTTCTCAGAATGAAAAGCCTATAAGTAGAACTGAGACAACGGCATTCATATTTTAATGCCGCATTAACGTCATACTATGAAATTTATTGTATTTATTTCTTCTATTCTACATAGGCCAATAGAAGGTCAACTCATCAACTCATTATGCCAGCCCAAGGAAGCATTAATACTGTTCTACTGTTTTAACCTTTGGATAACATTTCCAGACACAGACAACCCATACATCAGCTACTCGACACTGCTTAACTACACTAATTTTTAAACTAGGTAAAAAGGGTTAGGTTGCAGGCATTTAAAAAAAAATCATAAATTGGCATATTCTGTAATTCCATGGCAACTTATCAAATTTGCAAAAATAATCCAGTAAAAATTAGGACAATGTGTACTATTTAAATTTTCTTAATTATCAAAGCATAAAATACTGGTATTCGGTAAGGTCTGAATAGACTAACTCCATTTTATCCTGGTTGTTTATGAAAGTCTACGAGACTTTGCATTAGAAACCATTGTCTCCCTTGTTAAAAAAAAAATCACACATACAAAATGTTGTTTTTTACAAAATGCCTCATGGGAAGTCCCCCAGTGTGGGAGTTATATGTAGAAAACAGAATAGTTATGTGCAACAGAATAAGGAGGAAAACTCACTGACTTTGTCCTGGTCCAAGGGTTTACTCCCAGGAAATGCCAGAAAAATGGAGCTGATATACTTCAAGGCCCTTTTTGTTTCTTTTAGATAGAATCCGAATAGCTCAGAACACCCTCTGTAGCTGAAGGTGACCTTGAACATCTGACCTTCCTACCACCATCTCCCGTGGGGTTTATGCAAGGCTTCTGGGGCTATATGCAGTGCCTCGTATACACCCCAGACCGTCACATCACACCAGGTGTCTCGTATACACCCCATCACATCACACCCGGTACCTTGTATACACCCCAGACCGTCACAAACTCACATCATTTTCAATGGAGATTTTGGCTCCCATCTACACCTTAGGATTGTTTCCACTCATACAAACTAAACATTTTTAAGAAAATACTTAAAAATGACAAGGTACAATAGAAGACACTGGAACTATGATGGGCATCTGGGAAGTGCATGCTGTGTGAGAGGTAATCAGGGCCCAGTGGCACATGCCTCCTGCATACAGAGATGAGGGCCACCACTGCCTGCTGCATGCAGAGATAAGGGCCACCACTGCCTGCTGCATGCAGAGATAAGGGCCACCACTGCCTGCTGCATTCAGAGACGAGGGCCATCACTGCCTGCTGCATTCAGAGATGAGGGATACTACTGTCTGCTGCATGCAAAGACAAGGTACACTACTGCTGCATCTTATGCATTACAGTAAAAAAAAAAAATGAGGTTTTCCTTTTCTATTTTTTGAGCATGAAAGCATCTTGATTCATAAATGGCAGTAATAGATTAAAGATTTAAAAACACAATAAATGCAATCACATACCACAGGGTGCTCTTTATCCTGTGCATGAACAGGAAGACAACAGAACAGTATTCATCCTGTGTTCCCTTTACTTTTTAATTTATGGGATGTAAAAGGAATCAGGATAGGGTCTTGAGCTTTGAGAGATACTATATTTAAAAAGGCAGACTGATTTTCCTGCTTTTAACACAATAAGTTATCTAAGACGAGGGGAGGAAGAAAAATGAGCAGGAGAGGTGAGAGAAGGTAATGCAGAGAGGGGACAGATGGTGGCTTTGATTCCTCATACCCATCCTCTCATCACTACTGGGTCAGGACGCTAGGACCTGATTCACTAAGGGCAAAGAAATGTATTTCTCTTCCATGATAAATTCAGTCAAAGAAAAGGAAAATGGCTGGGAATATAGCCCAGTAGTACATGCACGCGTATACTTACACACACACACACACACACACGGTCACTGTCACAGTAAAACAATATGTATTTTATCTTTTTCAGGAACTATCTGCTTTAAAAATGAAAATATTTAGCTATCAAATTTCAAATGAGAATTACCTATTGGATGAAAAACATGCATTTGCATGCCTACAGGAAGCTTTTTTTCCCCTATGTGGATATTTTCTATCTTTCGATCAGAAGTATTATTCAATGTTATTTGAACGGAGACCATCTTGTCACCAAAAATGCACGGTTGTCTTGGGAAGCAGTATTGGGCAGCCAGTCCTTTTCCACTCATTCGGTGAAGCAGCTCGTGTGTTTTTGTTGGCACAAAGACAGGTGTACTGACCTATGCACAGGAGGAAGAAAGAGTGAGTGAGAACAGATAATACTTCTTTTAGAAACAAGCCAATATTTATGACATGTGGTTGTCCCAAGTTATTATATAAAACATGGTAACAAACTTTAAAAGATACCATACATAGACACCAGTCAGAATGGTGTAAAATAAAGTAAATGCTTTCAAAGTAGTATTAAAACTTTATTTTACGCTGCAGGAATATATTAAAATATTTTACAATATAAAACAAAAACAACCCAGTTGTATAATATTATTTCTGGGAGGGGAGAAACATGGTCTATGTAGCCTGGATGAGCCTAGATCTTGGGGTCCCCTGGGATGACAGACGTAGGTCTCTTGCCCTGAGTATGTAAATATTTTCCTTTTACAAACAGTATATGAGCTTTGTTTTCACTTTTTAACCTAAACATTCCATACACGGCCCTCCTGGTAACTTTATACTTAGTTCTGATAGTTTTTCAGTTGGTTTTCTTGAATGTTTCAACCATATGACATCCTTAACAATAGCAAACATCATGTGCCTTCCTTCTCAATCCTTAACTTAATGCTCAGCTTATTACTGGGTAGCATGGTTCTCCTGGAGCCTGTGATCCTTCTGCTTCAATCTCCTGAGTCCTGGGATTACACGCATTCACGAACATCTTTTCCCCTTGAACTTTTTCCACTGCCAACTTCAATTTAAGGTGGCTTCATCCTTTGTTTCACTGATTAAAATGCTCTTCCCTATTGTGATGAGTAATCTTCACAGTCAACGGGAGGGGATTGAGTCACCTAGGAGATCAGGATTAACTGAGGAAGGAAAACCTACCCTCAATAGAGGTAACACAAGCAAGAATTTCCCTCTGCTTCATGCTCACAGGAGCAGAGGTCAGATGCTACACATACCTGCTGCCATGACTGAGAGTATACAGAAGGTGACAACTAGTATTCAAAAGGCCAACTTACCGGACAAGCAATCCCCTGATGGGGACCCCTACTTGGTAAGGCTATGGGGTCACTGGCTGTAGATAACTTTGCCTCTGTCTGTATTTTTTCTCATGTGCCACTAAAAACAGCTATGGCTATTTTTCAGGATCGACTGTTACAAGCTATTGTGGGCCATGATGCGATTATAGCTTATAACAACTGATAATTCAGATGTTAGTCCACCAGAGGAAGTACCCGATGGTGCCCTCTCACCCAGGCTTGAGGATCACAGACTGCATGAAAACCGCTGCTTTCACCTGTAATTCCCCCTTGCGCAGCTGTGGAGGCCCAAATATGCGAGCCTATTCCACCCTGTCTGAAGGTCAGAGAGTTTTAGCTTGTTCAGTTATTGACAACAACTGTGGGTACACATTCTGACCTAGGGTGTGGTTACTTGGTGTTTTGGACATTAAGATGGTCCATAGAGGTGTATCTTCTCCACACTGACTGAAGGTTAGAGAATTCAAGCATACTTCTGCTCCTTCTTTTGAAATAGGAGGTTTGACCTAAAGAGTGGCTGCCTTCAGAATACTTAGTCTAGGGTGGGTTCACTGCTTAAACAACAGAATGCTTTTCTCAAGAATTAGTGACTTGATGTCTCAACTATTGGGGAAAGTACCTGTTCTGGTTGTCCTTTGTATTATGTTAAAGCAGTCTTTTTTCTTCCTCCCCTTTTGGTACTGGGGTATATGGAAAAAAAAAAATCCAGCATCCAGTATTCACTGAGTTGCCCTCAGTTACTATCCTATGTCTCTGTGATTCTTTTATCTCTGTTCCTTCTACCTAACTTTTCTAACCCCCACGCCCCTATCCTGGTAAGTGGTATCCTTGCTGAAGCTGGTCCCCAACACAGTATCTCCTCATTACAGTGCATTTTCATGTAATCTCATGATTGCATCTCAATCTTGTGGACACATATATCTGTGGGTGGTCAGAAAGATCACATCTCATTTAGCTGCATAATCTTGATATATAGAAAAAAAACTAGGATATGTTGTCAGTCCCATGAGAGCTGTAGACATTAAAGCCTGCTTTGTTTCTTTTGCTCAGACTAACTGCACATAATTGCTCTCTTTTTTTTTAACCTCAGAGCAAGTTAAAACTGAAGGCTTTTTATGACTGGATCATAAGTTTAAAACTTTACATCAAGGCACAAGGTCAGAGCTGCAGGTGTCCAACCACAGTTGCTGCATGAAGCACCCTGGGAAAGGCATGCCAATTCTTTGCTTGCCAATTCTAGCTGACCAAGACCTATGGACACTGTGCCACTGGGCTCTGATCACTTATCACTTATTTTAGGACTGTGCTTTTGGCCAATGAGAGGTAACTCTTGTAATTTTTTTTTAATTGCTTTAGGCCTCCTGAAAAGGAGAGCTTTTAGGCTAGAGAAAAGGCCAGGAACTAGAATTCAGACAGGAGAATAAGAACAGAGCAGAACAACAAAGAGCCATGACTGGAACAGCATGCATGTAAGCCTTTTCTCTCAGATGAGCGTTATCTAAGCTCCCTTCACTGCTCTGTGACTTGTGACCTGAACCCTGGAAGATACTCTTGTGGAACAGGCCTCCCAATTATCAATAGTATTATTCCACTGCTTATGTGTTTATCTCATGAAAATATTCCATCTGCTGGGCTCACATTTGCTGTGGATGGTCAGAAAGATGATTTCTGCTTCATCTGTGTAATTCTGATGAATAGAATACTAGGATATTTTTCATTACTCAGACTGGCATAAGAAAGTAATAGTATTCTCTGTCACAGAGACAGCTGATTTTAAACATCAGGACAAATTCAAAGCAAACTGGTTGCCCCTGGGGATGAACATCTGATTGTCCCTAGAGACAAATATTTCCCAGGTGTTTATTGCTGATTCAAGGTCAGAGCTTAAGCAACTTTGGCAGACATAGTTTTCTTAGCAATGAACTTTCTGCACGTACTCCCAACCTCAAGGTTCATTCATCGAACAGTTTATTGTTTAAGACCTGAATTTCAATGTCACTTCCTTTCTGGGAAAGAGTTTCATGCACAGCTAAGCATTATTCAGTGGCTGGTCAATGTGACCTCCCTACCCTGAGAAAAACTGTGTGACTTATTTTGTCTTCTAGGTATGGGTCAGGCCCTGAAAATGTAACATAAATTGTCCAGAGTTTGGCTGAGAGAGGAGGTATGTACAGCTATTCAGAGAACTACTGTGTGAAGAGCTGGGCAGAGGTGAGAGAGAGAGAGAGAGAGAGAGAGAGAGAGAAGGAAGACATGGCTGAGTGTGCAGAGAAGAGCGAGGGAGGAGAGATGAGGGAGGTGTAAACAAGTGTGGAAGTGTGTAGCTGTGTGTGAAGACTCTACCTCCGTGGAGACAGAAAGATTTTAAGAGAGGATTATTTAAGATGAAGTAAAAAACAAAGTGAACATCAGAAAGTATATGTTTACTTATTTTTCCCCTCAGATATAAAAAGTCTAGCCTTTACCACATTCGTGGATTTTTTGCATACCCTGGAGGCAGTCTTGGAGCAGGCTCTCCAAAATGCCTATGTCTGCTCTTATACCAGGAGCTAAAAAAGATCTCTCTTCTTAAAAAGTGTTTTGTCATAGTTCCAAGAAAAATAACTAATACACTATTTTAAGATAAAGGTAATCTTCATTTAAATTCCATCAGTACTTTATTGGGTAATCATCTCTTTATACCTCTACTGACCACTAGATTTTAGTTAAATTCTTTATTATATCTTAATTGAAACCACAAGCAGCAAATTAAAAAGAGAAAGAGAGAAAAAGTGCGTGCGAGAGAGAAACAAAAAAAAAAACCTGTCTATTATAAAACCACAGGAGAGCCATCTTTCAAAATTTAAGTATTGCAGCACACCAGGCTTGCTACAAATAATTGATGATAATAAATAATAATTTTAGGTTCAATGAAAATATCATACATATGAAATGATAAACTGCCTACTATATATCAGTAAAAATATTCCATAAAAGATCAACTAGTATAAGAATTTAAAGTAACTTTTATAAAATTCTGTAAATTTGTTTGCAACATATATTCAAAAAATCAGCTACTTAGATCTTAAATTTGTTCAGAATGGAGAAACTGGCCTACTCCTCCACTGATGCTTTCTGATGACAATAATAAATGGTCTACCATTGGTTTTACTTTGGTTTTCTGCAGTGCTAAGGATAAAACACATAACCTCAAAAAAGGACGGGCAAGCACTGGAGTTTAAGTCTCTAAGTGATTCCCTGTCTCTTAGTCAGGTTCAGCAGTATGTACCTCTAAACACGGCTAAGGAGGTTATGATAGTAAGGTCACAAGCTTGGGGTCTTCCTTTGGTACACAGCAATACCCTGACTAAAAAATATTTTTAAAGAACATCTTACTGATGAAGAAATGTAGATCCTGTTCCACATTTCTGGGCGCTGTTTAGCACAGACCTCAACAACAATGCTCGGTGTGAATGCACTCCACTCAGGAGAGCGACTAAAACAGGAGAGAGGGTGTGCAGACGGGTTCAGAGACACCAACCAACCTAAACACCAGTCACAGCAACCAACCTAAACACAAGGCCGCAGCCGAAGAGAGGTATTTTCCAGTATGATCTGTTGACACCTGAGCCTGAGCAGGTCACTTCTGACTTATACCATGTCTGAGATGTACTCATCATTAAGTCATTCAGGAGATGCTGATGTAGGCAGTTTCACTTTTCTGGAAACCCATAAAGGCTGGGCTGTAGTGTATGGGGACACAAGCTGAAACTATGGTGCAGAAAGGAAGGAGACTTGAGGCTAGACAGGATCAAGTGCAGCCCAGCACTGCAGTTTCCACCTTCCATCCTGAAGTGCTGTGGTAAACACATGGGCCTCAGCTTGGTGCTATGGGAAGGGGTGGGTATCTGGAAGAGTGGGGCCTACTATGAGGTTTAAGTCATCGAGGGCATGCATTACAGCTTTAGTGGTCATCTTCCTTTGGACTAAGGTAAGGATGAGTCATCTCAGGGCTTTCTAAGAAGGATACCACTATTTCAAACACAAGGTAGCAATTAATATCACTAACCATTTATTCTTTCATTTCACATTTACTGATGCATTTTGCTAATAATAATAAGACTTTAATACAAAAATATTCCAGAGAACTGAGTAAGCCAATCAGTGTGATAAATGCCACAACAAAGTTGGCTAGGCAGCTTCAGAGCAGGCAGAGTTTACAACTTAGAAGAGATGAAAGAATCTGGCTACTTGAGTGAACTAAGTAAAACTGTCCCAGTGCTCGCTGCTTCCAGTGGTACCACCCTCTTCTGAGCAGCCCCCGGCATCTCTATCTGCAGCACTCTGCACCGCTGTCTAATCGTCTTCTGGCTCCTCTTCCTGCATTAGGTTGAGTCTAGTGGAACACAGAGGCGAGGAGCACCCATTATGATAAAGTAGCGCTGTACCATCCCTCTGCTCAAAGCCCTCCAGCTTCATGAAGAGGAAAAGTAAATCTCCTTACAAAGCCCCCTCCCCCAACCAAAGCTGCTAGGTCCCTGCTGACTGCATTCCTCTTACTCTGGACACCATTGCTCACTCTATTCCAGTCCACCCTGATGTCTGTGCCCCTCTAACACAGCAGCCAGACAGTTACGCTTCTACCATGTCCTTGGTGTCTATAGCTTGGTTGGTTTGGGATGCACTTTCTGCACATAGCCACCTGGCTCAGTTCTGATATGTCTTCGTTCCAATATTACCTTCCTAATGAGGTCTAATAAAATTTCTATTTCCCCCATATTCTCCTTTATCTCTTCACATTGTCACTTAACACTATGTATGCTCCTTCTCCTCTCCCTCCCCTCCTTCACTTCCTTTTTTTGACACAAAGTCACTAAGTAGCCCTAGATGACCTGGATTTTGCTTTGTAGACCAGACTGGCCTGGAACTTACAGAAATCTACCTGCCTCTGCTTCTATAGTACTGGTACTAACTGTGTATACCACATACCAAGTACAGCGATAACACAATATATAATTTATCTATTATGTTTATTATCAGGTTTCCCATTCATTCCTTACTTTAAAAGATAATTTAATCTATTTTCAAAATTCAAATCAGATTTTCACCATTTTAAATATTACAGAATTTCTTAATAATCTACCTCCAGTGTTGGTTATAACTATACTTTATCTGGTGCTAAGCGTTTCAATACAACGTTTTCTAAAAATATCACACTGTGCTTATTGAAGCACAGTGTGGTGATAAGTGGAGAATCATGAGCATCAACATTTATTAGTTTTAGGAAAAGATTTAAGAGTTCTATTTTATACACACACACACACATATGGATCTATGAACAAAAGAAAATCTCTAAAGGCGTACACAAAGAAAAATTTTTGATGAGAAGTTCTATGGAACAAATATTAGAAACATATAGATTCATGTAAAAAAAAGATTTTGATAAAATCTGTACCTCCCAACCATGGTGAAAAATAATGCCTGAAAACACTAGTTTTTAAAAATGATTTATTTTTTATGTTATGTGCATTTACGTTTTGCTCGCATATATGTCTGTGTAAGGGTGTCAGATGCCCTGAAACTGGAGGTACAGAGAGTTGTGAGCTGCTATGTAGGTAACGGGAATTGAACCCTAGACCTGAGTCCTTTGGAGGAGCAGCCAGTGCTCTTAACCACTGAGCCATCTATTCAGTCTTGGAAGCACTAGTCTTAATTTTGCCATAACAAATGTTCTACAAGTTAAAAGCTTGCTGCATTCTAAGCTGGTGACAAGGCCATCCTCGCAGGACTCCTGAGGAGGTAATTACTTCCCGCTGCAGTGACGCTACAATAAAAGAGCTTCCCCCAGAGGGAGGAGGACAAAAGCATCAAGTATCAGTGAGACGATCCCCTACAAATCTTTCCCCAGCACATGTTTAAATAATAAAAGTCGTTCGTGTACCTTTAGATGGTTTGTGAAAATAAGCAATCAATTCTGCAGCCACAACATTATTTCTAAGGAAATCTATGTGACTCATGACGCCTGCAGATACACACAGACAAAGCACACATATTTTATCAGTTATTACAGTAAGCAAATAAGCGTGGAATGGGAGAGCACATAACTGTCTGCTTAGTGCTTCCTGAAACATTTATAAGAGCTGTTATCTCCCTAATAACAGACAGACAGCGTGCGATTTTAGAGAGGAGAAAAGCTTCATATTTTTTAACACTTCACTAAAAAGTAACTGAAGAGTGTAAAATGAAAAATACTCTGTGCAGTTAGCAGGTAATGGACCATATTATCAACTCAAGTTAGATTTATAGGATACAAACTAGTCACTAATAGTTATTTTATGACATAGCATGTCTGCTTTTTCTTGAGATTATTAAGATTAAAGTTGTAAAACTTCTTTTGAACATAGCTGTTCAAAATGATTGAATTATAAAATCTAAAACGAGACTTGAAAAATAAAACATGGAGGAGAACCGAGTGAAGGGTTTATCCTAGGCTCCCCCAGCAGCCGCGCCAGTCTTTCAGAGACAATGTTTCCACATAGAGCGTTACGAAAACCATGTTTCCCAACCTTTTATGCTTTCATCGTACTTAGTTACACAATCATCTGTAAGTATTATCAATCTGATTTGTCTTTAAATTTCAAAAGAACGAGGAGCTGCAATATACAAACTGTTCTCTTTGTGTCATGTTTGCTTAGCTTACTTTATGGCAGTGCCTTTTTAGATATGATTTATAAACACGACAAGGTAAGGAAGACTGCAAGCAGAGGTAAGCTGCGTCTTTTAAATTAGTGTTTTTTAAACCAATGTACAGTTCAATTGGTCAGAGTTATAAGGCAGAAAGCCTCAAAACTGTCTAATTTACCCAGTGAAAAGCAAGCTCATTGTGTCTCCAGTTCACTGCACTGAACAGTATCTAGAATAGTATTAAAAAAAGCAAAGGGCAAATTTGCTTTACCTCTACTTGAAAGCACAGATCCAAATAAATGTATTAAGCCTTCTAGAAAGCGCTACTTTAAATAAGCAATTTGTTATCTCAAGGATAACTCTTACTTATGTATGTAAACCTGACTATTGTAGACAGCAATTGTGATAACTTCTAGTATTTTGAGTAACGAGCACAGATTAAGAACATTTCAAAATGTTATTTATTTTTGTAATAATTAACATATCTCAAAAATCTGTTAAAGGGGCTGGAGAGAGAGAGCAGCGGCTAAGAGCACTTCTTGTTCCTGCAGAGCACCTGGACTTGATTCCCAGCATCCACATGGTCCTCATATCAAGTAAAACTCCAGTTCCAGGGGAGCAATGCCTTCTTCTGACTTCCGTAACCACCAGGCATGCATGTGGTGCACAGACATACAAGTGAACAAAAGACTCATACACATAAAAAATAATAAAAAAATTTGTTTGTAGGCAGATGTAAACCTGTATTCAGATTCCCAGTAGCCACATAAAAGCCACAGGTGGTGACACACTATCACCCCAGCAATAGAGGAGGGGACAGGCAGTTCAGGGGCTTTACTGGCAGCCAGTTTAGCCAGTACAGTGAGCTTCTGGTTCAGTGACAGATCCTATCTCAAAAAATAAGCAAATAAATCAGATAAAGATACCCAAAACTACAGCCAGGCAGTGGTGGCACATACCTTTAATCTCAGCACTTGGGTGGCAGAGGCAGGTAGATCACTGAGTTTGAGACCAGCCTGGTCAAGAGAGTAAATTCCAGGACAGCCAAGCCAGGGCTACACAAAGAAACCCTGTCTTGAGAAAAAAATTAACAACAACAACAAAAATGTACCCAAAGTTGACCTCTGACCTTTACACGCATGTGCGCTCGCGTGCGAACACACACACACACACAGAGGCAGGCAAAGAACACTTGTACACACAAAATGATATACCAAAAAAAAAAAGGCAAAAGCAAAAACTCATAAAAAAAATGCCACCAAACAGAAAAAGTTCAACATTACCAGCAATTTGAAGAACCTGCAAAGTCAGAGTAGCTTTCATCTTATCATTGGCTAATGGCCTTTCTCTGTAGAGCACAGTGGGAGTCCAGTGAAAGTCCAGGCATGCGGTTCACCTGGACCGTTTCTTGAGACTCACTACCACATAGCAAAGGCCTTGTTAAAGTAATTGCATGCCCTGACCTCCTCTAATTCTAGGACTTGTCATCCAGCAGCATAACAGGCGACAGTGCCCACAGAACATTATGTATATGGGCAATTGCTTTAGGATGGCCCCCAACCCTGAAGATTTGTGAACAACTGAAAATAACCAGCAAGGGTAGAGGACTGAATACATTTATCAGAGACTGTTTTTAGATAGTCCTCTAAAAACCATGGCACTGAATGTATTATGGAAATGAGTTTTTAAATTAGAGATGTGCTAGATGAAAATAAGATAGAGATGATCTGGTACATTCATGCATGTATACATATTCATAACTTAATGAGTTCATTAATAAACATATGCCAGTAAAGAGGTGTCAAAAGCTGTAGTCTGTGCACTAAGAATGGTTCTAACATTTAAAATGGTTATGTATTTTACATGTTTATGATATTAAAATAGCAAAATTCATATTTTAGTTTCTAAAATATTTGTTGGCACAGACACTTGCTCATTTTTATACTGTCTTTCTCAGGCGACTTTTGTGCCATGATGGCATCACTGAGTGGCTACAGTCTACACGGCTAAGGTATTCACTACCCAGCTCTCCTGACAAAGAACCTGGGGCTGAAGATGTAACCCTGTAGAGCACTTGCCAACCAAGTGCAAAGCCCTAGAGTCGACCATCCCTAACACTACCAATAAACTTTCCTGGCCCTATATATAAAATGTGTCTGTCTGTAAGACTTTGCAATGCAGAGGGAATTACTTTACAACATTCTATTCTTTTCCCTCCAAAGACAAGTCTACAAGCTCTACTATCAGCACATTTAATTAAAAAAACAGTCTAGTTAGTGGCAGTCTTGGCTATAGGTTTGTGTACAGACTTAATCATTTTGAGGTATGTTCTATCTACTCCTAACATCTGCAGGACTTTAGCATGGTGAACTTGGGCAAATGCCTTTTCTGCATCAACTGAGATATTATGCATTTGGATGATACACTAAATTTTTTGATTTATGTATTGTGAACCAACCTTGCATCTCTAGGACGAAGCCCACTTGGCCATGTTGTATGATCTTGTTAATGTGTTTCTGAATTAGGTCTGCATGCATTTTGTTGAGAAATTCTGTATCTTATGTTCATCAGAGAAATTGGTCTATAGTTTTGTTGTTGTTATTGTTCTTTCTTTACCTAATTTTGGTATCAGGATAATAGTGGTTTTGTGAATGAATTTTCTAGTGTTTCTTCATCTTCTATTTTATGAAGTAAAGAAGAACTATTACTAAATCCTCCTTGAAAGTTTAAAAAGAATTCAGCAGTTCTTCTGGATCTGGGCTTTTCCTTGTTGGGAGACTTGATAACAGCCTCAATTTCATTACCTGTAATGGGTCTGTTTAAGTGACTTATATCTTCTGCCTTTAATTTTGGTAGGTCACCAGGCTTGAGATACTTCTAACTATGCTGTTATCCCTTAGCATTGTTTCGGCTATCCTTAAGCATGTCTTCTGTGATTCCACTGGTATTTTATTGGGCACTGCACTAAATTTGTAGATTAGTTCTGGTAGTTCAGTCATTTCCACAATATTAATTCTGTCAATACAGGAATATGGATGCTCTTTCCAACTTCTAGAATCTTCTTTGAGTTCTTTTCTGTGTCTTCAAATTTTTATTGTAGAGCTCTTTCAAGTCTTTGGCTAAGCTTATTCCTAAGTACTTAATTTTTTTTTGTGGGGGAAAACTACTATGAATAGGATATTTTCACAATTTCTTTCTCTGAGAGTACACTGTTGGTATATATGAAGGCTGCTATGTTGTTGACTTCTGTATCCTGAAACTTTACTGTGTTTATATTAGAGGCAAGAGTTTCCTAGCAATCTATAGTCTATGTCACCACAATAATGAGTTCTCCCTTTTCTATTTGTGTCCCTTCTCATGTCTTTCTCTTGCCCAATTGTGTAGCTAAGACTTTGAGAACTATATGGGCAAGTGACGAGAGAGTAGACACCCTTGTCTCATTCCTGATTTTAGATTCCTTCTATTCCCATAAGCCCCTGTAAAAATGCTTCCCTTAAAAAGAGGACTTCTATTTCCTCCTACAGTAGATGGTAACCAATCCAGACAACTCACAACTAGACAATGTGCAGAGAGTGGAGATCTTGGAATATTCAGCCCTAAATGGGATCTCCATAAAATCCCTCCTCTCAGGACTCAGAGAACTCTGCAGAAGAGGAGACAGAAAGATTGTAAGAGTCAGAAGGAATAGAAGATACCAAGGAAAGGGTGTCTTCCAAACACGATGAACATTGATACATATATGAACTCACAGAGACTATGGCAGCATGCACAGGTTCAAAGGCCAGAGTTAGAGGAGGAAGTGGACACAATCTCCCATCATTAAACAAGAAGCTGCCACTAACTGACAACTGCTTGCAAAGAAAATATTAGTTTCTGCAACGGAGTCTCACTGGATACATTAGCCACACATAAAGGTAGATTCCATGGCCAACACAAAACAAACCCAGTGGTATTTCTATAGATATTTTTTGTCTCATATTGTTTTGTTATGGCATTTTAAATTTTGGGGGGGGGTTCCTGTTTTCTAAAGAAAGAAGGTGTGGAGTTGTATGGACACAGAGAATCTAGGAGATGAGAGAGGGGAAACCACAATCAGAATATATCATATGAAAACCATTTATTTTCAAGTAAAATAAAAAAGTAGGACTTTTAAGACAAGATATATCTAGCCCTTGGACACTAGAAAAGTCCCTCAAGTTCTAGTGACCTGCCGCTCAGCAAAATGGAGACACTGGCACTGACATCTGCCTTTCAGGGCTGTTTTGAATTTAGGCTAATATAAAATAAAATCTGAATAAATAAAGGGTCTGAGGAATATGAAAGGCACAAGCAAGGCAATGAGTTACAGTTATAGTTCTGAGCTCAAATAAAAGTGGGTGTGCCTGAACTTCAGTCCAGGTGAGGTCAGAATCTAGTACATCAAAGAACAAAAACAATGAGGTTTCCTAGGACAATGGAAGAATGGCAAGATCATGTGTAAGAATTCATGGTCTTTACTGAATGCAAAAGAAAATCTAAGGATAAAAGGTGAGGGAGAGAAGAGGGCATGGGAAGGTAGTCCTACATTAGGAAGGATATTAGGGGGACAGTGGATTGGCTTGGAAGCAACAGCTAGGGGCTTTCTACAAATAATCTCACCACACAGGCAGTAATGATTTAGACACAGACAGAATTATAGGTCATTGCAAATGAGGTCATGCTGAGAATATGTACTACAGGCTGGCATGATCCGAATGGAGATTCCCAGAGAAAGGCTAGACAATGGGTCAGAACCTTACAGACTATATCAGGGCAACTAGGAATTGTGCTATGCATTTCAGAGATAGAATTATGGCCTCTAAGGCTGGCTATGCCTCTTTGCACTCAACTGTACTATAAGTTAGGGGATAGGAATCTCCCAGGTTGAGGGACATGGATCTCATCCAGATACAAGTCTAAGGGTAGGAAAAGTTATCTTAGTGATAACTTAGTGAACATGGGTATGTTAACTGAAATAATAGACCCCACCCAGGATGCTTTATTCAGTCTGACAGAACAGAGTGTAAAGAGTTCCTTACACATCACGGGTGCCAAATCCCTGACACCGAGCCAGGATGGAGAAATGGGTTCTTAGAGATCAAGAGACAGAAATAGAGACATAGACAAACATTTATATAATTACACACACTTTTCCTGATCTTTGTACAAACATTTAAAATCTCAATCCCAGCACTCGGGTGTTGCGGGAGGTCCTCCCGATCCTCCAGCCTATAGCTGCTGAGATACCAGCCCACTGGGGCGTGGTCTCTCTCTCTTTAAAAAAGCAGCCACTTCCCTCTCCTCTCTCTCTTTACTTCCTGCTCCACCGGAGACTACCGGAGACTAGACTCCCTTCCTGGTTGCGCAGAGGGCTAACGGTGATCTGTAAGTTTTTTCCCCTTTGAATAAATACCACCCTATTAATCATAATTCCAAACTGGTGTGGCATTGTTTATGACTTACGCCTTCAGTTGGCACCCAACGTTTGGTGTTAGGACCTCTCCTTCCCCGCTAGGCTGCCGGCCACGAGTTCGGCTTGGCGCGAGCCCTCCCTTCCTCAGTTATGTCTTGTGCGTGGAGCCAGCAGCTTAATATAAATCATCACGCACTGGCTTTTATTGCTGCAGTTCTTTATATTTTATCTTTAGATACCTCAGATTGACTTCCAGTCCCTACGCACCCTGTCGTCTGCCTCCCCACGTGGATTTAAACTCCATAGGCCTGCGTATTCTCCGCCCGCGTGGTTTGCTCTTTTCTGAGTCGTTTTTAAATCTCCCTTGCAAGCACAGCTCTTAAGTGGCGCAAACCAGAGCACGCGGTTGATGAAAGCTGCAACCCCTCAGGGTGACTCTGTCACGTGGATGCATAAGCGGCTTCCAGGTTGCTCTTCTCTACCCCTGGATTCTGGGTTTCTGGTTCCGTCTCTGGAATTGATTTAATTACATTTACTTTGTTGAGTAACTTACATTTTCCAGTTTTTAACAAATACTAGGCGGACTCTGAAACAGGACCCTGTTTTCGTCGCGACTTGGCAACAGTGCCACCTGCTGGATAATAGGTAATATGGCAGTTTTCGTTTCCAATGCGAATTTTACTGTTCTGGTTACCAATACAATGGGTTATATCATGCAAGGTTTATATGACTATGGGGATAACTTAATTTACTGGTTACTAGGTTTCAGTATTCTTTTGCATATTCTATCATTTAGGATAGAACCATACAATCCTTACTAGAAACTCATGCAGGTCAGGAGATTCAGGATTCAAAAGAGACAATAATAAAGACAATAATAAAAAGACTTGAAATGATTGAAGAAATGATTGGAGCTGGTGAACAGAGTAATAAGGCACAAGGACAGGATACAATGCCAACACCAGCTATTAGAACTGGCTTACCCAAGGTTTTAGCAGCATACCCTATACTTAATTCTGACAAAGTGTCAACTTCTAAAGGCTCAAAGGGAGTCAGAGAAGCTAGATGGACGCCAATAGCAATGAATGATCTAAAAGAAATTAAGCAAGATATTGTTAATTTTGGCTTGCACTCTGCATATGTAAAGGAAATGATAAGGACTCGGGCTTCTAATGCTAGAGCTATCCCCCATGATTTCCATCAGTTAGTGTCTGCAGTTTTAGATAATGGACCTTCCTTGATGTTTGGAATTTATTTCAGAGAAGAATCCAAACATATGGAACAGTAAGGAAGAGCAAAAGGTGTCGAGGTTTCCCAAAATCAAATTCTTGGTGCAGGAGAATATGCTGATCCACAGGTCCAAGCTCTTTATGACGATGAAGTACTGTGTCTATGTCACCAAGCAGCTTTAAATGCTTGGAATAGGATACAAGATTCAGCAAAACGGGTTGAATCATATACCAGAATTAGGCAGGGACAGAGAGAACCCTTTATTTACTTTTTGCAAAGATTAATTAAGACTCTGGACATAGGGGTAACAGACCCAGAAGCTAGACGAAAACTTCTTGAATCTCTAGCTTTTGAGAATGCAAACATAGAATGCAAAAAGATAATTGGGCCTTTAAAGTCTAGATCAGCACCTATGGATGAATGGATTCAGCATACGATGAATGTTGAGACGTTTAGCTATAACGATGAATCTTGGGTAGTAGAAACGATTTCCAAAGCAATGAGGAGACATCAAACTGCCAGGTGTTTTAATTGTGGTAAATTAGGACATCTGAAAAGGGATTGCAGGCACAGAATTTCTAGGAATAATATCTCCTCTGGGAATGACAAAAATAGAAGACCTAGGCCTTCAGGTATATGTAGGAGATGTGGTAAAGACCGACATTGGTCCAATGAATGCAGGTCAACAACAGACAAACAAGGCAACCCGATACCGTCGGGAAACTCCTTGAGGGGCCTCTCGCAGGCCCCCAAGCCAACAGTGGCCCAGTCATTCCCAGTCACAGTGGAGAACATGCCTCACCAAGAAAATTAAAAGCTCCAATTTCTGCTGTAAAAAGTAATACTGGTCTAAATGATGAATTACGTGTGGAGGATGAGTCAAAAAACCCAGTAGGACAGAGTAAACGTAAATTTTGGCAGACTTCTATTAATGATCAAAGACCAAAGCTAAGGGTCTGTATAAATGGCACTTTTATTGAAGGCTTATTAGACACAGGTGTGGATGTAAGTATCGTTACCCCAGAATCTTGGCATCCGAATTCGCCTCTTCAAGAGGTAGATGTTCAGTTCCTGGGAATTGGAACCCTATCTCGTGTAAAACAAAGCACAAGATGGGTTGAATGCATAGGGCCCGAAGGACAAATAGGAAGACTAAGGCCATATATAGCCAATATTGCCATAAATTTATGGGGCCGTGACCTGCTACAGCAATGGAATACCCAGATTAACATTCCTGTAGTTCCAGGAACTTATAATTCAGAGAAGGATATGATGAGGTATTATGGAAAAAGGTCACCAGCCATTCAGGCTGTACAAGAACATACAGCAAATACCAAACCTTTAGAGGTACCAACAGCCCTACCTTTAAAATGGCTAACTGAGAAGCCAATATGGATCAAACAGTGGCCTCTAGCTGAAGATAAACTACAGGCATTAAAATAGCTGGTGCAAGAGCAACTAGATGCTCACCATATTGAAGAATCAACCAGCCCTTGGAATTCTCCTGTGTTTGTTGTAAAAAAGAAATCTGGTAAATGGAGAATGGTGACAGATCTAAGAGCTGTCAACAAAGTAATTCAACCTATGGGCCCACTACAATCTGGAATTCCTTTGCCTTCTCTGTTACCAAAAGGATGGCCTCTTATAGTTACTGATTTAAAAGATTGTTTTTTCACTATACCGTTACAAGAAAAGGATAGAGAAAAATTTGCCTTCACAGTGCCTACTTATAATAATTCTCAGCCTAACAGGAGATATCAATGGACTGTCCTCCCACAGGGTATGCTCAATAGTCCTACATTGTGCCAATATTTTGTAAGTAAGCCATTGGAAATAATTCGTAAACAATTCCCCAAGTCCATAATTTATTATTACATGGATGACATCTTGTTATCTGATTCAAATAAAGATACTTTAGAAAGGATGTTTGAAGAAGTAAAGAAAGTCTTGCCTAGGTGGGGATTACAAATTGCCCCGGAAAAGATTCAAAGAGGAAATTCTATTAATTACCTAGGTTACAGAATAGGGTTAGAGAAAATTAAAACGCAAAAGGCACAAATTAGGAGAGACTGGCTAAAGACTCTTAATGACTTCCAAAGATTGTTAGGAGACATTTCCAGTCTATGACCAGCTGTTGGGATAACACCTGATCTAATAGTTCATTTAAACAAAACCTTAGATGGTGATAAAGATTTGAATAGTCCAAGAAAACTGACAGCTGAAGTGGAAAAGGAACTGACAATGATTGAGGAAAAATTACAAGAGGCACATGTGGATAGGGTGAACCCAAATCTTAGCTGCATGGTAGTCATATTGCCTTCCAGAATTTCTCCTACAGGGATTCTAATGCAGAGGGAAGATATTATTTTAGAGTGGATATTTATACCTAATAAACCAAGTAAAAAATTAAAAACTTATGTGGAAAAAGTCTCTGAATTAATTATAAAAGGTAAGCTGAGACTTCGTCAACTAGCAGGTATAGACCCAGCAGAAATTATAGTGCCTTTTACTACTGAAGAAATAAAAAAGTTATGGGAAGACAATGAACCGTGGCAAAGAGCTTGTGCTAATTTTTTGGGAGAAATTAATAGCAACTATCCCAAAAGTGGTAGACTTAACCTCATAAAAGAACTTCTTGGATTCTTTCTAGAATTGTACGTGATGCTCCAATAACTGGAGCCCGTACGTTCTATACTGATGCAAATAAATCAGGGAAAGCAGGTTACAAGTCAGATGAATTGAGTAAGGTGGAACAAAGCCCTTATAATTCTGTCCAGAAGGCAGAATTATATGCCATTCTTATGGTGCTAAGGGATTTTAAAGAACCTCTTAATATAGTTACAGATTCACAATATGCAGAAAGAGTTATCTTGCATATTGAAACCGCTGAATTTATACCAGATGACACAGAGTTGACTTCATTGTTTATCCAGGTACAAGACATAATCAGGAACAGGCTTTGTCCGATGTACATAACACACATCCGGTCCCATACAGGCCTGCCTGGTCCTCTAGCCCAAGGCAACGCTGAGATTGATCAATTATTGATTGGAAGTGTGTTGCAGGCCTCAGAATTTCATAAAAAGCATCATGTCAATAGTAAAGGCCTAAAGAAAGAATTTACCATTACTTGGCAACAAGCTAAGGACATTATAAAGAGATGTCCTACTTGTTCTTTCTATAATCAAACACCGTTGCCTGCAGGGAGTAACCCAAAGGGCACTAAGAGAAATGAAATCTGGCAGATGGATGTGTTCCACTTTATGGAATTTGGTAAATTAAAATATGTACACCATACCATAGACACGTATTCAGGTTTTCAATGGGCTACTGCCCTGAGCTCAGAAAAGGCTGATTCAGTAATCACACATTTATTGGAAGTTATGGCCATCATGGGTATACCTGCACAAATAAAGACAGATAATGGTCCAGCATATGTATCTAAGAAATGAAACGCTTTTTTGATTATTATAATATAAAACACATTACAGGTATACCAAATAATCCTACAGGTCAAGCAGTTATAGAAAGATCAAATCGTACTATAAAGGATATGCTGAACAAACAGAAAGGGACCGAAAATACCCCCAGAAATAGATTACATAATGCTTTATTAACCTTGAATTTTCTTAACGCTAATGAGAAATAAATGACAGCAGCAGAAAGACATTGGATAATGGAAAAGTCTGCTGAACTAAATCAACCGACTTATTTCAAAGATGTGCTGACCTCTCAGTGGAAGCCAGGAGATGTGCTACGTTGGGGAAGGGGTTTTGCTCTTGTTTCCACAGGAGAAGAAAAATTGTGGATACCATCAAAATTAATAAAGTTTCGATTTGAAGAGGAGAAACCTCTTGGAAAGGAGAAATGACAACTCATCCACAATGATGATATTCATACAGGTGGTAAGAAAAACATATAAAATGGGGGCAGAGTTCTGTTCTTATCTCCACAGGAAAACACTCATCTTTGAAAAATTCAAGGGACCCTGGATGTTTGGATACTGACAGATGGAAAAATACCTGCCCAATAGGAAATATCAAGAAAACTGAATGAGTTGTGTAAGTAAAATATATTAAACCGTATTTCTAAATTTATAAAGCTGGTTTTGAAGTTGGACTCTGGCTCAGTCCCTCTCCAATTCCAAGCCTGTTAGTAAGAGAAAAATCCAGAGTTTCTGGAGTTTCTGTCTCATATCAAGAGCCATGATATGGGACAGGAAGAAATATAAATTTAGAAAACATCTTTGCTTTTCTTCATATCTATCATTCTTTTCATTGAATATATCTATCATGCTTTTAAGTGAATATATATATATATATATATATATATATATGTCTATATGATTAATGTTCAAGTTTTTCACAATGAACAATGAGTTTTTCCTGAAGTGACATTTGAAGTTTCCAGGAAGAAGATGGGGCCCCATAACAACAACTCCACCTGATTGATATGACGTCACGATACTGATAGCGCTACTACAAGACCTGCTTTGGGTACCAGCGGCACAAGACAGTTCCAACTTGGTTAGCCGAAATGGTGCACATCTTATACAACATTTTGGCCAGACCTGCACAAAATACTCAGAGACTATTGGCAATTTTAAAAGACATTGATCTTGAAATTTAACCATCATTTTACTTTCACAGGATCCCCCAGAAAGAACGTCGCCCTCATGACAGCTGGAAGTAATTCTAGAGGATGACGTCCCCTCTCCCAGTAAAGTTTGCCCTTGGGTTTAGGGACATCATTTAGGGGTTGATTATAATTAGTATATGATTGAGGGTTGGGGGAGGAATTTTATAAGCTCAGGGATCATTTTGAAAAAAAAAAGAGGGATGATGGGATAATAGATTTGTAATTGTGAGTTACTGTTTTTAGACAAATATATTGGTTTTGATTCTTGTATATTGATACAAAGTTAAATTATATTGACTATTGTATGCATGCATGTTTCTACCTCTGTTTAAAACATTTTTTATGTATTGACATATATTGTATTGATATATATTGTATATATTTACCATATTGCAGTGTACATTTCTACCTCTGATTAAGATACTTATATATTGTTTGTGTATTGATATATATTTACCATACTGCAATGTATATTTGTACATTGTTTATATTTGGAGGTCATTGTCCTCATTTGTTTCAAAGTCGTTTGTTGTCTTATTCTTTAAGTTAGATAGTATTGAGAATTATATAGATCAATACTATTCTAAGTTTGTCATTTATAATTAGACTAATCAGGTTCTTTAGATACATAGAGATTATATTCGGTATAGATAGAAAATCTTCCACCTCTTCAAAGAGCTGTAGAAAATGGCCTTTAATCTAACTCAGAGTTTTGTGGTAGTGAGACACAATTGCTCCTGGCAACACCACTCTATTCCCGAAAGAATGTTGAGCACCAAAGACACTCCACCTGGAGCCTTTCTTTTTGGCAGAACTGGCCTTTGAGGCAAAGAATTGCCCATACCTCAACCACTGACAGAGATACAGAGCATGCATCAATGGATAAAACAGGACTGTCATATCCTGCCAAGACAGGGTAATATAGTTTTGAAAAGTTGCTTGCCTTTGAAAATGGTATGTCAGTTATGTTAGGCCTTAGCCAAAGTTGGTTGCTTCAACGCTGCTAACGTGACTTTGGGTGATTGCCCAGGTAGCTAGTTGTCTCTGTGATTTGTTGCATGTTTTGGAAGTTGTTTTACTGAACTTCCTAATTACCCAGGTAACATTATTTCCCTTCTCAGATCTTTGATGGGGTTGAAGACTACATAAATGTAGTTACTTTCTCACATGACTTGGCCAAGTTATTTATTATACAAGACCTAAGCTAGTTAGAATAGGATATTTGTACTTATTGTATATAATTTCATAGTAGGTTTAGAACTTTCTTATTTAAACAAAAGAGGGAGGTGTTGCGGGAGGTCCTCCTGTTCCTCCAGCCTATAGCTGCTGAGATACCAGCCCATTGGGGCGTGGTCTCTCTCTCTTTAAAAAAGCGGCCACTTCCCTCTCCTCTCTCTCTTCACTTCCTGCTCCGCTGGCGACTAGACTCCCTTCCTGGTTGCGCAGAGGGCTGAAGGTGATCTGTAAGTTTTTTTCCCCTTTAAATAAATACCACCCTATTAATCATAATTCCAAACTGGTGTGGCATTGTTTATGACTTACGCCTTCACTATGTGGCATTGTTTATGACTTACGCCTTCACTCGGGAGGCAGAGGCAGGCGGATCTCTGTGAGTTCGAGACCAGCCTGGTCTACAGAGCAAGTTCCAGGACAGGCTCCAAAGCCACAGAGAAATCCTGTCTCGAAAAAAAGCAAAAATAAAATAAAATAAATAAAAAAATAAAATAAAATCTCACTGACAGAAAACTTGATTTGCAGTATAGGAACCTGAGGTTCTTTGGACTCCAAGTGTATGAAGCAAGGCCATGTGACCTGCATCCCTATTCATATTTGTATTAGTTTATTTTCTATGTTAAATGACCCCATCCCTATTCATATTTATATTAGTTTATTTTCTATGTTAAATGCTTTCCTTAATTATTTGAGAATATCATACAATGTAGTTTGATCATATCACCCCTTCCCTCATCTACCAGATTCTATCAAACATCCTTATCTACCCAACTTTACTCTCATTTATACATCCTTCTCCTACCCCATTAAGTGCAGCCTATACTGTCCACCTACTCCTGGACATGAAGCCTGCCTTGTTCATGACTGCTCAGAGTTCCTAAGTTAATCTGTCCTGTTGTTTCCAGAAACTCCTGTTTTCTTCAAGCCATTCAATTCTACCCCATCTTCTGTGATGATTCCAGAGCCATGAGGGTAGGGGATACACATGTCCCATTTAGGACTGTATACCCCAAAGTCTATGCCCACCGATCAGTTGTGGGACCCTGTATTAACTGTCATCTACAGCATCCTCTGCATGTCTACCTTCAGAATTTCAGTTGCAGAATTTTATTTTAAGCTAATAAAAACATTAATTCTTTAGTATTTGAGCACTTCAGAAGACCAAGTCAGAACACCACTGTGATAAGAATGTGCTGAGATGGTGATGTGCACCTTTAATCCTATCACTTGAGAGGCAGACATAAGCAGACTGCTGTGAGTTTGAGGCCAGCCTGGTCTACCAAACTAATTCCAGACCAATCCGATCTACACAGTGAGATCCTGCCAAAGGTAAATAAACAAGCAAATGAAGAAATAAGCAATGAGCGAAGGTGACTAGGACAGTAGATAGAGTTTGGGTATTAATGGTGAAGCCAAGTATCACAACTCCCCAGGCTTCCTATCTTTCTCCTCTACAAAATGGGGCTAAGTCTACACATCCAGCCTGCTTCATCTACTTGGTGTGAGGGCCGAATGAGACAGTATATGTGTAATTGATTTTTAAGCTCCACAAAATTCAATAAACAGTATTTTGGGGATTATTAGTAAACTGAGTTTTCAGCCAATGTTGAAACAGCAATCTGTCAGATGACAAAGGGTCACAAGGTTAAAAGTACACATCAAAAAAGCTGAATCATCATTGGAAAAAGGCTTTTATAACAATATCACTGTATTTATTGATAGTGCCGTCCAAAGGCCTTTAAAAAAGCAATCCCTTCCCCCAAGTCCTTTTTCCCTCTCTGTTAGCAGTGGCTGAAGAGACTGTCTCTAAAAGGTTTCTAAATGATGTTGATGTTAAAATATATAGGATCACCATTTAACAGCCTTTTAAAGAGCAGTCCCTGTACCATCTTTGTTAACAACAGAGGGAGGTAGGGACTATTTTTTCAAAGGCTTTTAGAGGATGTTGTTAAAAGAATATATAGTGACATCATTTAAAAGCCTTTTAAATAACAGTCCTCCTTCCATCCCAATTGTAATGCCCTTGGCTTTCATTTATTTTGTACTACGAGCTGAAAATGGACAAACCAACAGATCACTGACTATAGCAGCATTTGTGGACGGAGGGTGATGCATTGCTATTAAGAAGACTGATGTCCAGAAATAAATCCAACTCTTCAAGAGCAAAGTTTCACAACTATACAGGATGTTGCCCACCCTCCTGATCACTGAGAAGTGCTCTTTGATTGTTTTCTCTGCAAGTTTTCTGGATAAGCTACCACACAAACAGGAACAGAATTGCAGTCAAACTAGTCTGAGAATTCCCAGGGCATGAATGCAACCCCGCTTCACTCCTCCCTAGTTAACACCTGTCCATCTAAGGGCTAACCCAACGCTCAGCTCCCATTCTGTTGCTTTGATTACTCAACTTCTGCCCACTGGTCCTTACTCCACTAGGAGACAGCAGTGCTCATGCAGTGTTATTTGCCGTTCTCAGCTATAAAGAGGGCACCATCAACTCCATCTTTGGGTCAGGGCATTCAGCCTGACTGGCAGTGGCTCTGAGATAGGTCAGCTATGATTAACTCTCTCACATAACAACATAAAACAGTACTGGCCCAGGGAATACAAGACATGAAACAATTTTACTTTTCATGTTGGGCCGGGCCTTCTCTGACAATATTTCACAGGTTTGTAACACCTTGATGAGGACTTTTTAGAGGTCCCAAAGTATAGCTCCCCAAGCAGCGTCTCAGACTTAGAGCTTAGGCCTCACTTTTTTTTTCAGTCTTGCACAAAGAAATCACTTTAGTTCCGATTTACTTAATCACAATAACTGCAATTTACTTGTCATCTTCTAAGTAATATTAAATCAAACACTAAATATTGTTGAGAATACAATGATCAACTGCAGTCCAGGGTGTCAATTTGACTCTTCCCACTGTTACATCTATTGCATAAGTCTTAATCACACTACACTTTGACATCATTATTTAATTTGGGTATCATTTAACTTTATGCCTATTCTTATGCCTTGGGTAACTAGCAATATGCTAACCCTGAATACAATTTCTTTACATTTTCAGCCTTTTTCCAAAACACAAGTAACTTATTTCTCTGATGCCTTAAAAGTACAAATGAGTTAGTTATCTAATGAGATAAATTAGTGTTTTTGTCAAAAATCTATATTCTGATTGTTGAAATATGTGTTAACATTTTCTTGCACATCAAAAGGACAATACTAGCAAGAGGCAAAAATTAATTTGCTGTGAAATTTGCAAATTTTCTTAAGAGGATCTGACAGAGGCAACAGCTTGATTAGGCAGGGGACCAGAATCTATACTGGGTCCATGGGGGTTGCACAAAGATGGGGACAGACCACCAAAGTCAAATAAACCAGAAGCAAACTTTATTCCGGGAAAAAAATAAAAAATTAAAAAAAATAAATCTCCATGGGGCACAAAAAGCTTATCAGTTAGCTGAGACCACAGCCAGAGACGGATTTGTAAGGCTGTGGCAGGGGACAGATTTTGAACCCTCCCTTTTTATAGTAAGAAACAACAAGCATTAGGCAATAACAAAGGAATTTTTACAATCTCAAGGTAAAACTCAGCAATTCAGACTTGGTGAATAGTACTAACTACGGGTTCTAGAAAATAGGGAAAACTTACACGTTCCACCCCAAGCTCCCTTCTCCCTCCCACCAATGTGAGAAAACTCTGATTCAGATTAAGTATGACAGAGGTATAAAGCTCAGTTGTCGGTGGCTGATCCACAGCACACTCCCCAAGAATGATGCTCACATGATTAAACGCTTGGTGCAATTTTGGGAAGTAAAAGGAATGGTGATTTGAACATTTTTTCTGACACAAAACATGTTTCTGCCACAACACAATGTCTTAATTCAAGCTCACATTTTGGATCACTACTCTGATCAGCACGGCCCACAGAAACCAGTAAGAGCTTCCAACTACATATCACCAGCACCTCAAACCAATGTTTTATGAAGAACAACCCCTTCACAATGACACCTCTGGACTCTGGGTAAATAACAATTCATTTCCTAACCTTGACTTCACAGTCCGGCCTTTCCACTTTCCTTCCTTCCTTTTTTCCTTCTTCCCAAACAAGTGACAAAGAAGCTGATTGAAGGGGTCCATTATGTATCAACTTAAAGAAAGGCAAAGTGATTGATGAGAACAGCAGTCACCTTCAGTGCTGGCTACTGCACCTGTATCCTTTCTGTCAAATGACCTGAAAATCCTGCTGACAGTTCAACATTCAGTACAAGGATATGCAGTACGGAACTACAGTTCTCAGTATTTTTATTTGCAATGAAGTCTGCAGGGTTATAATTTGAAAGCAAAAGTTAAATTTTCTATTTTGAGAAGCTTTATGCTGTCTTGCTAAACAAGTCCTTGACTGCCATGGAATGGGGCTCTGTACAAGTTCAGCCTCGTTGGAGCAGACAGAACAGACAGCAGTGTGCCTGGTAACCTGGATGCTGCTTCCAGCTGTACTCTTTGCTCCTCACTAGAATCCACACTTAACTCAGCGACATGCCTCTAGTCAACACTGGATGGACTAGAGGCATTCCTGGTTCTCACTTTCTCTCTGTGGGGCAGGGAGGAATCTAAAAAAAAACAATTATTAACCAAAGTAGAAAAGAGCAGATACAACATCCCCAAAACATTAACACTTTACCTAAACAGCTTCTCGACTTTGGGATGCGCCAGAGAACAATCAACTACAGGAGTCTGCCCCCATGAAGGACTTGGGATGTTTAAGGAAACTTCACCGGGGTGAAGTCAATCACAGGCTATGTTGCTCACAAGGCTGTGGGCAACAGTGGTGCATGGAGAGCCAGCCAAAGCTCATAAGAAGCCCAGGCTGTGTGTGTGGACACAGCACCATTTCCTCTGGGCATTTATTACCTGTTAAAAACCAATCTTTTGGTGAGTGGCAGTTCAGGGTTTTTGAGAGCAAGCTGCAATATTTCTCCAGGTCTGCGGAGTCATAATTAAAGCTGAACTGAGCGGAATTGGAGAGGGAAGGTCAGCGAGGTGCCGTATGAGAGATGAGGCTGGGCTGATGGGCACCAAATGAACAAATTATGATGGGCCCCACTCAATGTGATGAGGTCAAATGCTTGTTTCTACCCACTGACAGTTCAATTTCCCTGAAATGTCTCCCGGTTCTCTATGAGCTAATTATGAATGAAAAGTTATCAACTGCCCACGCCAAAAGGGGCTTAAATACTATTTTGTGGAGTTCTTAATGTCAAAATATTGTTCAAAACAGCATGCTGTACCACTCCACATACAATGCCTGGGTTAATCTAAATACCAGGAAAACACTATCAATTTTCCTCAGGTTTCCCGGGATGTACACATGAACAAATTCTCCAGCACTTGTCAGTGGAACAACAAATAAAAAGATCACCTCTCGATAACCCTGCGCCATGCCCACAGCTCCTTTCCTCAGGCGGCAGCACTCCTAGCTTTGCTATCAGATGACACAAATCTACAAGTAATAGCCCTTTCTCCCCTTTTAGGAACCATCCTACCAGATTATAAACTTCCAGGAGTCAACACTTAGATCTGTTCCAGCGTAAGATTTACTGCACGGAACCAGCTCAAATGCAACGGACATAACCCAAGCTTCCGCGGAATCATGTTCCATGGTCTGTATTTATGATATTCTTTATACCTTTAAGCTTAAGTATCTATAATTTCTTTTTGCATTCTGTGACAGGAGATAACTATATGACAGAATTTAGGGCTCAAATAATTAAAAACAAGTATATGGATTTAATTGTAATAGCATAAAAACAGCTTAAGATTCTGAGGTCCTACTATGTGCCAGCTACTATATGAGGCTATCGTAGAAGGATATCTAACATAGTAAGTAACTTGGAGTTTTCTAGCAAGTTGCAGCACATATAAAAGCTTGGATCAGTGCCCCAATGCTAAAGACATATCACACAGGAAGAGAGTAACATGGCCTAGACAAAATATAGCATTAAGTTTGAGTTTTAAGAAAAACTGTAAAAAAATAAATAAAAATAAAAAAGTAAATACAATGTAACTTAAAATTGTGTTGTATGTCATTTTTAAAAATTAACAATAGAGAAAATGGAGTTTTAGGATGTTCTTTAAGAGGAAAATAGGGCCAAAATATAAGAAGTACTTGGCAGAGCTGGGCAGAAAAAGAGGATCAATTACAGCTCCACAGAGACCACTGGACATCAAGAAGAGAGTGGAAACATCTTATTTAAATACAGCCTTATACTTTCTGGCAACTTAGAAATAAAGAAACTTCATAGCACCAACCTTTGCTCCCACTATTGAAAGAATATACTTAGGTATGCGGTGTCGATTTATATGATTCCTTAAGAAGCATTATTTGATAAATTTATGTTTAGTGATCACAGTTTAATTCGTTCATTAAGGGACCCTTTCCGGGAAGTTGATTTTTTTTCTAATTCTTACTGTAATTGCATTGTTCTGATCTTGTATTATAAAGGCAGCTGCTTGCCTATCATTTGTACTTTCCTCGTTAATCCTGACTCAGTGAATTAACCTTTAATTACAGCCGTTAAAATTGAAATGAGCCTCTTGTCTGGCTGGGGCTGCCCCCTTTCAGTGCAGGGTTCTGATGAAAAATTTTAGGGTCAATGAATATGTCCTATGTCATGTCTGATAGCTGCTGAAGACGTGAGGAGGTAAATGTTGCCTTAGAAAGATGTGCTCTCAATTTGCAGGAGCTCTCTGTTGACAGCAAAATAAACTCAAAACCCTATTTTCAGATTCTCAGTCTCTCATGATGTACTTTTAACCAAATCAGAGGGCACGTGAGAACATAGACCACAGGGTATAAAATATTCAACTAACCCCCAATAGTAATTTACTCTCTACCTTACAGTCTGAAATAGTACATGTTAAGTAATAAAAGGAATGCCAATGAGTACTATTTTCTTAAATTTTTTATAATTTATTTTGTGTGTATCTGTGCATGCACATGAACGTGTTATGGCATGATATATGTCAGGACAACTCGAGGGAGTTGGCTCTTTCAAGCTTCCTCTCTCAACCATCATGTGAGTTCTGGGGACTGAACCCAGGTTGCTTTCACCCCAGAGTTCTACTATTTTCTAGATATGCACTTGGTGGAAATAATTGACTTAGTGATGTCATAACACGGACAGTAGGGTTATTTACAGTGACTTCACTAGGAATGAATCCTAGGAAGCAAGAAGATGGCAAGGAGTAATTTCAATGGCTTAAAATGTGTCTAGTGAGCACCGTTCACGGTGAGTACCAGGGGTGGGAAGGCCATCATAAAGGCTCTGCCCTATCTTCTAGGGACTCAGACTCCAATTCTCATTATATTTTCTTTATATGATGTTTGCTGAAGTCATCTGAAACATCTTTATTTAATGTATTTAGACTTCCAAGCCTTAGAGCTGAAAAGGACCTGAGAAATGGTTGCTTCATTTTCATAATGTCACAGATGAGGTTCTGAACTTATTCAACACTGATGATGGGTTTAAATTTACAAGCTACTCCACCAGATCATAATTCTACCAGAAATGTCATATGAATTTATATATTTAAAAACTTATTACGGAAAATTTCAAATATACACAAAACAGAGAAGCTAATGTAATAAACAACTAATTCTTTTTTTTTTTTTTTTTTTGGTTTTTCGAGACAGGGTTTCTCTGTGGCTTTGGAGCCTGTCCTGGAACTAGCTCTGTAGACCAGGCTGGTCTCGAACTCCCAGAGATCCGCCTGCCTCTGCCTCCCGAGTGCTGGGATTAAAGGCGTGTGCCACCATCGTCCGATCTAAACAACTAATTCTTCAGTGAATTTCAGGTTATTTCCCTTTAGCACAAAGAGTGTGTGTGGGCTCCCATGCATGAGACCCTGGGTTAGACCCCCACCACAACAGGGAGGGAGGAAACACACACCAAACACGGCACTATCTGCTTAGCCCGTCTAAGCCAATCTTTTATTCTACTTCTTAATTATTAAAAAACAATTTTTAGACAAAATTTTACCAACGAACTTGGGTCTGTAGATATAAAGAAAGTCCTAAGAAGCCTTAAAATACTATATTTCATATCCAAAACTAAAACCCAATTAATTCCTTAATTTCTTCTTCAACCAGTCAGCATTCAACTTCCTTGGTCACACATCCTCATGTAGCTGCCTTCTTGAATGGGCTCAGGAGGACACACACGTGGCACAGGGCTCTCTCTTTATCTCAAGCTTTCTTCCTGCGCCTTTCTGGAGTGGTTGTTTCTTTGAGCCATAGGGTGATACAGGTCTTTACTGCTACTCTAACATTCTGGGGAGGTATTTATAAACCCAGTAATGTAGAACAGCTGCAAACTTAGAGAAATAACCCTGATTGATAGGCTTATAAAAGATGGATGTAATTACATTCCTGAATGGTTTGAATAACAGTGTGTCTGATCTATTCCAAGATAAGTGGTTTTTACTTTTCTTTGATATTAGGGTCATATACCATACTTATCTATTTTTACTTCATGCTCTCTTATCTCTGGTAATAAATTAATTTCATAGTGTTAGTTGGGAATGTACCCTATAGCTGAATTCATTTTTATCTTTCTTGGAGAGGAAACAAAGTCTTCATGAATATAGTAATAATATTTTTCAGACTTTCATGTTAAAAGATTTAATATTATTAAATAAGATTTATTTATTTCTTTATTTTTCTTATTGTTCTGTGTGTTTAGAAAACAAATTTGGCATGCTTTTAAAGAGAACAGTTACATGACTGGCACACAACAGTATTTAACACGCGACTGGCCAGTGCACAGTCACCTATGACACTAAGGGAGAACAAGAATTCTTCTGGCAAATGGCAAAATTCAGCAGAAGCAGCAAGACTCGCACAAAATGCTGCCAGTTTTGGAAATAGAGAATAAATCTACCAGAAAGAAAAATATCTTGAGAACAAATTACATTTGTTCCCTCCCACTTCACACTGTAGTGTTTGTAGTTATAATAAGTAAAAGCCAAAATCATAATCTTAAGAAAGCAGCAGGAGATAAGCAGAGAATTGTCTCAGCTCTGGCGATGATGACCTACAGCCAAGTGCAGAGGATGACGGGAGAAGAGGGAGAAATGCCCATGGCTTTCATTACTCTCAACTCCTCCATCCTTTATCTCTGCAGATGTGTGTGCCCTTCATGTTCTGTGTTCACTAGTAACTATAATTAACATCTCAGTGGACGTCTCATTGGGGAGAGCTCTACTATCACAAAAAGCATTCTTTACCACTTAAGACTTAAGCTGGGTTGGTTTGTGTGTGTGAGAGAGAGACTACGCGAGTGCGTATGTGTGTGTGACGTTCAGGGAGCAAAGGCACCTGCAAGTTATATCTGCAAGACCGACATAGTAAGAGAGAACCAACTCTTACTGAGTAATTCCCATAAGCTATGTAATAATTTAATTTTTAAAATAAAAGACTTAAATTGGCATGTATTTGTTTGAACCAACTAAAATATTTTACAAAAGTATCTGTAACTCAAAATCAACTATAAACTTTTTCCTTTTTAAAAAGCAGCTCCTTATGTATCCATAGGGATGGGATATGAATGGGACCTAGACGCATGATGTGACAGACACAAAGAATAAATTAAAAGAAAGATTAAAAGGAACAGATGAGAATGGCCTCTGGTAACAACAGAGCCTCTAAGGTAGATCAGAGGAAAAACAAACCCCAGGCCACAGCATGGCACACCTTTAAGTTTAACTTCAAAATGGAATCAGTTCCCAACTGTAGAGGACTGAATAAAAGAACAAGACAGGATGTGGCTAGGCAGTGGAGGCACAAAATACTGTCAAACCTTAATTAAAAAATGTTTTCAATTTAAGCAGACCCAGGCCAGTGATTTTTCATTATTTTTACCACAGTTCCATGACTACTGACATTTTCATCAGAACAAATAAAGGGTTTTCCTCAAATTTAAAATGACAAAATTATTATAAAATTTGACTCATAATTTCTTTCTCTTCAAAACTAAAAAGAATTTGATTTTAGCTGGACTTGTCTCTTAGCTCAGGGCTTAAATACACCTTCACTTTAAAACAAAGTAAAAAGTGTATTTCTAAGAGTGCTTCTATCATACAGAGAGCAAACTCTGTCAGAGACACACCGCCACTTTTATGAAAGCCACTGCATACTCATGGAACTCATGCTTACTGGATACACTCAGGATGTCGCTCACAGCAATCTGTCCTTGCAAGGCAACTTGGGGAACCCCTGACACTCTGGTGGTATAAAGGGAGTGGAACACATGATCACAGCAATTTCAGGGATAGAAGGAGGAAGGAGAGAGGAGGAAGAGGAAGGGTGGACAGAAGGGAAAATGAGATTCTGTAAGATCAAAACTAAAATCCTAAAGCAACTTCAGTCTTGATCATGATAATTATTATGCACAATTATCCTAATACCTCCATGTGTTGCTTTAACAGGTTTCAGGTGAAGTGAGTCCCATTCTTCCTCCGTTCTAGCTTGCTTTTCTTTCATATTATTTTTATATTAATGACTGACCTCCAGAGTAAAGCAGGCTCTCTCTATTCTCATGCTAGGTTATAATAACACACAGTCAAGACCTCAGCCCTCATCATGGAGAGTACTAATCTCAGTAGATTAGATTTCCTATAGCAGAAAGCCATAAGCCTATTTGGTAGCTAAATTTTTATATTTCTTGCCACAACTAACTATGATAAAAAGGATAACTTATGATAAAATGATAACTAATGGTAAAAACTAACTTTAGAAGCTGTTTTTATGTGTGCATGTGCGTGGTCTCCCCTGACCTCCACTCTGCTTGCTAAAATTCAAGTGTTATCTCTAGGTTCCCTTTCCACACACTTGGGGAGGAGACATTAGCTGCATGGCTCCTTAGGCATGCCATCAAATTTAACATCATCTTTTCTGGAAATTCCACCCTAACCACGTACAACAGGTGCAGATGCTGGTTTGCCACTATTGCTGCCATTGTTTGCACCAGAGCATCAAGGAAGATGAGAAAGAGGGCCCACATGCAGAGTCAAAGACAGTTGTAAAAAGTAGTCTTCCATATTGTGTTTGAGAGCAAAAGGAGTTCAGACATCTCAACTTTTAACCTGTGCTAAAGGCTGAAAACCACAGCAGGGATGTAGGGCTCAGTAAATATCAATACTGTTTAGACTATGAGAAAAATAACAACACATAATGGCAATTACAGCTATAGAATTTCTATAAGCAAGATTATGCCATGAAAATAAAAGAACTTGCCTTTAGGGCAAATTTTCTTCTTTTTCACATTCCACTGTAAACACTGTCAAGACAGGAATCTCGCCTGCTCTGCTTACCACTTAGCCTGGGTCTGAGTAAACAAAACTGGAGTAACAAGGAGTTGGCCTCCCACTCGGTCCCTAGGAAAGATTGGCTCCTGAGAGGTCACTTCTAAATGTGTGGATCACCCAAATTATACCAGGAATTGTGTAGGCCCTTTGGGTCCAAACCTGTGCATTTGTGTCATGGCAATGAGTCATGAGAGGCACCTGACAGCTTACACTACGAGGTAACTCAGGGCAGGGCCTGGCCCAGCCTGAACAACTCCTTTGAGCTCTGAGGCACTTTACAGCAACCTCACCTTTAGGGAGCAGGGAAGGCTGCAGACGACACACAGAGCAGCAGTTTCACCCTGCCCATATAATGAAGCCTCAAGTAAAAAACTCGGAAACACCAAAGTTCAGTGAGCGTCCCTGGTCAGTAACACTCTGCATAGTGCCACATCCTGATGTCACCCAGGGTGTGCATCTGGAACTCAGAACTCACGCTTAATCCTACGTATAGTGCTTTCCTAAGTTCTGTGAGTTTTAACAAATTACTACCCCTGAGGGTGGTTTGGGAGAAACCCTTCAAGTGGATGTGGCATCAGAGATCTTGAGCCAATTCAGGACTCTACAGAAGGACTGTGTCTATTTTATCTTGATTTTGGTCAACTACAAAGTGGCAGATTTTAACAAATCAGCATACAATACATATTCTCATCAGCTCTGGTGTTTCTTTCATGGACTATTGTGAAATTTCTCTTCCACAATATACTATACTTTTAGTCTCTACTTATCAACGTTCTTAATGAGCCATATTGCACTATCCTAAGTTAATTTTATAGGACAAAGAGCTTTCAGGTCACACCTGTTTTTTATGGTCACACAGATTCCCCGCTGTGCAGTGCTGAGGTGTCAGGTGTCCTTTGCCAGTTGGAGTGCCTGTAACACCCCTCAGCATTCTCTGTCACCCCAGCATCTCACATACTGCTGCTTTATCTGTGCCAGGACAAGAAAGATTAAAAAGCATCAAGCTAAGAAACTGGTTCTACAATGCATCTCCAGCGTACTTCCCTGGCAGAGCTGGTTACTCTAACCCGCACAAACTGTGTATTAGGCACCCAGAAGTACTGTTTTTGCAATCCTGAGTCCCTTCATTTTTCAAGTCTCCAGATACAGTTTTTTTCTACTAAGGATTCATTCTTTTTTTTTCTCTCTCCTTTTTATTTGTTTGTTTTTTCCCAGACAGGGTTTCTCTGTAGCTTTGGAGTCTGTCCTGGAACTCATTTGGTAGACCAGACTGGCCTTGAACTCATGGAGATCCACCTGTCTCTGCCTCCCAAGTGCTGGGATTAAAGACATGTACCAAACAGATGTCATTCTTTTAACCCACCATCTAGACAAAATCTTATTCAGGACTCAGCTCCTGGTCCCATGTGTGAATTTTAGAAAGATTTACTTTTAAAATTATGTGTGTGCAGATGTCAGAGGAGGCCAGAGGCATGAGACCCTCCCAGAGCTAGAGCTGTAGGTGGTTGTGAGCTGCCCAATATGGGTGCTAGGAACTGAACCCAAGTGTCCTGCGAGAGCAGTTATGTGCATTTAACTGCTGAACCAACTCTCCAGCCACCTCCACATTAATTTTCCCCTATGAGCTCTGTCATTTCATTTCTGCTCTCACTCTTTCTCCAGGTTTTCCCTTTGATAATTCTTTTCTTTCCCAGTTCTTGAGATCCAAATCAGAACCGTGAGCAAGCTTAGGCAAGTGCTCGACCACTGAGCCACATTCCCAGCCCTACTGTTGATCTTACAGCATGAACCCTGGCACTCCATCTTCATTAGTCTGGTTTCACTCCAAAATTAGTGCCTACGTAGGCTTTTCAACATCTCTACCTTAAACCACGGGCTGTATCCTGATGGCTTTGGGGCATGGACATGTGTGACTGGGTGTGCATGTTGACTTTTAAATAGCTGCTCTTGAGTTTTCTTTGAAATCCCAAATGGATGTTTCCTACTTTCTTACTACAAGTTTCCAACTTGAAGTTCTACAAATAGCTCAAAGGTGATATGTTACAAACTAAATTTCAATGCTAGTGTCTTCTACTATTTCTCCTCCCTTTCTCTTGACAGACCACATCCTGCTATTTGGATAGTCAACAGAAACCTCTAAGCCCTTTCCTGACTTTTGTTGTCTAGTTTTCTTCCACATATCTTTATAGAACAAAGATTTGACTGCCTTAAAAATTCTCTCTTTTCTCAGATTTATTTACTTCTATTGTGTGTATGGGTGTTCCCTGCATATATATCTATGTATCATCTGTGTGCATTGCTTACAGAATCCCCTAAACAGGAGTTACTGAAGGTTGTGAGCCATCATGATGGGAACAGAACCAGGTCTCTGCAAGTATGGCAAGTGTTCTTAACCCCTGAACCATCTCTCCAGTCCCTTAAAAATTCTTACATTTCTTTCAAAGTCTTTACAAAATGGCTTCTAAACACTTATCAGTGCCCTCTGTGGCTACTTCTCTCTCACACAATTCATAGAATTTCTGTACTAGCTACATATAGCTGCATAATTTATTACAAATATGATACATGCATCTTTTATTTTTGATTTTGCTGTGCCCTGCACACAAACTACTTAGCTCCTTTCCCTTTTACTGGTGAGCACGGTATCACTACTTTTGTTTTGTTTACCAACAGTGCCACCTCCAGTGTTTTCCACACATACAAAATAATAACGCACGTGCGGGAAATGTCCTTGCTGCTGGTGAACATCAGATGTGAATACAAGTCAGCTTCAGGCCAGGAATGAGGTCTGGCGTAGGCAGAGATGAGAGCACTCTGCAGAGTTGTAACATTTTATTCATGGTCCTGGAGGAACTGCCTCTCTTTTAACTTTTTCTTTGCATTTCTCTTTCTAAGTATTTTACATTTGGGCTGTAAATTGTAATAATAATTATCAACTACAAATTAAACAGCAAATATTATAGCAAAATGGTTCACTGGTTAAGAACAGTTTTTGCTCAGTTTCCAGCACCCATGCTCACATCCTCCCGGACTCTAGAACCAGGAATCAAGTACCCTCGTCTGGCCTCCAAAGGCACCTGAACTCCCACAGAGACAGACATAAATATATATATTTTAAAAATTCTTATAAAATGAATTTCTAAGAATAGTGTCATACTACATATTCTCTAGAACTTTACTTAATACTACTTTGGAAATTTATCTTTGTTGAGCATGTATTTATACTGTTCCTTTTTAAAAGCTGGCAGTGGCTCAGTGTATACATAAGTCACAATCCACTCATTTATCCCAGGGAAAGGCATTTGGTTTGTGTCCAATTTTTGCCTCCTACAACTCGTCACTGAACAGCACCACACATGACTCATGTGTCCACATGGATAGGGGCACCTGGAGGATGAGCAGAGTCAATTTGACAGAATGAGTCCACACTATTGTTAGAAGTGTGCTTTTACTAATATGAATCCCTATCAGCTACACATTCCTTTTTTTTTTTGCCCCCACACATACTGTTTAGAGTTCTCAATTTTTAGAGAAACCAACTTTAACAAAAAGCTTCCTATAACATAGGTGAAAAAAAAATATACGCTCATAACCACTCAGCAACTTAGAAGTTCTCATATTCTAGACTTGATTTGAGCTAGGTCAATGTAATTTACAGAACTAGCAGAATACAAGGGGTGAAAACACCTGATTGCTTGGCTCATCATCAGAAGAATGAGTTATCAGGTTCTAAACCAGCCGAGGACAGATGCACTCAGGTAGCACCGCTTCTCATGGGAACCCGTGAGCAGACCAGCACAACAGTGGACAGGCTTAGCAGACATGGAGGCTTGGTCATTGCAAGGCACAAAGATAGTTGAGAGGTGAGGGTTAAAGAGCAAACAAACAGCCCTGAGTTACAGCTGCTAAAGTTAGAAGAATGAGCCACAACAACTCCCTGCTCTGACAGAGGAGACTGCAGCAGGGAGATGGGCTGACATGTGGGTATTTCTTTTCAGTTCACAGAGAGCAGATGTCTTTTTTAACAGAGTCTTACACAGAGACGAGGCATACTCAAGTGTTATAAAACCACGGGCCCTGTACGTTCATTATGGGTGCTGTGATATGGTAGATTCCCTGAAAACTTCATAACCCAGAAAAGGTGTTTCCATAAAAACACAATCTCAACCACCAGCTGACTAATCAATAAACATTAAAGTTGAGAAGAAACATAAAAATTGCAATGAATGAGCCAAGGCCATGGTGACATCATTGATCAGATAAAATAGAAATTTCCTAAAATAGTTTAAAAAGTAACGGTGTGTCTGTGTGGTGTGCATGTGTTCATGTGCAGGTGCATATATGTGCGTGTGGAGGCAGGGGTTGACATTGGGTGTCTTCTCCACAGAACCTGGACCTCACTGACTCAGCAACCTCCAGTGCTGGGCTTACAGGCTGTGCTGCTGTGCCTGTAATCTTCACACTTGCAAGACAAATACTTCATTGACTGGGCTGTCTTCCTATCTCAGAGGGGTGACATTAACTTTGTCTTTATAGCAAATTATGTGACCCAGATGAACAAGGCCATCTAGATTACAGAGACTGAAGTTCTACTCCAACAATCTAGAGGCATTAAAATTTTGTTCATATTTTTCTTACATACAATATTATCTCGCTCCTTCATTCTCTGCATCTCATAAGAACCCTAATATGCAGAAGACTGCTCCATCTGTGTTGTCAGGACTTGATTTAAGCTCGCAGTTTAACAATAATCAAGTGAAAACATCCACTGGATTAAACAGTTTGTCACTGAAATATCATAAGCAAGATCTAAAATGCTCTTTATTTAGGAGCCATCTGTTGGCCAACTGCAAGTTGTCTCATGCAAGGCTGAAACAAATGCTATGTTTACACCCTGTCTCCAACAGACTGCCAAAGGAAAGCCTTTGCCTTATAGTTACGCTCATTCGGCCGTACTAAAAACATGATCCACAGGGTTGGGACTAACAGTGGAGTTCCTACTTTTCTATCCCTTTCTTTTTATATAATGTGTGTGGGTGATTTGCCTGCATGTCTGTGTGCTAGCTCATGCAGTAATGATGGAGGTCAGAAGAAGACATCAGATCCCTTGAAAATGGAGCTATAGACTCTTGCTAGCAGCCATCTGAGTGCTAAAGATTGAATCTGGGTCCTGTGGAAGACAAGTCATTGCTCTTAACCACTGAGCCATCTCTCCACCCCGCCCTTTTTTGAAATAGGGTCTCACTGTGTAGTCTAGGCTAGCCTTAAACATTGCAATTTCCCTGCCTCAGCATTCCCCTTAACCATCACGCCCAGGTCTGCAGGGATTTTTCATTAGAAAAATATTTGGTGTGAAAAACTGTTCTTTGGGTTTCTGTGTATATATTTTGGTTGACTGCAAGAAACAAAATCCACCAGATATGCAAGGAAACAATTCAGTGGGCTAAAAAAAAGAACCACCTATGAACAAGAAAGCTATACATATACTAAAGAAAAGTTTCATCTATTTGTTTTTACAAACCTGTTTTATGATCCCACTGTAACTACCTTTACTGCTTCAAAACTGCTTGTAAGATTTACATATACTTAGAATACTAGAGTCAAAACCAAACATGGAGGCCTGTGCTACTGTCAACAGTCTCACTCAGTTAGCTAGTCATGGTAGTCCAGACAGACAGACAGACAGCTGTGAGCTATGTTGCAAACATCCTAATCATTTGCAGATGCCCTTTCCATGATTGCTTTAAAAGTACTGTTTTGGACAATATATGTGTTACAGCTTGATTAAATTAAAATATGAAAAGTATACAAAACCGAAATTCATAATAATATAATTAAGAAAATTAACATAATGATATGGTTTTTTCAGCCGTTTATTTTCCCCAAATTATACTACTGTATAATTTTGCAAAAATTGAGACCTATATATGCTACTGGATCTGTATTTTTCCCTTCACATTAGAACATATTTTATTGATTATAAAAATTTTCTTAAATTATTTTAGTCATATTTTATATAACCATTAATTATTGGGTCATTAGAGAAGGTGGCTTACAAACATGCATATTAATCTCTGCAGTTCTTATTATTTCCTCACAGCAGTTTACTGAGTGGAAGAGGAAGTATTTGATGACTCTGCTAAGGGCAGACATGATATCATCTGGAAGGACGCACTTAATGTATCGTGAATGAGCTGGTAACAAAATGCCCATTTCACTGTCTCCTCACCAACAGACATTGAATTTTGCAGTATTTTGCTAATGCTAGGCAAAATGGTTCTTTAGATTTACATTTATTCATTAATACGACTGCACATTTTCATCCATCCATTATCATCTGTACTTCCTCTTGAATTTATAACCCATTTTTATCATCTGTCTACTTCAAAAATGTTTTACTAGAGTAAAATATACACACAGAAAAGCATGTTTTAAGTGCACAGCTGTTCAATGATTTTCCCTCCTAAATGGAACACACCTACACAAAAGCACCCATCAGAAGACAGAACGTGAGCAGTACCCAGGGCTCCTACATGCCCCTTACACACACACTTAACTCCCTCCTAAAAGTAACCTCTGCTATGAAGCCTAATGAGTTTTGCCTGGCTTGGTGCTCCTCCTCGTTTTTGTACCAAATAGTTCTACTGTCTGAAAGACTGGGCATGGTACAGTTATAATCCCAGGTCTTGCAAGGCAGTGGCAGCTCAAGATCAGCCTGAGCTACAGAAGGAGAACTTGTCACAAAACAAATAACGAAAATCTCAAAACCAAGCAAACAAAGGATACACTGAATTAAATGAAATGAGTTAAATATAGAAAAATACAAACACACAAATACACACACACATAGATTAATGAGTGAAAACTGATAACTCTGCAAGCAGCTATGCAGAGAAACTATTGTGTGAGGATGCATCCTCATTTTAACTGAAGAAATCCAAATGAACAAAAAACCCTCATACCAAGTTGTGCAAGTATGCTCTCAAGTCATATGCATGCCCACACTCAGAGAGAGAGAGAGAGAGACAGAGACAGAGACAGAGACAGAGAGACAGAGAGAGTTAGTTTACTGAATGATGCAATGTGCCAATCTCTGCTCTAATGCAATCTCACAATTCAGGAAGACACCATCACCACAGGACACAGAAGTAGAGAGGTGCTATTTTCCAGACTGTAACAGTCACAAAGACTTGTGCACTGTGCATCTGGTGTGTCTAAGTGCAGGTTGTTATCTACCCTACCTTACAGCCCAGTGAGTTTTGGGAGCCTAAATGGTTCACTATAGATTTTCTGATCACCACTTCTCTTTAGAGGCTAACACAAATATGCTCAATAAATATTTATTACTTGAGTAAATGAAAGACTTCACTGCCAATTTTCAATGCTTTCCAATCCTTTTAAATATGCTTTAATGTGTTCTTTCCTTTAGAAAGAAGAGCATCCTGCAACCCAAAACACCACTTACTCATTTCTCAGTGGCTAAGAGAAAAATCTCATTCTGTACTTGAACAGACTAGTGCAGCTTACTAGTTTTCAACAGTGCTTTATGTGAGCTCACCAAGAAGGAACAGATAGCCCAGACTGGTGTAGCATGTTTATACTGAAGGGGAAACCCCTGGAATG
The DNA here is from genome assembly GCF_018167655.1 of Microtus oregoni. Taxonomy (NCBI): domain Eukaryota; kingdom Metazoa; phylum Chordata; class Mammalia; order Rodentia; family Cricetidae; genus Microtus; species Microtus oregoni. Next base: position 21,274,089 of record NW_024543073.1, read on the forward strand.
ATATACAAGGCTCTTTCAATAGAAGCTGCTCCATGTTTTCCAAGCAGCTCAGATCAGCAGTATGCAACCTATAGCAGCTTCCTGACCACTGAATCCACAGATCAATTCCCAGATGTGTCTGCTCATCAAAGCTCACCAACTGGACTAGCTCAACAAAAGGTCAGTCATAGCAACAGACTATACATCCTAGGTATCATGTCTGACTCAAAGTGAAAGGTTGGTGGACATAAGATGCTAACATACAGAAAAATTATTGCAGCTTCAGACATGGACAGATTGACAGTTTTGATGTTATTTTGTGTTAGGCAGAATTCTCACCCCATTAAAGTTATACCCCCCAAATAACACAATTTTTTGAGATACCAGCATATATAAATAAATCTGTAAAGATAACACAAAGAGAAACATGATCCAGGGCTTTTAAAATAAAAATAATAGTAAACTTTTAGTTGCCATGTGGTGAGAAGAATTGTGGGTTAATATACACAATAATTGACTTTTATTCTCAGCCTCGACTGCAGAGAAGTCTTCCTTCGTGTAGGCACAGTCTATGTGCTCATAATGAAATTATTTAACAATGCACTATGTGTGTCTGTGTATGTTTGTCAGTGTGTGCATCACATTTTGCATCGTCACTGATGACTGGCACTCCTTGTCTATACACTACCTCGACATGACAAAGAATCCCTCTATGCTACAGACATAGGGCAGTGAAAAAATGTACACATCATATCATAAGTAAAGGTAACCAGTCAGCAGAAGTAAGTTGAGAAGATAACACTTGGATAAATTTAAAACTCATTACAAAATTAAAAGGTCTAAATCAGACTTTTGTTAGAAGAGGATCTACTGAAGACTACGAATTCATATTAATTCTTTGTTTTTTCATGAGAGAGATGGTATGTACCATATGATCACTTACATTGATGACTGATGAAGAAGCTGATAAGTTTAGACCTTCAAGATCAGCTACCAAGCTTGGAGAAAGGGCTGGTGGAGGAAGGGCAACTGGGGTGGACGCTGAGTTAACTGGAAGAAAAGGCCCAAATAAGTAAGTGTGCATGAAAATTTAACTCATATTAATAAAAGCAACATTTTATTTTGTTAGTAAATCTAACTAAATTACTTTGATTAACGAATGTATGACAACTCTATTTAATATTCTGATTTAGTCAAGTTATTATCAAGTCACCCAGATGCCACCCGAAACAAAACACACAAGGCTTGTGTGCAATTCCACCTTATTTAACATAACTTCTAGTTCCATCAATGCGACATACACCCTGCATCTGCTTCAACAACCACAGCAACATCTGATCATAACAAACCTTATTATCTTTGCTAATATGGCCAAACATGTTCAATTTCTCTATAGTAAGTGTTTTTATGTATTACACACTTCTATTTTTCTCTATGAAGTATTTTCTGTGGCTGTTACAATAGAAAATGTAAACAGAATGGATCTATGACAAAATGAGGTAACCCCCAAACAACTCACCCTCCACACAGGAAAAATATACTGAAATGCAAGCAGTTTAACATTCATGAACTCTTATTTCCAACTACTCTCCTAGTACAGAATCGACCTTGCAACAAAATTCACAGCACTACCCAGCTCCCACCACACTGAATAATTTAAGAGTGGCGACTATGTATACTTAGGTTAGCAAAGTTATAGGTGTCTGCATTCTTAGAAATATATTTGTTTGAATTAAGACTTTTTGGAGTAGAAGATGGTTCTGGCTTTCCTGAACCACTCTCTGTTCCCTCCTTAGTTAGCTGTCAGTTCCCACAGTCAGGATCTCACAATGTGGATGCTGTGAGACAGGATCATTATTTAGCAATGCAAGGAGAAATCACTGGAGTAGAATGGGTCTAATACACTTCATTTGTGGCTCTACTCACAGGACACAGAACTGACATGCTGAACCAATAAAAGGCACTGATACCACTGGCTGGAAAATTCCCACCTTTTATGACCTTTACAATAGATGCTTCTAAAATCTGGGCAATGGACATGAGAGGTACTATCTGAGTACAGAACACAGGGAAGTCCCGGTACTTACAGTCGTCTAGATCTAGAAGGAAAACGTCTTTGGGGGGAGGATGTCTTTCTTGCTGGGGTTTTCTCTCTTTTGCCTGTAAAATATCAAAACTTCAACTTATTTCAGATCTTGTCTAAAGAAAGCCATGAAGTGTTCTTACCACTACAAAACAAGCATGCTTTTGCTTCTTAGAAACAAAACACACTTGAAACTTCTGTATGGTGACACCAACACTTTAGTCCTGAACCAAAATTTCTGTGCTAGCATACTGTATTTCTTACTCATCACACAAACTACTAATTAAAATACTTTGTGTTTAAGGACTATAAAAGATCTTTACAAGAAAATTTAAAAGCAATAATCACATTTTTGTTAGATAAAAATACAATGTGTTTCTTATTAGAAAGTGAATAAACATTCTTAGAAATAATTGTTAAACAGGTTTGCTTAAGAAAAAGGAATATTCAAACAATACATGGCTAGCGCTGATATCCTCAGGCTTGGACAGGCTGGAGGAGTTTGCAGAGGCAGTGACCTAGATCCTCTGCACTCCTATACCAGCTTGCGTCAGAGGGCTTCACCTTCAGCTTTTGCTCTTTAGTATGGAAAACAACTCGCTCACTTTCCTAAGCATTTTATAAATAGTAAATATTTAAACACCCATCTAAATTTAGGGTTTCTCCAGGGCAAACTGGCTTAGTCACTGTTTGTGAGATTTCCCACCATGGAGAGCATACAATGGCTCATGCGAGGACTACCAGTCTTAATTAATATAATGGTATAACTGGGTCGGGGAAATGGCTGTTTGTACAGCGCCTGCTGTAAAAACCTAAGGACCTGAACTGGGATCCTGACGTCCATGTCAGAGTCATGGATGTTGGGAAGGCGGAGACAGCAGGATTTCTGGCTAGCCACTCAAGTTTAATTAGTTTTGGTGTAAACAATGTTTCAAACAGTTCAGGGTTGGGGGTGGGGAGTAACTGAGACAGACACTAGAAGCTTATCTCTGGCTTCTACACACAGAAAGAGGGAAATGTACATCTACACGCACAGAGTACACACACGTACACACACACGTACACACACACACACACACACACACACACACACCTGCCCCACTGTGCATAATTAAGAACATCTGAATAGCACAGTAAACAAAAAAGGTCAACAAAGAATAGTGCGTTAAACGACATTATCTGTATCAATGTTGCTTAATCTGTCTACCTTTTCTTTTAAAAAATTCTCAAATTCAAAATAAAACTTTTTTTCACTTCTTTTTGTTCATTCATTCATTTAACAAATAGATATAGAATTTTAAATGTGTATGAGATTCTGTACTCAACAATGACAAAGTCCCCACTCTCCAATAACAGAATTTAAAACTTATTAGCATAAATCATTGTGTCACTGAAGCAAAGGCCCACTTGAGTACTGTGCACACACATGAACACCAGCTTCACATAAGAGGATGCTGCGGTGGTGGGGTGCAGCGAGGGCTCAGTGCACTGCTCTCACAAAGGACCTGAGTTCGGTTCCTAGCACACACACCAACAGTTCACAACCACCTGGAATTCCAGCTCTGGGGTATCCTTCACCCTCTTGTGGCTTCTTCAGCACGAGTGCATGTGTGCGCACATATACAGACACACAGAGACACGCACACACAGACTACAGAGACAGACAGACACACACTTAGAAAAGCACCTGGGAAACAACATTTTCACATGACTGTGTTCTACATGCTAGCATTCAGAGAACTGTCCAAGAATTTTATAAAAATACACATTAAAGCCAAAAATGATTACAACTAAAAAAAGAAATAAAAACAGTATTGTTTCCTTCTAGTTGAATTTTAATTCTATCCTCCTGCAAACACAAAGCATCAGCCCCCTGTCAAGTCTGAAGGAAAAGGAAAAGAAATGTTAGTTTTGAGACTGAAATTTCAGTTACAAGTAAATGAAAGCAGATTCAGAATGAAAATGCCCATTACTACTGGACTTTGCCCTTGAACAAAAACCGAACTCAAAGGTTATCAGCATGTTGCACACAATGGGTGTAGCTTCCCACCAGCTACCATGACAAGACTGCCTTCATCAAAGTGCAAGTTCCCTACCTGAAAATTAGAACCCTATCAAACAAATAAATAAATAAAGTTAGAGCGGAAGGCAAATCTACACCCTACTTCTCAACCAAGAATGTGTACCATCACAGAGGAGAGCTATATGTGAATCTGGGTTCATCTCTTACTAGAGCCTAGAACAGACAGACAACAGGCACTAAAAAGGACAGAATGCCATTGACGTTCTGAGAAGAACAAGTAAGCAGTGACTGCAATATGACATTAGCAATAGGTGACGGTCATTTCCACCACGTTGGAAAAGCCTTGCATTCCGAATCAAAGCTATAAAATGCTTCATGATATGCAAGCATGCTTCTCCTACATTATATTTCATTTTTCATTTTAAAAAATCCATAGTAAGTTCACAACATTTTCATACTTAAAGGGTCTACTATAAAAATAAAATCTGAATTCTAAACAAAGAAGTTAAGAGCCCTATCCCATCAAACATTTCTCCATTTGCAATTCATCTTGGTAATAGAGACAGAACCTGGGCAGACACATATAGGACTTGAGGCAGGAGATTTTTCTTGCTCAATGCATAATTCATGTGCTCCGCCTGCAAAGTGTGTAAAATGAGGATTTCACACCGCGGCATGAGCCACGGAGCTGCGGAGAAAAGGCAGATGAAATCATATTTTACTGTGTGAATTTTATTTCTTAGCCTCCCAATATTTATACAAAACCACCATTGACAAACCAAACACACTGACAGATCACCCACTGTTTCCATTGTGTTACTGCTTGAGAGGAGATCAAGCAGAAAGATAGACAATTTGTTTTTGTATATTTTTCTTAAATAGAGGATTAGGTTTTTAACAGCTGAGTGACTGTATTTGACTTTTATAAGGACAACAGTTACTGATCTTAAGATCTTGCTGCAAAAAATATCTATTTATCAATTCGCTGCTTTCAAATCGCCACCTTGTTTCTATGGCATTCGATTATACACCTCAAGACAGGAACATTTTCAAAATGGAATGAAAAGTCACAAGGTTAGGAAACTAACTTCTAGTCAATATATTCATTTAAAAATAAAGGATCTTAAGTCCTAAACACAAACAAAAATATGTAACAATATCTCTGTAAAGATTTTTCATGCATTATGAACATCCATTTGCATACCGATTGCAGAAAAGCTAAGTAGATAAAAGACCTGACGTGATAAGCAGCAGATATGCTTCTATTGTACAGAGGTTGTATAAACAGTAAGAAAAGTTTACCGAACACCCACTGTTCTAAAAATCTGGAGCAAATAAATGCTAATGAGCAATACAAGGGGGTCTAATAACCCTTCCTCAGCAGAAAACTGCCTGCTTCCTTATGCAGGACCGCCTGCTTGACGGTTTCCCTTTGTTTTAAAATCTCAAGTGAAATTTCTTTCCTGGAGAATTTAAAGTATGAACTAAACATTGAAAGACACAAGCTTTGAATATTTATAATAAAAATCGACATTCAATCGTCACACAAGCTAAGGATTTCAAGCCCTGTAAACACCCGTGAGCAGTCCTTCCTTCTCAAAGCACAGAAATCAGCCTGAAATGGTTCCATTGGTGCGTTTGCAGGGTTCTGAGGTCACTAGAGGTCATCAGTGTCACAATACCTCCGACAGAGGGACAGCAAAAGTTCTAAGATACACAAGACCTGATATAGTTATGGCCATCTCAGACATTGCTGGCATATACAAATTCCGGTGCTTTTCTATAGCTAGTTCATACATTAATCTCATGACCCAGACACAAAAATATTCTTAACATCTATTAAGTGCTACACTCAAGAACACCAAATACTTCACACTTACATAACACTAATAGACTTACTAGGCCTTAAGTATGCTGTATATAATTACCATTGTTAACACAGGACCAGAGTGATCTGTCAGGTAGACAGCGCTGCTTGTGCAAGCATGAAGACTTGAATTTTGATCCTTAGCACTCACATAAAAAGCCAGGCACTACCCTTGAATGGAATGCAGCATTTAGGAGGCAGACACAGGCCAAAACCCAGTGGTCGGTCACTGGACAGCTAATCTAGCCAAACACAGGAAATACAGGTTCAGTGACAAGTCTTGTCTCAAAAGCTAAGGTGGAAAATGACTGAGGAAGATAACTGACATCAACCTCTGGCTTCTACACACGTGCACACACATACGCTGCAGTCCTGCCGGCATGCACAGAGCCGCCACACAATTCCACAGACAAAACAATGGTAATGTGTCTAAAGAAACAGATGCGTTCACTATAACTATGTACATTATAGTCATGACTTCAGATCACCATGATACTCACTGATATCTCCATATGTAAGAGCTGAGGCACACACCAGAGATCCCAACTAATGTGTCATGACCTTATGTTACAAAAAAAAAAAAAACCGAAAAAGCCCAAGATGCAGAGATACAAATGAGAATCACTTCCTCACACAATGTCTGTATTGCTAAGTCTTCTCTCTAATCTTCCAGATATTTTCCTTTACATTGTATAAAGTATGTAAAAGTGCTTAAAATATGAACTATTCAAGGTGATTTTGTGGGGCTGGAGAAGGTTCAGGGACTTAGAGCACTGGCTGTTCCTGCAGAGGACCTGGGTTCAGTCCCACACAGCTGCTCACAAGTGACTGATACTCCAGTTCCCAGGAATTCCTACTCCTTCTTATGGCCAGTGTGGACATGCACACATTACATGCAGGTGAGCACTATACAAAATAAAAATAAATCTAAAAAGGCAATTTTGTTATAGGCATTACTTGGGACAAAAGAATTACTTTGTAGAGATGATGATACTCCAAACTCTTCTTGGACACAAAAGTACATCCATAAAGTAATTAAATCTCCGAGACAAGATCATGTCCTAGGGCCATCACTGCTCACAATGCAGTATCATCCAGGACGGCACCCTCCCTCCGGACAGTACCATTTCTGTTCCCGGCAGTCACCGTCCAGTAGGAGAAGTGAAGAGCACAGGAGGCCACTTCCTTCTCACCTGCTTTCTTTAATAAGAGAAATGCACAAAGATGAACAAAGGTTCAGAAACAGCTGAGCACATAGTTTCATAAGAGAAATGTGAGTATTAGGTAAGAATATAAGTAAGTTAAAAAGAGAGAGGAGGATTCAGACACGGTGGCCGAGGAGTTTACTGAACTCAGATGGTGGCAGGACATCACCGCAGCTTGACCGGGCCACTGTGCTGAAGCTGGGGTTGGGAAAACATCAGCTAAGATGAATACAGCAAAGAATTACAGGGCTGAAGTAGAGTTGATCTAGACAGTGAAAAGAGGAAAAGAAGAAACAGATAGGAAAAATCAGATGGAAATTCTAGGGGTCCTGGCACAATCTGAACACGTAGAATCAAGTAAAGGAGCCAGAGGGAAGACTGCTGGTCCTGTGTACGCACGTGTCTGGTTCTGCTGGTGTTAAAAATCCAGCAGTTCCAGCAGGGTCTAAGCATTTGGTCTAGATTTGGGAAGAATATCTAGAAGAGCAACAGAGAAATATTACTGTGGAAAGGAAGTTAAAAAACATGCAAATTTTCCAATACTGTTTAAAAAAGAAGCATGAAACACTTAAGGATCCTGACCTCCTCTGCGGAGCAGGGTCTGCGGAAAGTGAAGTTACTAAGAAGTAACTGGGTTAAGGTGTAGGAAATGGAGGACAGATTTGAGGCTCTGTGCTCCTCTTCTGGCTCCTCTGTCAAGGCCAGAAACCACTAAAGGGGGCTGGACAGCAGAAGAGAAAATAGTGGATAAAACCTATAAGTGCAGAGGAGGTAGAAGCTCACTCAAAAATGAGGTCAGAGGTGTTTGGTTGGGGACTTCACCCCAGCTCCTGGCATCCATTTTGGAATGTTGGGTAGAAAGCACCATTTTAAGCCCCTTTCCCTAGGAGTTGCCAAACTCCACCTCCGAGAAAGACCACCAATCACATCTCCCCAGGGAGGGTCAAGAGAACTCCCACAGGCTATTTAAACTGCCCCCTAGAGAACCAACAAGTAGTCTTTCCGGTTCTTTAGGGTCCCCCTGGTTCTCCATCCCCTTCTCTGTGGTGTTTTTTGGAGGGCCACCCAGGAGCGCTGGCATCCATTAAATTGGGTTTCTTTTAATTTGGTCTGATTTGGATTACTGTGTTGGCCTAGAGTCTTACTAAACTTAAAGAGGAAGCAGGGCTTCTTCTTGGCTGAGTGGACAGAGAACAGCTACTCAGAGCTACGCTTTTATAGAAAAGGTGGGAAATGGAGATTGAGCTAAGAAGTCAGAGCGCAAGGTGACTCAGCAGTGTCGTCTGAGGAAGGCAGACACAAGTTAGGGCCATAACTAAGAACAGATACACTTTCAAGTGCAGGAGACAAGAGCCAAAGGGAGGCCAGGGGCCTTTCAGCAGGGGTCCCAGCTGAACAGCATTAAACTGCTGTGAGGGTCTGCACTTCAGGGTGCTCCTATGCATTTGTTTCCCCAGAAGACACTGAAGCAGCAAAGCGGGTACTGGCTCTGCTTTATAGACCAGGAGACTGAAGCATGAAGGTGCTACCTGCCAACAGAAACTCCATTCTAACCTAACAGGAACACCCTAAACTTAACTGTTTTGACAGTCATATATTCAAGCATCTCCAAGGTCTCATGTTCATGCTCAGTGCACCCCCAAATGCATTGTCCAGATGAAAGAATGACTCAACCTGCAGAGTCAAGACAGGAATCTCCAGTGCCAACACTGTCACACCGAATGAAGGCAAAGTGGCCACCATCTGCTCTCATTACTCATAATTTGAGCAAAAGTCACAGCATCTGATGCAACGGGGACTTTTTCACAACTAGAAAGTCACCTATTATTAAAAAAATTGGTACACTTATGATCACATGGTATATACTTCAAGCCATTCAGAATAAAGTGGAGATAAAAAGATATGGTGGCTAAAAGGCTGGGAATTTTTGGTCCAATTGTAAAAGAAAAGCAAAAATAAATAAATAAACACAAACATTCATCTTTCCACCTAATATAGACAAAAAATGGCATTTTAAGATAGACAATGTGTGTGGTCTACAGAAAACATAGGCACAAAATAATACACAGCTTGAATTTCTCAAGAGGCCTGGCTCACGATTCTGCTCTTCCTGTGAGACTCTGGAACAGTGGGAGCAGGGGCTGTCTCTGACTCTGTTGCCTGCTTTTGGGACCCTTCTCTCCTACTGGATGGCTTCTTCCAGCCTTGATAGGAGGAGGTGCCTAGTCTTACTGCAACTTGATATACCATGGCTGGCTGATACCCACTGGAGACCCGCCTGTATCTGAAGAGAAACAGAGGAGGAGTGGATGGGGTTGGGGGGGACAGCTGTGAGGAGAGGATGGAGGGGAATCTTTGGTTGGTATGTAAAAACAAAACAAAGAAATAAGCAAACACAAGTAAACAAACAAAAGGGCTGTCAGCTGTTAACTGAAGCCCTCAACAAGGAGGAAACAAAGTGGATGACTAACTTTGGGGTCCTCTTTGCTGCTAACACTACACAGGCAGTAAAGTCTACAATTTTCCAATTTTATAAAACCATGTAAGAATAACCTTCTGTAATTACATCTGTCATTTATAAAACACTGATTTTCCTCTCTGGGTTGTACTGTCAGAATCTGAAGCTCTTTATTTAAAATTAGATTTTAAGTTTTTTTAGAGTAGAAAATGAGAATATGAGAACCTACCATGTTTTTAGTAATCCACATTTAATAACTCAAAGTCTCTACAAGTTTTTATGAATTTCTGAAAACAGAAAACTTAAATTCTGTTATATAAGTAAGAATTCAATTTTAAAGGAAGTTTTACCGTTTGCAAGAATATTTAAAATAAAAAAGATAAACACTAGAAGCATTTTAAATATACTTATTTTTAACAATGAATATGGGTTTGGAAGGCCTGCTTGAGTGCAATCATTTTCATTTCTGTTACTCAGAAAACATACTAAAAATTTAGATTCATAGAGTTAACAAGTAAATTCTTTTTTAAATACTGGGTTAGGAAGAAACATAATTTATTGAATAGCGACATTTGATTGTCACGATTCTAGACACATGGAAAAAGATGTGGTCACACTGACGCTGCACTGCTAGTCTAGACACACGGAAAGAGAGGAGGTCACACTGACACTGCATGGCTATTCTAGTGGTCACACTGACACTGCATGGCTATTCTACACACATGTAAAAGGATGTGGTCACAGTGGCGCTGCACGGCTATTCTAGACACATGGAAAGGGATGTGGTCACACTGATGCTGCACCGCTATTCTAGACACGTGGAAAGGGATGTGGTCACACTGATGCTGCACCGCTATTCTAGACACGTGGAAAGAGAGGAGGTCACACTGATGCTGCACAGGTATTCTAGACAGTTGTGTGATCATTTTCACTAATGAGGTGAAGATTTAAGATCAAAAATCTAAGATCTAATATCAGATCTGAATTTTGTACTGGTAACTTCATTTACAATTTAAGCTTTCATATTTTCATAGTAACTGACAAAAAGTTCAATCACAACTGTTCAATTCAAATACATAAATACACAAATTATTCTTGCATTTGCTCTAAAATAAATGTCTCTTGCTAAAATAATCACATTTATTAATAAATATTTTTAAAGACCATGTTGGAATCAGTATCTTATATATCTCTATTTGTAGTCCTGTGCTCAGTGCCATTTCTGAGGCTTCCTTTCATGCTCCTTTTAGCAAAAAGTCAATCTTGAAACAGTCTACTCTAAAAATCTCATGAGCAGATGAATAAAAAGTGGCTCTGAGGGCTGGAGAGATGGCTCAGAGGTTCAGAGCATTGCCTGCTCTTCCAAAGGTCCTGAGTTCAATTCCCAGCAACCACATGGTGGCTCACAACCATCTGTAATGGGGTCTGGTGCCCTCTTCTGGCCTGCAGACATACACACAGACAGAATATTGTATACATAATAAGTAAATATTAAAATAAAAAATAAAAATGCTTTCAGGCAAAAAAAGTGGCTCTGACTTCTTTGTAGAACTGGATGATTAGGGAAAATTATGGAAAATCAAAGCCTCAGGAAGAAAGAAGATAATTTATCCAGTTTTAGTTGTGACAGTGTTGATTGAAGCTTTTGTCCCACCCAGTACCACAGCTGTTCACTCCCAGAGAAACACACATAGGCTTATATTAATTATAAACTGTTTGGTCTATTAGCTCAGGATTATTACTGACTAGCTCTTACAACAGAAATTAACCCATAATTCTTATCTATGTTTAGCCACGTGGCTTAGTACCTTACTCAGTGAAGCATTCCCATCTTATTTCCTCTCTGTCTGGCTGCTGACTGCGTCTCTGCCTGTCCTCTTCCCAGAATTCTCTTAGTCTGGTTGCCCCACCTATACTTCCTGCCTAGCTACTGGCCAATCAGGGTTTTATTAAACCAATACAAGTGATAAATCTTTACAGTGTACAAAACCATTATCCTACAGCATGACAGTATTCAAAGTGTCTTCTTCAGTTTCTTAGCTTTCTAACAAAACATTCAACTCTCAAAAGTATTTATTCTTAAATGGAAAAAGTTCCAAGAAGATGTATCATTCAGTTACAGCACATGCATGACCTCGTACCTTCAGTTACAGCACATGCGTGACCTCGTACCTTCAGTTATAACACACTCGTGACCTCGTACCTTCAGTTACAGCACATGCGTGACCTCGTACCTTCAGTTACAGCACATGCGTGACCTCGTACCTTCAGTTACAGCACATGCGTGACCTCGTACCTTCAGTTACAACACATGCGTGACCTCGTACCTTCAGTTACAGCACATGCGTGACCTCGTACCTTCAGTTACAGCACATGCGTGACCTCGTACCTTCAGTTACAACACACTCGTGACCTCGTACCTTCAGTTACAGCACATGCATGACCTCGTACCTTCAGTTACAACACATGCGTGACCTCGTACCTTCAGTTACAACACACTCGTGACCTCGTACCTTCAGTTACAGCACATGCGTGACCTCGTACCTTCAGTTACAACACATGTGTGATCTCGTACCTGAGTAACTTTTCTGGGTGCAGGTTCACCATCAGACTCTGATGCTGACTCAGAACCTGAAGAACTTTCTCCCATGGAACTGGATTCCGCACTAGACGATTCTGAAGCTTTAGATTGTTCATTTTTCTTCTCCCCATCTTCTGAATCACTATGAATAAAGATGAGTTTTGAAATATAAACTCTAAATCACTTATATACACAAATTTAATTTTATAAAACAATAAAGATGGCTTTAAAATTCTAAAATAAGAAAATTAAATAAAAACTGCTGAGATGGTTCAGTGGGTAAAAGTTCCTACTACCAGCCTTCCGACCAGAGTCTGACGTTCAGGACCTACATGTTGAATATCACAAGTGGCCCTCTGGTCTCCACAAATGCACTGGAAAGCATGTGCTCACACAAATTCTACATGTGCACTGGGAAGCATGTGTTCACACAAACTCCACATGTGCACCGGGAAGCATGTGCTCACACAAACTCCACATGTGCACTGGGAAGCAGTCTGCTCTTTTATTTTTTAAAAATCTACCTTAGGGACTAAAGTGATAGTTTGGCAGTTAAAAAAGTGTTTAGAGCCCTTAGAGAAGTCCTTGCATTTAGTTCTAAGGACCCACATGACAGCTTACAACAGTAGGACTTTATCCTGACTTCCTCAGGCTCCTGTACAATGTGGTGCATATACATATGCTCAGGTATATATACATGCATGCACACATGGGCACACTGACACAGACAGACACACAATCAATCAGTGAATAAATCTAAAGATTTTTGTTTTGTTTTTAATAATCTACCTTGAGCCAGGTAGTGCTCAAGCAGTTCATTCCAATGCTCTACTGTAGTGGGTCCATTAGTAGCCACTTACAATAAGGAACCAACATTGGAGGTTAAATAACTTTAAGGTCACACCGCCAGAAGAGGGAATCATGAACTCTGAATTCTCCCTCTGATATCCTACTTCCCCTTCTATCATACTATTCCATCTATCATGAAAATAATTTGGAATGTAAAATCAAATTTAGTAATCAACACTTGCAACTACTAAAGAGTAGTGCCTGAAGATGCTTAGAGATTATTAAGAACTTTAAAAAGTTCTGCTGGAAAATGGTAAACAAACTCTAAGAGACAGGCTGCACAACCCAGGAAGGAGGAGGGAGAGTGGCAAGGGAAGAAGAATCAATAGTTCTCAGAATTGATTTTTGTGGAGGAAATATGATTGCTGTTTATTAAAAACAGAGCATGGCAACATCTCAGAGCACATGTAATTATATTTGAAGATAGAAAAATAGGATGTTTTCTCTTCTACAAAATAATGGCAACATATATTATCCCCAACTCATTGTTTAAAACATGTACTTGCAAATAGAAGGGCTTAGAATGTCTTTACAGTTCACTTTGGTGTAACAATTACTTTAAATTAAAATATAAATGGAGATTAAAATTTTTTTTTCTCGAGAAAAAATACAAAACAAATATGTGATTATAAGCATATACCATAATGGCCTCTGTCACCTGAGGAGACACTGCTGTGCTTTCTAGAAACAGGTACTTCCCCAAACCAGATCATCACAGCTAGTCTGACATGCAAGCCAAGCACAGTGTCCTCAAAGGCCAGGTGATCACAAGCCAGGACGCTCTCCTGCAACAAGCCAGCTATTCTCAAGAGACTTCGCTCTGGCACTCCAGATAAGATTTTAAAGGTAAAAGTGTTATTTTATTATGCATCACTCAATTCTGACGATAATTATTGTTTACCTTACTGCTTAGAGTTTCAGATGTTAACCTAATGAGAAGAATTTACTGGTAACTAGGTTTTTAACTTTGCAATGATGAAAAGCCTGTATTAATTTAACCTACAGATTTCATTTGTTCTGAACAGGAAAAACAATATAAATCACTTTTAAAATCATTAAATCCTGACTTAAATTAATAAAGTCATAATTAGGGCATTATGCTGTGTTTGTTATGGAAGTGGCAGGGCGAGCTGCTTTAATTACTGTCTGTAATAAAAGGAGCAGAGAGCGTACTGCGCCCAATCAGTGCTGTCAGCCACGACTGAGCCCAAGCTGCAAGCTCATCAAGGGAGCGGGCAGCCGGCCCCCGAGAAGGGCCAGGGAGTCAGCAGAGGCCACCATGACAGCAGTGGGGGAAACAGAGCCACACAATCCAAGGTATTAGCCCCAATTACTCAAAATCTTAATGACGCTTTAACACACGAGGCTGCTGTTGGTAATGGCAGATCTTGAAAAGAACTAACCCTTAAGTATCTCCTGACCGTCTTCCTTCACAGCCTTTGACTCTGATATTTGAATCATAATCTTTTTAATGTAACATTATTTAGAAAAATCAATTGTCTTAGTTACATAATGGCAAAGTGCTGAAGGATTTAATTTTAGCCCTCAGCAAAATTGCTGCAAAAGGTAATTAAGTGTTTCATCCCTACTGCTTGGTCACTTAAGGCAGTCTCCCAAGGTGATAGCAATTTCAAAAATGTACCCTAAGATCTATCTGTTCAAGTTCAAAATGAAACCTAAGCACAGTACACAAGGCTTACCATTTGTTTTGGAGAAAATACACAGGCATTTTCTAATTCTGTGAATTAAGGAGAAACTCCTGGGAAAGGGACAAAGAAACTCACCTTTTCCTCTTGGTTTTTGAGCTCCTCTGGCTCGCTCTCTTGCATTCCATGTCTGCCTCACTTCCGGTCTCACTCTCTTCTCCGCTGGAGGAGTCCTCACTGCTACTGCCTGTGTCTCCACTCTCACTCCCAGACCCGCTCTCTGAAAGACAGACCAGCTGCTCTTTCACTTACAACCAGCTAATTACACGTAGGAGACCATAACCATCAACAGTGACTGAAGGAGAGCAGGCCCTGCTGCACATGGACCATGTCTGTTCGGAGGCACCGGGTCAACAGCGACCCAGAAAGACAGACAGTGACTGAAGGAAAGGAGGCCCTGACTCACATGGACCTTGTCTGTTCAGAAGCCTTGGTCCAACAGCTACTCACACAGACAGAAGATGCTCAGATAATGGGCAGAGCAAAGACAAAATGCACAAGAAAACCAGATGGAGAGAGCCTCTCTTCCAAACCTAAAGCAGCTAGCTAGGGCATGACATATATATATATATAGAATGCATAAGACTGGTATAAGAAAGAATTTTGAATTCTGCTACTTGTTACTAAAAATTTCACTTAGTGAAAGAAAAAGCAACAGTTAGATCTTCCTAGGAACCAATTTTGAGAAGGAAGCAAGCTTTTCCAGTAAGCAAAATTCCCAAAGTTAAGACTTACTTTTCCCAGCCCAAGAGTCTCCCACAGGCTGATAATATGACACACTAGTGTTCTTGCAGAAGTGATGCATTAAGAGCTGGGCATGATGATGCACACTTATAATTCTAGGATTGGGAAGATTGGGGCAGAGGACAGGAATTTGTTGTGAATTCAAAGTTACAGATACAAACAGTTATCTGGTTTATACTGGAAATAACAAAAAGAAGTCACAGGGCTGGGAGATGGCTCAGGGGTAAAGTGCTTGCTATACAAGTATGCGGAGATCTATTTGGATCCCCAATACCAATGCATGTGAAAGTCAGGTATGGTGGGGTGCAAATCTGTAACTAGTGCTGGGGCTGGGGCACGGGGCTGGGGAGTGTTGCTGATTATTCAGCCTCGAGAAAGCAGTAAGCTCTAGTAGAGACTGCCTCACAAAATAAGGGGCAGGGGCAGAGAGATGGTGCTTGCTGCCAAACTTAGTTTCATCATTTGAGCCGACATGGTGAAGGAGGGAAGTGACTCCTCCAAGCTGCCCTCTTATCTCCACACACAAGGGCCACGGGACTGTGTCTCCCTCCCACCCATGCAAATGAATACACGTGAGGAAAATGTAAAAAAATACGTGAAAGAGGCCTGACACTGACATCTGACCTCCACAGGTGCATGTACACGTGACTGCTCTCACACAGGCATGCACCACACCCACCCATCCATCTACCCCACACAAAGAACAAGATGGGGGGAGTGGGCACAGCATTGCAGTCACTGTCTCTCTGCCATCACATGGGAGGCAACAACAATCTGGGTGCAGCTCGTACTAGGTGGTTGCTTTTCCTCTGGAAGCTACCATAGAGCCCCTCACAGAGGACCACAGCATGCAGAACTGTGCTATTTAAACAAGCTCACGAAGAGCCACAATGTTAACAGAATTTCAAATGTTGAACAATGCTAATCTGGGAACAACTTATAAACAATAGGATGAAGATGGTGTATAAAGCATAAAAAAGCACACCATGCTGGCCTCTGCCTCCCAAGTGCTGGGATTAAAGGTGTACTTTTTTATGATGATTTTTATGTGCATTGGTGTTTCACCTGCATGGATGTCTGTATGAGGGTGTTGGGTCCCCTCGAGCTGGAGTTGCAGACAGTTGTGAGCCATAAAGGCATATTTTTAAAATGTTCTCTATCAGATGGAAAAGCAGGTGCTTTATTTGGCTGGTACAGCTGAAGCCCAGGGTTCTGAATCCACGCTGCTCATACTTTCACTGCATATGGCCCTCAACTTCCTAGCTCTGAAAAGAAATGAATTCTGACATGTCTTAAACAGGATGGCGGGTGAAAGAAAGGAAAAGATAAGGGGCATCCACATGTAATCTATAGTATGAATAATACAGTTTGATAAATTACAAGGCCCACCACTATCACTGCTGCTGTCAGAGGACTCCTCTTCCTCTTCCTCGTCCTCCTCCTCAGATTCAGAGTAAAATTTCTTAGCAGGGATTTCTTTCTTTGTTTTTCCAACTGGGGTCCATTCTTTTGCCTGTATACATAAACAAAATAAACATTAATGAATTCTTACTAAGTGATTCATACTCCTGACAAATGTAATTGTTTAAGTTCACTATGAACTCAGAAGAAAGTTTGAGACTTCAACAGAGAAAACAACTGTTACAAGTCTCAACAACAAGTCATCCACTTTTAAAGACAAAGCATACACTCCCCTCAGAGTCCACTGTTAAGTCACTCATGTTATGTTTCCAGATCATTTGACAAAGGTTTGTGTTTGTAGGTCCACAGAAAAAACTTAACCTACAGTACCAATAATCTATGTTGATAGCTTGGCACTTGGACAAAAGCAAGCAAACCGCAGTGAATGTAGGCAGAAGTGAACATCTTCCTGTGCTAAAGCTTCTCTCTCCCATAGCCTCAGCGCCTAAGCTGCAGAGAAATGCTCTTCCGCCCTGGTTCGGGCACCCGTCTCTCCTGGATTACTGCAGCACGTTCCTAACTGCTCACCTTGCTTCTCCTTTCCACTAACCCCAACCAAAGCTTGTTGAATACAGCAGAAGAGTCGGGTCCAGCTACTCTCTGGTTTCAAACCTTGGTGATTCTTGATTTCACCCAGATAAATAGGTGACAACAGTCTGGTTGGACAAACTCAACAAGCTGTTCCCACTCACTTCCTCTTCCTTTCGCATACTCAGCTCCAGCCAATTCTTACTGTTCCTCCAAAGACTCCTAGACTTGCTCTGTCTGAGGGTCTTGCCCTCAGCTATTCTACCTCAGCACAACTCCAACTCCTTATTAAAAAAAAAAAATAGTGCTAGCTGCCTTATAATATGCTATGTGATCTACCTGTCTTTTTCTTCCCTAAGGTGGGAATTTCTAACCCTCTACACTGAAGCATCGTATGTGTGCCTGTAATAAGTATTACTTATACCTATTACACCCTTGAAGCTTTCAATTTTATATTCAGAAAATATTTGCTTGCATTTAAGTAAGTGATGCTCTTTGGTGTTCACTAAATATGGCATTAGGAGAAGTCTTTACTATAAACCTGTCATAATAGTGACCCTGATTATCTTGGAAAAATTATGTTTCATATTTTCTCTTCTACAAAGCATGAAAATGTAGATTTCTTAAAAGGTCAAAATGGTTAAGACTCATTTATATTACACTTTTAATTGAGTTTCCAGTGCGTGCCAGCCTGATGAGAGAAAGAGAAAGAGAGAGACAGAGAGATTGTATGTGTTGTAAAGGAATTTACAGCATGGCACAGATTCTAATCTAAGGACTGTCCTCAACACTAAAGGCACATTACAATTTTCTGAGAATATGTTTTAAAATACTAATACAAACAACAAAAATATTAATGCTCACAACCCCAACTGCCCAAGAGAAGCTTCAGTAGCCTGAAAAAAAAATACTTGGAAAATGAGAAGAAAACTAACAAAAATTACTTGAATATATGAGTTCCTGTATTCACATAGCTTTCAGACATTTAAGGGACAAAGCCTACACCATTTAATCCACTGTGGTGTGACAGCCATGACAGAGTAAGCGAGAACAGAAGAGATGGAGAGGCACGAAAGCTAAGGTCCTCTACACAGCAAGTTGTCTATGTGTTTACAAAGCAAAATGCCTTTGATATGCAAAAGAGTCTTTGTGTAACTGGAAAAAAAGGATTTTCTGTAACTAACCAAAAAAACTCTAAAGGAGCTACAAAAGTTACTGATACCTTAATATAAATATACATTATATCTGATATCGTAGAAATGGTGGTGTGTAATTCAAAGTGACTTCTAGTGTCAACCTGACTAGGCTCCCTGTTGTTTTGATTAAAATGTCAGATTATCTAAGCCTCAGCCATTTTTCTTCCTAAGTTATATTTCATAATAATGAGATTTGACCTTAGAGGATCACTAGATAGTAAACCCAGAATAATACAGTGTATCATGTGCACAAATGCATTCTATGCCTTCAGGAGGGAGGAGAGGCACTGAGAACAACAAAAAGGATAATCTGAACACCACTCTATGCAGGTATGAATGCATTTCAAAATAGAACTAGTTACATTCGGTTTATATTTCATTGTATCCCTCGTAGAACATTTTAAGCCCCTATCTCAGAGACAAGTAGAATGAATCTGTTTGTTATATGGCTTAAATGGATACCTTAATCTGGTTCCATCAGCTATAATTATTCTTCATAAGTTATTAATTATTAATTTCAGGAATCTCTCTTGAACTACACAATGAAATGAAGGTAAGAAAACAGGTTACTTAGGTACCATCTTTATAAGAGAGTTAGTGCTTGGAACATATGAAAATGGAAGAAGCCAGTCAATCCATATAAAAACACTACAGAAACAAAATTAAATTGCACAGCACCGCTATCAATTTCTGAGAAGTAAAACCCTTTCCAGAGGGGAGGGAGAGTGGATATGGTGGGAGGATAAGAGGACTGCTCTAGGCGAGCCAAACACTATGTACCCCATCAAGAAAAAAAAAAAAAACAGCACCAGAACAGCAAGGAGGCATGATTATCAGGAAAGAGAATGTCTGCAGAAGAATCATAGCAAAGACCACTGTCTCCATATCCTAGTATCTGACAGAACTTGTACAATAGGCAACTGTGCTGAACAGTGCTGAGACTGGGAAGAAACCCAAGCAGACGTAGCTGCAGGGAAAAACACACAAAAATGAGTTTTCATAACTTTCACTCATCATATTGCTTTATTTTTAACATGTGTGTTTTATGTGTTCATGTTGAGTATGGAGGCCAGAGTCAATGCTAAATATTTTCATGAATAGGATAGGGTCTCTCTCTGGGCCTGGAACTAGGTGACATAGCCAGAGAGGCGGGCCATGAATGCCAAGGGCCTCATGTGTCTCCACCTCATCAGTGCTGGGCTCATAGATGGGCACCACCACAGTGGAGTTTTTCTTTTTCTTCTTTTTTTTTTTATTGGATTTTTCGAGACAGGGTTTCTCCATAGCTTTTTGGTTCCTGTCCTGGAACTAGCTCTTGTAGACCAGGCTGGCCTCAAACTCACAGAGATCCGCCTGTCTCTGCCTCCCGAGTGCTGGGATTAAAGGCGTGCGCCACCACCGCCCGGCTCACAGTGGGGTTTTTATGTGGGTGCTGGGGACCAAACACAGGTTCTCATGCTTGCGTGACAAGCACCTTGCCAACTGTGCCACCTCCCAAGCCCCAGTTGTTTGTTTTTTATAACTTTTAGATTATTTTCTTGGCTAGCTTTAGACACAGATAGTTTGTTAAAATGTGAAAATGACGGCAGCAAGCACAGAGAATGACACAGATCTGCAAACAAGCTCAGGCGTCCTTGCCTCCATCACAGGAAAGTATGCAGAGAGCACAGCAGACAGTGGACACGGAGCACAGTTCTGCTCTGCAGGAACTATGGGGACCTGCATTTACTTAGGCTCTCTAAAGCTTGGTTTCCTCACCTATGAAATGGAAATACTGAGCTGGGCCTGGTGGCATGTACGATTTAATCCTAACACTTGGGAGGCAGAGGCAGGCAGATCTCTGCTTGAGGCCAGCCTGGTCTACACAATGAGTTCCAGGATAGTCAGTGCTACACAAAGAAACTCTGTCTCAGGGGGAAAAAAGAATATTGTTATGAGTCTTAAGCAAGATGATGTTTGTTAAACATCTACCACCAGGGCTGTAAATTGAGATATTTATTAATCATCTGCTGCCAGATATGTTCAAGGCCAGTATAAGATTCATATTCAAAAGAAAGCCATTTCTCAGGGCAATTATATGCTCATTAAAGGGACGGTGTTTAGAGTAATGATTCTTTCCTTTGCATGTGGAAGGGGAGTAATGAGGCTAAGGAACTTTCCAACAGGAGTTAATGGTAAAGAATTCTGATTATATAAATTCTAGTTCACTGTGCCTTTATATCAAAAAACATCCATAATGGAACTTTCAACAGCTCCATTTAAATTAATCCTACCTCAAAAAGCAACAGAAATATTCCACACAATTTCTAAGTACAAGCAAAATATCCCTTTATCACATTTATTTATAAAACAATAAACAGGCAATATTCTATTTAAACCTAGTAGCTAGTACCTTTAAGAAAAGATTCAGAAAAAGTATTATGGCAATTTCAAAAACAAATGCGAAAACAGTGTATTACTCATTTTTTAAGTGCGCCCTCATCAAGGCCATCTTTGGTACACAATGCTCCCTACCTATTTTTAAGTGTCACTTACAACCGGGCTCAACAGAAAACCCAGTACATTTTGTACAGGTTTTTCTTTTCTGGAAAAGAACAGCAAAAATTATTTATAAAAACATTGACAGGAAGCTTACGAATCTCTAACAAAGTAGAAAAAGCTCAATCCATTGAAACTAAATACCTTAGAAATTGAATCTACACAGCTACAAATGCAATCGCACAAATGCGGTTGGCGCTGATGCAGAGAATTCAATTCTCTATTTCCTTGAAGCAAAAAACAGTCTGCGTGCAAGGCACGGAAAACCACAATATTTAGTTCCTATAAGGCAAGGTATATCTAACACATAGCATTCAGAATCACTAGAACAGCGTTCTGTTTTTGGCTCAAAGGCTTTTATATAAAAAGGTAGTTATCTCAGACGCTCTCATTGCTAGAACAAAATTAATCTCAGAAAGGTCAACTTACTGACTCTATTACTTCTACATTGCGAACCGATGGGTCAGGCGCCACCTCTGGCCAATTAGATAATTCCAGGTACCCAGATGCTTTAATGTTGAGAGTATGAGATAAGGTGCCAAGCTGGAAATGATCCCTATCTATTAAAAATGGAGGAAAATAGAAAATAAACAATATGAGCTGAATATAACAGATAACAATCATAATCGAACTCAAGGCAATTGGCGTATTACCACAAATGTCAAAGAATAAATATAAACCAGGAAGCTCTTCATAGGTCAGAAAACTGATTTCAGCCCATAGATTACAATAATCTCCCCCATAATGGTCAATAAAAAAGCTAATCAGTCAGTGTGTTTAGAGGTGTTGCTCTGAAATGTAGCTTCTCTAAAAATTACTTTACTGTGAATATTAGGAATGACAGCGCAGTTAAACAATCCATATACATGCCTTGGCACAAACACATCCAGAATTTCAATAGTTTTTCTACCAAACTGAATTGCCTTTACTGCTTTACAACAAATAAGAAACAACGTGGAAACCAACCTACATAACCACGTGATTCGAACTACAGTAGCGACTTAAATGATAAGATATTTAATTAGTCCCTTTTTAAAAAGCTGGGGGAAAGAACACAAGTTTCTTCCTTGAAAACTGAACTTAAATTAAAAAAAATATTTGTATGAAATAATTTCTCCTAGAGATGCTGACGTTAGTGTACACAGATATTTAATTAGTAACTTACTATTAAGGTGACTTTCACCCTCTGAAAATGAAAGCATTTAAAGCAGAAATAAAGCCTGTGTCTTACAAGAACAAAACAGCTATTTTATCTACTGTTCAGCTAATCTGCCTAATGAGAATAAAAACCAGAGGACCTCAAAGTATTTAGACAAACAAGGTCTACAGAAATACAGAGTTTAACAAGCGTAAGAATAAAGTTTGAACAGATGAATCAGTGTGTGCACACTGTTCTCATAGACTGACATGGAAGTCGTCTATTTTTCTAGGAGATACATTTGAAGCACATCACACAGACACAATTGTAGACACCGGGTTTTACAGTTGTGTAGTCTGATATACCTTTAAAGGGAGACTCGAGCAGTGGTGCAGGCTTCTGGGCTAGGAAGATTTTTTTGGCATATTTACTTAAAGCTCCACTCTTCTCATTCGGAACAATAAGCTGCCTAATAAATCTTGTGCGGTCTCTGATGTCGTAGTTTTGATCATACTTGCCGAGATTTAATATGTACTGGGTAAGCAATTTTGTCTGCTCGAAAAAAACAGAACAAGTTGAAAATACGGTTATTTATGATTATTGATAACTCTGGATAAACATATTTAAAGACGTAATAAAAACGAATGGTTATGTCAAACAAATGTCACTCCACAGGGAATATGCATCTCTAACATGGCAAATGGGATTCCGAAGCCAACGCACATGTCCTCTTCCGTGCTGGGGAGGTGAATGCTGAGCACCGAGAAGCAGCCATGTGCTAGATTATTAAACTGCTGAAGTGGAAAGAAAGGCATCATTAAAAAAATAATCATATATGGCAAACCCGCTGAAGAGTCTACGTGAGAATAATGAATGTGGAAATACAACTAAAAACATGGCACTCAAAACTTAATCGGAAAAATATGCAGGACATCAAAACATGAGAGAGTATTAGGGGCTGGCAAACGGCTTCTCCTGAGGTGTGCTTTATGAAGAGATACTGTCCCTGGCATAAGCAGTGTCTGCACTCTGACGGCACTCAGTTACTTTACCCTGAATTATGACCCATTAAAGCAGACACATGAATCACTGAACTGGATTACTGCAAATTATTTGCAGTGCATTTAGCTGTTACTTTTTCATAAAAGCAAGCTGCTGATGCCCTCTAAAAACCAGGATAAAAGAGTTCTTCCATTTTTCCGCCATGCTGCTTATAGCCTCTAGTAATATTGGTCATTTATTTATTTACGTAAGCTTTTACACCATAATCAGGCTTGCTAAGTCAACTTCTGAATGCACTACATTAACATATATTGAGATGATTTTAATAATAATCAAACCAAAATTGGAATGTAACAAAATAGGTTTGTATGTTAAACTACAGTGTTTTTAAATGAAAAAGCAATTTTAATTTAGAAGGCTACATGTGTACAATTGTAAATATAAGCTAAATAGGATTCACAAAATAAAAAATAACAAAAGCATAGTAAATCATTTACATTAGAACATTTTGCACACACTAGAAATAAAAAAAATAGACTCAATCACAACAGGGAGATGCAAAGACAATGCTAGAACAATACGTCAGAGATCAGCGACGGGGGTGGTGCACCCCTTAAAATAATATCCAGCTGGGATGATTGATGGGGAGAGGAAGCAGGCTTCTTTTGGAAGCAAGGTATTTAAAAGCGATGGCATAGGTTTGTTAAGGAGGAATTATAAAACGCTTGTAGATCTCTCCTTATTCTAGTTACCACAAACTGCTGCCTGCTTTGCTTCATCTGTAAGTAAAGACTGAGACCTGTTTAAAGAACAGCAACTAGCCAATACCTGGCATAGGAGGAATGCAACATAGGCTTGGACAGGGTGTGGCACCCTGAACTGTAACTACCTGGACAGGAGAGCTGGGACTCACGGAACCATTCCTGTCCTCAAATCAGAGTAAAAATTCATAGCTAGTTAATGCTAAAGTCCTTCTTAGCATTGAGACTGAGAATCTGCAACTCAACTTAACCAAAAAAAGAAGTTACTAATGCACTTTTTAAAATGGCAGCCATACATTCCGCTTATAAATTCCTTAATCCTCAAACTAAGTTTTACAAAATTAAACCTTTAAAATATATTGACAGAGACACTATTTACATTGAAAATTAAAAATATGTATTTATGACTTATAAAACAGTTCTATTAAAATGTATTTTCAAAATAAAAATTTTCATAACATAAAAGGCATATCTATATGCAATGATTCATCACACACTATAGTAATCAATTTTTTTGCTATTTGTCTTCAGTAGTAATGTATCGGCATTTCTCTGAAGAATGTATTTTTGAAAGTGTTTAAGTCTTGTATTTTTCAAAATTTAAATTTATCATTAGAAATTATGAACCTGCTAGTATTTTCAATGTATTCTCTATATATCATAATATCTGTATATAAATACAGATTATATGAGTGTGTTTGTATATGTGTGCATACATATGTGCATGTGTGCATGTGTTGGCCTGAGATCAGCTTGGGTGTTTTTCTCTATTGCATTCCACTTTATGCTTTGAGACAGGGTCTCTCACTGAACTCAGAGGCCATGGATTGCATCAACTGATTGGTCAAGGTGCATCAAAGATCTAGTTCCTGCCCTCCTGCCAACACTGGGGTTACAGATGTGTGGGCCACTACACTTAGCTCACATATCACTGAACAGCAGCATGGCAGAAACGAAGGTTCAAAGCAGAGTTGAATAAATCTGCTTGTGTGTTACTGTAACTTAACTATTAAGTACATCACCTCATTAAAAATTAAAACTGGGGACACATCTTAACTGGATGGGACATTGAGATAATCATCATAAATTAGATTTTTCCAGGGCAACTTTTAGAAAGGGAACATTTCAATAAATGACCAAGGCATTTTAACATCACAAAGGGTCCAGTTCAAAACACTAAATAACACTGTTACATAAAAAATTATATAAAACAAGAAAATGAGATAAAATACACTTTAACAGAAATAGTCAATATGCTCTGGTCTAATTTATTAAATTTTGGTTTTAGATTAATTTTTCTGCTTAGATTTAAGAAACTGTTACTGTTACCAACTAAAGGCTAAGCTATCCAAACACTATTTACATGCTCCTCATACTGACTGGCACACAGGAAAAAGGAATCTGAGGGTAAGTATTACAAAAATTAAGGAACTTACTATTTAGAGTATCTAAGAGATGAGCACCATATCCTTACCGGAATATTCTGCAAGTGATAAAATGGCAAATATTTACTCAAACAACTGAATTCTTCTACTACAACTACACATTAATGACAAAGATACGCCCCGAGAAATGTGACATCAGGCAGCTCCATGGCTGTGGGGCCCTTACACTCACAGACACAGCTTCTGAATCACCAAGTGTCAGTGGAACCACCGCAGGACACATGGTCTGTTAATGTCCAAAATGGCATTATACGATGCACGAATGTGGTGTAACAGTCGGCACACAATAATAAAGGTCATTTAAAATCATCATAAAACTAGCCTAAGACGCTATTACTACAAGGAACACAAAAAGGCATGAAGAATTCAGCATTCAGTATAACAGCAGTTATTTTTTTTTTAAATAATTTTTTTTATTAAGAAAAGAAGAAAAAAAAACATAAACAAAAAACAAGTTTCCACCTCCTCCCAGCCTCCCATTTCCCTCCCCCTCCTCCCACCCTTCTCCCCCTCCTCCCACCCTTCTACCCCTCCCCCCACTCCTCTCCCCCTCCCTCTCCAGTCCACAGAGCAGTCCAGGTTCCCTGCCCTGTGGTAAGTCCTAGGTCCTCCCCCCTCCGTCCATATCTAGGAAGGTGAACATCCAAACTGGCTAGGCTTCCACAAAGCCAGCACATTAAGTAGGATCAAAGCCCCATGCCATTGTCCTTGGCGTCTCATCAGCCCTCATTGTTCGCCATGTTCAGAGAGTCCGGTTTTATCCCATGCTTTTTCGGTCACAGTCCAGCTGGCCTTGGTGAGCTCCCAGTAGATCAGCTCCACTGTCTCAGTGGGTGGGTGCACGCCTCGTGGTCCCGACTTCTTTGCTCATGTTCTCCCTCCTTCTGCTCCTCATTGGGACCTTGGGAGCTCAGTCCAGTGCTCCAGTGTGGGTCTCTGTCTCTGTCAGCAGTTATTTTTTAAAGGCAAGAGACTGATATATACATTTGGAAACTGCATTCAATTCTTAACCTACCCTAGAGGTAACTATAAGCATTTCTACTTATTTCTACGGTACTTTCATGACCAAAGGATCTTTTCTATGACTTGGAGCTTTTTAATGCAACAACAACTTTCCTGCCAATTTGAAAGGTTTTCTATAAGATCTTGCTGTTTGTCTTTCGTCAGAGCAGTAAGTACTGAGGGTTCAGGTACGCCAGGCAAGTATTAGACCACTGAACTATAGCCCTTGTTCAGGACTTCCTTTCTAGTTCACATTTACTTAATTTTCTTAGTTGGGAGGCGGGAGACACACACACATACACAGCAATGTCACAGTCCCGATCCTTTTGTCAAATGAGAACAAAGAGCAAGGCAAAGATATTTCTGAAAAGGTCTAAATCAGGAAACCTGTTCCTAACTTTAGGAGGGATCCCCAAAATATCAGTACAATTCACCCAGTTTCCCACTGAGAATCAAAATGTACCCGATGAGTAAAAATGTTCACTTTCTAAGGCGCAGACAAGTAGAAACTTGAGTATCTCACAGAATTTCAAACAGTAAATGAACCACATCTATACATATCACTATTTCTAAGACATGACGTGAAAGGCTGCAAAACTATAATAAAGTAGAACACACGTTTCAGAACTACATGCAGTAGGATTTTATTAATGCATGCTCATAATGAAAATAAGCTGGACTGAATCAAACATATCAACAGTACAGTCATGGTCACCAATAAGGAAGAAGAAAAATGTGAACAGGAGCTTCAAGCTCCAGAGCTATCACTTTTAAAAGAAGTGTAGCAAATGCTGACAGAGACTGGGTCCTAACGAGAGACAGATACATGTATTTTCCTGCTATGTTTTTTATGTGAGTTTGCAATTTGCCATACAAAGACAGGGGCTAGGAAGAACACTGACTTATTACTTATCTCAATACTTAAAACAGCAGACATTATTACAAATGTTTCTTAGAAAGCACCCTTTATTTATTTGAATTGCTATTAAACATTTTAACCAAACTCATGCTGAGTCTCCACACCTTGTCCCAAAGAGTCCAGACATCAGCAACTAGTCACAGGTCACAAAGCCTTCAGCATCCTCGACAGGCAGTGACACAATTCCTTATGAGCACTCAACAGTGCTGTCCACTGGATACTCTTACTAACACTGTTCTCCATTAACTAGCAAATGAGGGATTACACCATACTTTTCTTAACAGAATAGGCCCAAACCAGTAGGCTTCTTCAGAAAAAGAAAATGATTATTGGTAGTGGAACTGCTTCCTTTATTACAAAATATCAATTCCTCTAAGAAAAATCTAGCACTTGATTAGGAATGTGAACTTGGGCTCAAGTGAAAAAGAGGAGCTACCATGAGCTAAGTACCACTCGTGCCAGGACGGTCTCATTTCACCGTCATAACCCTGCAGTAGGTACGGTCAGTTTTGCTCTAATGCTTGAAGCTTTTGAAAAATACGTATTTGTTCTAATTCGGCTGACATATTCCAGAGCATTATGGGCATAACGTGAATTTTGTGCATGATTTCTTCTGCATGAAATAGTGGTGAAAGCAGAAAAATGGACCCAGCAGAACTCAGCTGCCCAAAGGGCTCAGTTCTGAAGACCGAAAAAGAGTCACACACAAATATATACCACCCAAAAAAAATGCCCTGGACCAATAGGTTAATCTTCAGTGAAAGGGTCCTAAGAGAGAAAGAGGACCAGGAGATCAGAAGATAAACAAGATAGAAGGTAGAGAAGAAAATAAAGTTTGGTATTGGAAGGTCTTCCACAAGCTATGTCTATGCCAAGCAAACTTAACTAAGAGGACGGCATCTTATCTACCTCCAGAGGAGAAAAGGGACAGAGTCATTAGAATAGTCAGACAACATTGCACAAGGGGAACATGGGGCACCTCAAGAGCTGCAAGGCCTAAGCACACAGTGGCCTCGGGGCTGATAACTCTAATCTCTTTAGGAGAAAAAGCCTAGTTCCTAAGAACAGAAAACTCTTTCAAGGCACTGGCTCCAGCCCAGGACTGGTTTTGCCAAGTTCACTCCCAGGCCAAACAATGAATTCAAGTTCCCTCTGTCCTTTCATCAGGATCTCGGAGAAAGTTCTGGGCCATTCTGGCTCCCCACAGAAAAGACACTCGTTTTCCAAATGTTTTATTTTTCAGTACTAGAGATCCTCCTGCCTCTGCCGTGCTGGGATTAAAGGTGTGTCGTGTCCAGTCCAGTTTTTTAAGTTCTACTTGATTTTTAAAAATACT
The DNA here is from genome assembly GCF_018167655.1 of Microtus oregoni. NCBI lineage: Eukaryota > Metazoa > Chordata > Mammalia > Rodentia > Cricetidae > Microtus > Microtus oregoni. The sequence goes on from NW_024543073.1 coordinate 21,302,910, forward strand.
CTATTTCTCCTGAGATTTCTTTTCACTCATTAGGAGTATACTTTCCCTTATATCACTAACCAAATTTCTAACAGTTGCTGCAAAACGTTTACCTGCAAATCCAGCTTTGGTTTCTATTGACATTTTTTTCTTCTTAAAAACTGGTCATATTTTCCCATCATCTTCTCTTTTAAATTGAGGTTAAATAAACATGAAATTGACTAGCTAAGGTTGGCAGTCAGTGGCATTATACTGCTGTGCAACCATTAGCAACCCTTTTCTTCTAACACTCTTTCACGTTTCCACACGGAAACTTCAAGTCCTCTAAACCACAGCATTCCACTATGGTTTCCCGCACCCTGAGTAAATCTGAATTATAGATGTTACATTACGGACCCCACTCTCAACACTATTAACATTCTTTAATTAGCACTGGGTTTTTGTTAGTTCTGGCATACAACTAATAATAGGTTTCAAAGTGTATACTCTACTTCCTGGTTGCACCTCAAATTTCAGGCTAGGTCTTTCATTCTTAGGGTGCAACTTTGAATGCACCACGCACATGTCTGTGTCAGGAGTCACACAGGCCAGGGTAGATTATTCATGCTCACAGGATCTTCTACTCTCAGCACTCCAGAATTCTTCATTCGGTCGTGCCTGCAGCTACTGCATGCTGCCCTCTCCTTTCCTTTTAGAACGCAGTTACCGTAGTTACCATGTGCAGTGCCGGCTGGAGCCCATTATTAGGCACACAGTAAACCTGTGGCCATCACTCTGAGCCCTGCTCCTGCAGGTCCAGGTCTGCCAGGCTGCAGCATCTTCTCGCGTTGTTTCTTCACTGAGTGGCGAGGAAGCTGTGCTTTTGTTCTCTTTCTAGTTTCTTACTTGTAACTGTTATCTCCAGGAAGGCCATGCTAATTAGAGTTTATATTGCCAACTTAAAGCAGGATGTTAAACTTATTTTGACTCTCTTTTGGTCAGGAAAAGACTTTTTTTTTTCTCTGCATGTATGTATGTGTGTATAAATGTGTGTAGTGGCAAGCACGTACTTTATTTCTGCTTGTTCCCATAAATTTTGTATCATTTGTATTGTTTGTTTTTTCATTCACAGAAAAGGGAAGAGGGGGCAGGGAGAGAGGGAGTGAAAGCGCCCGTCAGCCATGATAATGATGTGCAGGTTAGAAAGCAACTTGCAGGAACTGGTTCTCTCTTCCCACCACATGGGTCTCAGGGTTCAAATACAGACTGTCAACCTTGGTGAAGACTTGGCCCCACAGAGCAATCACACACCTTGTCTTTTTGAGGGGTCTCTAACTGACCTTGAACTTACCAATTAGGCTAAGCTGGAGGAACAGCAAGCCCAGTGCTGGAATAGCAAGCAAGGAGTGCCACACCCAGCCTTTTTACTTTTATTTTTATCTTTGGAGATAAAACTCGGGTCCTCAGCCTTGTACAGCAAGAACTTTACTGACTCGGGCATTTCCCTTGTAGCAAGAATAGACATTTTGAAGAAGCAAAATTTATTATTCAACTATTCTTTATGCATACAGATAAATACAATGTATTATACCTTATAAAAACCGACAGACATTCTCTAGAAGCCCGTAATTCAGTGCAAGTTCTGGAGAGGTGCAGTGAGTCACCAAGATCAGGTTTACAGACAAGAACTGGGACTTTGTGTAAAACCAGCTCAAAGCATTGGCCTGCTCTTACATATTCAGTTTTAAAATGGCTAAAATAAATACACGTAAAAGAATTTCTACATTTCAGTCAAAGCAATCACATCAGTCTCTACCTAATGTCGACTGGGTTACGAACCACATAACTAAAAAGTACTATCCAACTAGTGGTGCATAAAACCATTTGTTAGTGCTAATTTTCACCAGTAATTTCCCCAACATCCCTTTTTAAACAAGTAAGAGATGCTGGAAATAGGAAACAATACCACAGGACACGTCATCTATTTTTACATCATTTCAAATATGAAATAGTAAATACTTTTAAAAAGCATTGTATTTTCATCTGTAATTATCTGGAAGAATCACTCTGAAATCTCCAATAGTATATATACTACAGAAACTGTGTTCCAAAACTGTCACAAAAAAGATTTAGCTCAGCCGGGCGGTGGTGGCGCATGCCTTATATCCCAGCACTTGGGAGGCAGAGGCAGGCGGATCTCTGTGAGTTCGAGACCAGCCTGGTCTACAAGAGTTAGTTCCAGGGCAGGCTCCAAAAACCACAGAGAAACCCTGTCTCGAAAAACAAAAACAAACAAACAAAAAAAAAGATTTAGCTCAAAGAAAAACATGAGGGCGACCAGAGTGGCCTTCAAATTCACTGAGTGAAAAAACTCTGAACACACTCAAACTAAAATGAGAGTACTCCATTCAGATACTGGTCATTTGCCACTATAAAGAAAAAGGGCTTAATAATAATGATTATGATAATGTTCATAATAGTCATAATGGCAAAATAATAGTAAACAACTTACATATGAGCCACTAGATGCAATATAGAAGGACTCCACCCTCTTGAACTAAAACTGTTAAAGAACTCAAGTCCTTAAACCATCACATTAGTGATTGAGGTCAACTTATTAATTTAAGGGAACACTAATTCAGATCGTAGTACGCACTTTAATGAATGCATCTCTACAGATCTCCTAAATTCCACAAGGAGTTTCACAGCTCTGCCCTGTCCTCTCCCTCTCTTGTTCTGTACACTGTACACTGACATCATCCAGGCCCTTCTCAAGCATCTGTCCTTCATGAACATTTCTGACCTCTTCTTCCACACCAGACCTCCTGAACTCCCTCACCATGACTGTATCTCAACGCCTGTATCACACCTCTTAAGTCTGCTTTCTCCACTGCTAGATCAGAATGACTTGTGGGTACTCCCACCATCCACCTTAGGACCTACGACAAACAGGGCCCAGTACTACAAAGTGCATGGGGTAACTTGTAGAGAGGTTTCAGGGCCTTGGTAAGAGTAAAGATAGCACTTGTCAGGATTAAGAGGATCAGCGTCTTACCTGTTTGGAATTGGTTAAATACAATTTTGCTCCAAGATTTAAAATCTGCAACTTCACCAGATCATCTTCATTGGTGAAACTTTTAGCCGTTTTCCTCAGAACATCAGGGGCAATTTTAGGAACTCGCTCACAGTTTTCTCCAATTAGCCAAAGAATGCTTGCTCTAGCCACAGGAACCTAACATAAGAAGCAGATGAAATGATTAGAAACGGGATAATCACACACTCCTCAACATCAGCACAAACAAGGCCGAGAACTGTGAGGACCCCATTTATTCACTCACTGGATACATGTATCTAAGAGCTGCTCGACACTTTTAAGGTTTGCTTGAACTATCAAGTACAGACACAAAGGAAATCTCATTAGAGCTGATTTCAGGACTGGAGCTGGCTCAAGTGGTTAACCGCACCGGCTGCTCTTACACAGGGTTTGAGTCCCAGCACCCACATGACAGCTCACAACCATCTGTAACTCCAGTCCCAGGGGATTCGATGTCTACTTCTGGCCCCCACAGGCACCAAGCACACATTAGGTGCACAGACACACATGCAAGCAAACACCCCTACGCATTACATAAATAAAAATTTAAAAACGGGTTTCAAAGAAATACCCTGGGGAAAAATTAGTAAAGTTAAGAACTACTTGTCTGGAATCTAGGTCCATTTGGAGTCCAGCTTGCTCCTGTCACTGTTTCATGTTGCTGTGGCAGGAGCGGGCTGTACGGCACTTTAGTATTATAATTTTAAAAATAAAGTACACTTCAATATAATTTGTTTTCCTAAAAATCACTGCCTTGCTACAAATTGGAAGCCTTCCATCAGAACCATTAAGACCAACATTTTAGAGTATGCAAATTAGTTTTATTACTATTTGCTTATTTGTACCCTCCCCTATTCCAAAAGGAATTTGAGAGGGCATGTAAATTAGTTCCTGTGAACATTTTCACCTAGCATAGAAAATATGCTTTTTATTCTAAGTGAGAAATCTCATGGCTACCGTAAGTGGTAGCCCAACTAGAACAACAGCAGGCCTTTCCTGAGTCCCTTTGCAATGCCTCTAAGTTCTACTGCTTCCAGCACAGTTACACAGATGTTCACGCTTTGACTTCAAAGGAAGAAAGCAAAACGTAATCAAATTACATTTGGTCAAGCTAAACTCTTTAACTATTTGTTGCATACTAATGATTGTAATAATATAAAATATTAACATATCTAAACTGAGTCAACAGAATCACAGGTCATTAAGAATGTTTGGAAATAAGAAGTCTACATTTCCTAACATTGTAACAGCATCAACTCTTTAACTCATGCTTAAAAAGAACTTAGAACGGAAATCAGTCTACTTATGCAATGTAAAAGGGCCTAAGGGCTACGTCAAATCTATTCATACAGAGTGATAAAACTAATACCCTTACTGTACACTCATTTCGGGAAAGAAAGAGGTTATTTCTAATGTTCCAAAGGTTACACTGCATTAAGACCTTACTCCCAATCTATTATTTTAAATTGGGCTAAAGAATAGTAATTGAGTGGTGCATTAAGTTTCCAGCACAGAGCAATTCAAGTGGCCTTCCATAATGAGAGGTACTTCTAAATGAGAATACATAGGCAACTCAGAGTTCAGTTATGCTAGATTTATTTTCTTAAATATTTTACTTTATATTGCAACTCTAGAAATCAGAGTTCTACAACATAACACAATCTATTGTGCAATTTTAATTATTTTTCTTCTGACAACAATTCTATTTGACATTAAAAAACAATCACAAAAGGAAGGTGTTAAAACATTTCGGACTCATGTGTATATTAAGATTAAAATAACAGCATTTTAACACTATAAGCATTTATAATATCTGAAAGAACTAAAAATTAATAAATCAATACTAACAATGGAAAAATTCAAGACGGTGATGGAATAAGAGGAATAACATTTGAAATTTCCCAGAACTGAGCTAATAAAATTCCTAAGCACACATTTTTAAAATGTAGAAGCTTCTTTATAATATGAAATAATAAAAATGTATCAAACTTTTGATAATGCTATTTTATTAAAATTGCAGAAGATAGGCAGGGAAACACAGGCCTAGAATCCTAACACCCACTAGGCAGCAAACAGGGAGGTATTCCAGCCAGTCTGGGCTACATGAGACTGTCTTAAAAAAAACTAAGACCAAACAATAAGGCCTTAAGAAACTTGTAAGGCCATTGTTTTGTGCATCTGGCTAGAGTCAGAGAACTAGTATCTTCCAATTCAGTCCTTCCTTTTCTCTCGCAACTAAAACCACAAATAAAAAAAAAAAGTTACCTTTGTTCCCCAGTTTTTTCAACCACATAGTAAATTGGAACAGTTAATTAAAACTCAACTAATAATACAACACACGCACATGCACACACGCACTCAAACATAGGATAATACTCTTTTTATGACCCTCTGCTTTTCAATATTCTCAAAGACAAACTGGACTGTAAATGGCTGTGCGTGATTCTTTACTCTAAATGCCCTGAGAAAGTGGTTAAGTGCACTTTTCAAGCCTTCTAAGAGAACGTAGTTGCCACTGCCATTTTAACCCATTAACTTGCCTGCAAAAAACAAATGATGATTCCTCCCCACCACCGTGGTTATAGTGACATCTAGAAAGATTTTACAGATCGCTCTGTAAGCAGTTCAATTTAAAAGCTATTGTGTTTCAACAACAGCCCACTGCACCGGTCAACAGTCTAAAGTAAATCCTGCAAAATCATCAATTTTATTTATTTAAATTTGTCAAAGGCAGAATCAGGAGACATCAACACGATGCACACTAACTAACAGCAGATCAGATCCCAACAGTATGTATCTGGACTCGATATACATGAAAACTTAGATCTGACTATAAAGTGTCAGGATGCAGTGAGAGGGGGCTTGTTAAACAGCAGCGTCCAATGAGGCATCTGGGCCAATGTGCATCATGTGCCACTTTAGAATTACTCAGCTGTCCGTCCAGAATAGCATCCCAAGTGCAAAACCCACTACAGCAGTCCTCAGGTGTGCTATTCTGGAGCAACCTTCCTGCAAAAGTCGTACTCATTACAAACGAAAAGCACACCAAAGGACGATGTGGTCACAACCAGAACACACAAGACGACTACCACAGCCATTAACTCTCTCATCTGGATGAGCTCAAAAAGCAAAATAATGTAAACATTAATCTTCATATTTTCAACTATGCTATCCTCCCCTAAATAACCAATAGAATCAGTCTTTATATGACAAAAATCTATCAATATTCTCTCCTTTTAAAATCTGCACACCTAACATCTAGGAGTCCCTTCCTACAATCCGTCACGGTGTCTTTGAAACTAGCTAATTTCTCAGTTAGATGTCCACAACAGCAGCACACTGCAGCTCCAACACTAACTCCACTGGAAATATAAGGACACTGGAGCAACAGCAGGGGCAAAGCGTTGCCCACAGTCACAGATCATCAGTGGTAGTGCCAGGACTGTAAATGCGAACCTAAATCTCCAATTCCCATTAGAGCACTGGGAAGAGCCAAAGGGAGCCAGGGATATGGAAAGGGGTGGTCCCTCACCCATCATAGACCACATATCATGGTGGAGTGGGCATCATTTGCTCCAATGAAGAATATGCAACTCTGTCTCCCGTTCTGCTACCACATCACACAATGTCTTCCTGCCTCTTTCTGTTTCCACGAGAGTCAGACTTTTCAGGGAGGGTACGGGCTCCTTCTTGTCTGGTCCCACACACTATGCCTCATTGGATGGTCTGGTTTTCAGCTCTATTATCCCTCCTCCCAGGGAGATATTAGCTTAAAATGCCGCCCTAGCCGGTGTTTTAGACCCTCAGCAAGGATGTTCAATACTGGGAACCCTTTCATGGGTCAGGTTGCCTTCTCTTGAAATTGCTGAGCTTACACATCACTCCAGATTTCAAAGGACAGAATCAGGAGCGGGTACCATTGTGGGCTATGCTTCTCAGGCAGACTTTAGTCTGCAGCGCTTCCAAGTCCTCGTGCCTGCTGTTCTTATGAAAATCTCTCTTACTCAGGCTTCTATCTGCTTCATCCCCCGTCACATTCTGATGTTTCTCCCTGACCATGTTTAGCCTTCTGCAAAACAACTGTCTTTTTCAAGCGGGTCAGTTTCCTCTCCTGCCATGGCTCATCAACAGCGACCCCTCATCATCAGCTTCACTCCTTAAAGTCCAAGTTCTCAGAGCAGAGCTGTGTGACCGCCCTCTTCTAATACTTCAGGAATAACCCATGCTTCAGAGTTGGCTTCCTCTCTGCCTTATCAGAAAGGGGGCTCTGCTTCAGTGATGTTTTAGAAGCCCAGATCAAACATGTCTTTATTGAACTGAATGTTTTTGGAATTTTGCAAATCAGAATATCCTTTAACTTTGATTCCTCTTCTTAGCTTCTTATGTTGTTTTCTTTTATTCCTTTACTATTTTTTCTTTTATTTACTTGGCAAGTGAGGAGTGGGGAGGCTGCTGTAGCGAACATGTGGAGAGGACAGAGGACAGTTCTCTCCTTCCACACTGTGGTCTTAGGGATTCAACTCAGTTCATCACGGCAGCAAGCACCATAACATGTTGAGCAACCGCACTGTTCCACTTCCCCCTTTCCGTATGCCCTATCGACAAATCCATGTTCTTCAATTTTGGTCTCCTTAAGATTTATTTTATTTATTTATTATTATTATTAGAGAGTGTGTGTGTGTGTGTGTTTGTATATGTCACACACAACAAGTACACATAAAGGTCAGAACAGGGTGTCAGACCCCTGGAGCTGAAGTTACAGGAAGTTGTGAACCAACCAACCTGAGTACTGGGTTCTCTGTGCACACCCATTAGTTATTATAGCCATGGTTCTTTTCTGGGGTGGAGTGAGGGTTCAAGATAGAGTTTCTCTGTGTAACAGCCCTAGCTGTCCTGGAACGTTTTGTAAACCAGGCTGGCCTTAAGCTCAGAGATCTATCTGCCTCTGCCTCCCAAGTGCTATAACTAAAAGTGTGCATCACCATTGCCTGGCACAGCCATGGTTCTTACTAGGACCTATCTCATGTCCCAGTCAATGTAGATATCCTCTACGGTGGACACCCAAATTAACCCTGTCTGGCCTGAAGCTCACTGTGTAGACCAGGCTGGCCTTGAACTCGCAGAGGTACACCTGCCTATGACTCCTGAGTGTTGGGATGAAAGTGAATGTCACAACACTAAGCACTGCCTGTGTTTTCCTTGGTAACTGACATCTGGGGAGCAGGACCAGTCACATTACAAAATAGCCCAAGCATGAGTATGTTTTACACTCCCTAATTATGTTTCCAGTCATCATGCTTCATGTATCATCTCAAAAGACACCTATATGATGGCATGTTCTCCTTGCTCACGTCATTAAAATACTGTTGGCCAGGACATCACAATAAGTCTTGATTCCAGCCTTTGAAATTTGTAAGTAATTTGTGGGGACACACTTTGAGGCTATGCAAACAGTCTGATACTCCTTAAGTTTTCCCAAGGAGTTGGCAGTGTATCTTAGAATCCTCCAGCGAATCAGTATCTCAATGTCAGCAGACAGGGTAATTCTAGTTCTATCATTCCTTCTAGATTCGTTAGCTATTTGCTCAATACTTTCTTCATTATGCATTCATCCCAGGGAAGAAGGAGACTGCCACACATCCACTAATAATCTCCTTTCACAGTCCGTGCAAGCTCCTCCCACTCAAGCAGGGCTCTTTGGTTGCGCTGTTGTTGTTATTCATCGCTTGTAGTCTTTATATATGGCTCTATCATTCTATAAATTCAGTTCCACATTTCTTCCTTTGTCTCAACACAACGGTCTAAATTTACACCACATTTTATTACCTTATATTCTAGCTCTGAAACTAGTCATTTCTCTAAGAAAACCAGCTTCCTTGAGGAAAGAATGGAATGTAAAGACCTATACTGGGGCTGTCTACAGATCTAAAGAAGCACTCCCTGCCAAGCCTGAGGACTGGGGCTCAATCTCCAGAACCCACGTGGTGGGAGAAGAAAACCGATCCTGCAAACTGTCTTCTGACCCCCACACAGATGCTGAACATGTATGTCCACGCCAAATAAAAACAAAAACAAACAAACAAAAAAACAAAAACGTAAAAAGTAGGTTTTTTTTTAAAAAAAAGTATAAATTTGAAAATATGCTAAGTGAAAGAAGCCCAAAACAAGGTCACATACTATATGAATCTGCTTATACAAAATATCAAGAAAAAAGAAACCATAGAAACAAAAAGTAAATTAGTGGTGCTGAGGGAGAGAGTGAAGGGAAGTTGGGTCTTTAAGTATAGGATTCTTACTCAAAGATAATGAAAATATTTGCACACCTTCATGCGTATACCAAACCCTACTGAATAATACACTTTAAAACCGAAGCTGTACAGCATGAAAGAACATCTCAGTAATAACAGATCACTGCACACAATGTGCTTCCTGGTAAGGGACACTATTTCTTCTAGGGTTTCTTAAAAGACAGCACTAGAAATACATGTTGTTATACACATCACAGATTCACATGTGACACATAAATTCAGGCATACACATATATTATTTAATATCTATCTATTTGTACTTAAGTTCCTCAAATTGTACTGTCCAATTCCAACCCAACACTGTTGGGCTCATTCTTTTCTTTCCTCCTTCAGGTCTGTGATCCTCTCTTAAAAATAACCAAAACTTTTTTGTTTGTTGTATTTTTTGGGACAGGGTTTCTCTGTGTAACAGCCCTGGCTGTTCTGAAACTCACTCTGTAGACCAGGCTGGCCTCGAACTCACAGAGATCAGCCTGCTTCTGCTTGCAGAGTGCTGGAATTAAAGGTGTGCACCACCACCACTTGGCAAGAATCAAATCTTAAAGACAAAATTTAAACCCAGACGTCATAGCTTTCTTAACCATTACACTTTGAGATAGCCCTTTAAGACAAGAAGACCAAGTGGGTTTGGCAGAACTTAGGGATACTCACAGTGATGCTGTCCAGGAGTTTGGCCATGTGCTTAATAATTTCACCATGCTGTGCAGGCTGCATTTGCAACAGTTTCTTTATAACAACCACACTTTCAGCAACAACTATTTCTAAAAGACACAAAAAATTGTCAGAGTAAATATGTATAATCAATTCACTTGCAATTGGCCTGGTAAAATGAAAATTCCAATCAGCAAAATATTCTCAGTGCTTTTAAATACATGAAAACTATAATCTGAAACACACTTTTCAGTGTTTGCTGAACTATCTTATGCAGAATTCACTTCAAACTCTGGCCTCTGTAACACTTACACTATGCTCCACAGTGAACAGTCTTTCAGCCAGAGCTTCGATATAATCAAACATCTACTATCTAAGCATTTTGTCATATTCTATACTGAACAGGGGAGGGGCACGGGACAACCACACCAAGCCCTGCCAAAGTATGCATCTGGAAACAGTAAGGTTTAGGAGGAGAAGGATGGAATCACCATAGAAACAGCATCCACTTCAGTGTCAAAATGAGTGTGACCATGAACTGATTGCTTACACATGGGCTAGATTAGAATTAGATGGTGCAATCTTTGTGGGATTTAAGTGCAAAGAGAAAGATATTAAATAAGCAAATGTGTATGTCTGAATTTATGTGTCTTGTGTGAATCTGTGAAGGATATAACATGTATTTCCCAGTGCTGTCTTTTGAAGACCCTGGAAATAATAATGTCCCTTATCAGCAAGAACATGTAAATCCATGCTATCTATCTACCCAACGTAGCCCCTCAGAGGCTGCTCAGATGCATCGCCCAGACTGCTTTGTGGCTGGCTTCTCATAGTCCTTAGCCAACAGGTATCAGACTATATCTTAGCCTTTGCCTTATTCCTGCCCTTGTGAATAGTGTCTTCAGCAAATCCCCTTTAACTACCTCTTCCAAGCACACAGCCTGTTCCTTCAAGGACTTTACAAATAATGATCCTATAAGTGACTAAGAAGCTAATCACAAGTTGGGGTGGAAATGGGTTTTCCCAAGACGGGGTTTGGATATGGGTTTCCACAAAGAAGCTAACCAGTAGTCTAGTCACCTTTGTGGTGGCACCAGAGAGACACACAGCATCATAGTATCTGCATATCTGACCTTTTGGAGGAAGTCTTACATGAGCTACTATTTTGTGTGTATGCATGTGTTCATGTAGGACTGTGTTTATAGCTGTGTTGTAGACACATCATCCATTTATTCATGCTTGCAGAGGCCAGAAGCCAAGACTGGATGCCTTTCTTGGTCATTTTCCACATTTTTTGATAGGGTCTCTCACTGATTCAACAACAATAACATTGGCTGGCCAGCAGGTCTCAGGGATGCTTTCAGCCTTCCCACACTGAGCAACAGACACATGTCTCCTTGCCTTGTTTTTATGGGTGCTGGGATCTGAACTCAGGTCCTCCCACGTGTATGGCAAGTACTCACTGAAGTATTATTAGTGTCACAAATGTCAAAAATAATAAGTATATGCTGTCTTTATGCAGAATTTTGATTCAAGAAGAGATACATAGATGTTAGACAATCCCCTGGCATGTACTTTAAAGGTTTAATATTATACAAACTATCACAATTTGTACTGTTAGATTTTTTTATTGAAATAGATTACCCGTTAAGTATATGTTACAAATATATTATGAATATATGAAATGTATTATACTTTTCATGAGTAAGTACACATAATTCAAGCCAAATTTTTTTCTAAGTTAATAAAATTAGGTAACTAATATTTAATATTAAGGTTTTAGTTTACAAAAATATTACATTTCATTTTTGTCCTGTAACATATCATTTTAAATAAAGAAGCAGATTAGAATTATATGGTTTTGTCCATAATTGAAGATAAGCACCTAAAGTACTCTTTGAACTCTTAGAATATTTTATAACTACAAGCAAATGCTACTTACATATAAGACCACTACTGTGCTAAGAGGAAACAAAAATAATTCAAGGTAATTATATATGAATTATACAAATAATTTGTCATATCACTTCAGAGTCTACAAGGAAAAATATATTTAGGTAAAAATAATATGCAAAGAAAATATACTACATAAGGTCTTAAAGAATCTACTATTTAAAAATATATGTATTGCAAAACTTGCTAAAAGTAGGAAAAGACATTAATAATGTAATCGTATACCCATGCTGAGACAGAATTGACTATGCTGAAATGTATACTCAGAACCATTTATCTTCTAGAGCTAAATTACCCTCCACTTACTGCTGTCAAAGACTACTACAAACACAGCTTAAAGCAATGCCATTTTATCCTATATAGTTCCTGATCAGAAGGCAAGCATGGTTATCATGGTTATCCTTCTGGAAGGTGATAACTGGGTTCTGCGGGGTCTGAGGGTCTACTTCTTGTATTTCTCACTCCGAGGAGCTGCCCTGCCCCACTTGGTCCACTCACATCTTTGACTGCTGCTTCCATAGTCATCAGATTTTCCCTAGGGCCCCAGATTACACTACCATTCAAAGAATCTATCTCTCCACCCTTAACTCAGTTCCTGGTTCCACATAAAGTAAGAATCTCACTTCCTAGTATCCGGTGACTTTGGGATTCATTGTCTGTCTTCTCACTCCCTCAGGGAAACAAAGACTATGTGCACAGACTTCAGCACCAGTGTAACTCCACAAAAAAAGCACAATATTAAGACTTTAATTTGCAAAAATATTACATTTCATTTTTGTTCTGTAATGTATCATTCTAAAGATGAATAAGGAAGCAGAGTAGAATTCCATGATTCTGTCCATAATTTAAGTACCTAAAGTGCCCTTTGAACTTTCAGAATAGTTCTATAATTATGAGCAAACACTATTTGTGTTCTGGGCCTCTTCAATCTATTCCCCTGTCCTCACCAAAATGTAACCATAGCACACCTGAGTAGTCTGCTGCTCCCCCGTGTTACAGATACGGAATCTGGAGAACAGGTATGCTTCAATTACTCAGGAGAGCACTGACACCCAAGTAGGCAGTCGACTTCTACATACATACAAATAGCCGGCAAGCAAGTAAAAGAAGTAGATGGGGGAAACTGTAACAGATTTATTTTATGTTACTGCTTCCTTCTATCAGACTGCGAGTACCATAAAGGCAAAGATTTTTATAAGCTAAATGAATATCTTATTAATCTACTCAACATTTATTAAATATCAAATTCTCACTAAATGCTTACTGAATTATAAAAACTAAACAAAATTGAAAAGTAACCTTCCATCTAATTCTTTTAGTTGATAGTAGGTGCCAACAAGGTTACTCAGACAAACAAATCCTGTTAATATATTACCTAAAATAAACTAGCACAGACAATTAAATTATCCTAAGTCAATTGAAATGTGAATTTCTCATACTAAAGAACCTTAAGAAATCCGTTTTTCAAATTAATCTTTCACATCAATAATGGGTTATTTTATGGCAAGCTTCAAGTCTGCTTCAAAAAATTCTTTGAAATCAAAGAAAATAAACCTTTAAAAACTAAACAGTATGTTGCAGAAATAATTACCTTAAAATTAATATGAACATTTCTCATCATAAAAAAAGGACCAAGAAAAGATGGGCAGATACTTGTGCTATGCTTTGTATTTAAAAAGATTGTTGGTGTTCTAATTTCTGATAGCTTTTAAATAAAGGATATCTTAAAACAACTACCACCAGCAAACCTTATGCAATGCCCAGAAAGTCAGTATCAAAGATACAGGAAATAGAATGTTGTTTCTAAAGCCATCCTTGAAACTGTGACATAGAGACAGAGGCAAATGCTCCTGTATGGAGTGAATCAGACGCCACGGACAGCACTTACCACTTATCCTTCTTGTCTTCCTGCACAGGTAAACTTTGCAGAAATTTCTTTTCTTGTTAGTTTAGTGGAATATATTTGAGTTTTAATATCTACATAGGAAAATGTTCTAGCAATCAAAAGTTTGTAGGTAAAACTATATGATTATTTGTGCGTGTGTACACACACAAATCAGAGTTATTCAGGAATAAGTTTTGTTTTACTGTTTGCTTGGTTTTAGTTTTTCATATAAAAATCAATAAATTCAAAAACTGTATAGTTTAAACATTCCCTGAGAAAACACTCATTTTAATCCACTGTACAATTATAATAGAAATCTTGGTGCGAAGCTAACTTGTTTTTCTCTAACAAGATGTTTTTCTCATCTTATTCACAAACCATAGCCACACAGAGAACTGGCACTTCTACACGAGCAGTTTACATTTAGATGATAAATTTTGCTATCCCATTTCTGAGAATACTTAATATTTGGGGGCACATGAAGCTGTGCTCCATGATGGCTTCTAAGTCTAATTTGTCTTCAGTGGGAAAGTTGGGTGACTTTCAGTTCTGGAAGACTGAAAGGCTGAGGGTTCACTGCTCACATGTTTTGTTCCAGCCACTGTTCAGGTTATAAAGTCATTTGCCTGCTTCTAGCACCCTCTGCAGGAGAACCAATATTATGCATGCCTTCCATGCCAGTAAGAAACAGTCACAGGAAACTTGCGGAAAGGGTATACGGCAGTGGTTAGTGAATGAGTAAGATAAATTGCTGTATGGGGACAAAACAAATACTGTTAATTATCTAATTTGTTTTTTGAGGTGAATTTACATGCAAATCAAGAATAAAGTTGCTTCTTATTGTGACTATACTACTGACATATAGAGAAACTTCAAAAGATAAGATAATACATAAAAGATTGCAGCTGCAGGCTGGACTAAGAACATGCGATATTAAATTATGTGAAAACAAAATGATACCATGAACTCACCATCCCTGTTGGAGAGCAAACAGACCAGACCATTGAGGCACGTGTCGGTGACTTCGGTGATGCTGGTTGCACATCTACCTATCGTCTGAATAGTGGCTGCTGCAAACTGCTTGTCCTGGCTTTTCACGTAGGTCTAAAAACAGTTTGATTAGTTTCGACATTGGGATTATCGAGTAAATACAAGCTAATTTTGATAGCTTTGTCAAGATGAAAGAATTTAGAATACACAGTCCTCTCTTAAGCCCAACAGGAGCTAAGTGATGCTCACTTCATTCTTCTCTTGTTATGTAATGTGCTCCTTCTATAGCAAAGGTACATTTTAAGCCAGGATCATTCACCTGCAGCCGACAAATGGAGAGGGGGAGCATCACCCAAAGACAGTAATTAGCTTAAAAGCCGAGTTGAGAAGATGCTGAGAGCATGCTGTGTGGTGTCATCTCATTTACCCAGGGAGAGAAGGGGGCACCTTTCCAGACACCTAAAAGTTCAGAGCCACTGAGATGGTTTAAGAGTGACAGCAACAGACCAATGGCTTTAGTGACCTGTGCTTCACTAAAACTACAAGTACTAGTTCACAAAATCAGTCCACATCACTTTCAAACAGAACAGTATAGACACATATTAACACATACTTAAAAAGAGTTCTGTCTAACTAAAGGAAGTAAAAGGCCTTTGTAAAATTCCTGACAACCTTATATTATATACTTTCTAACTCTGGTTACAACTTTCCTAAATTTAAAAGCTAGACTTTTATTTTTAAAAAAAGATTCCTAACCCCAAATTCTAAATATGTAAATACAGAATTGACTCTATGGGTATCTAAGAAAAATATACATTAAACAGTTATATCTAAGTGAGAAATCAAAGAAAAAAACAAAAGATGCAAATAACATAGGAATTTAGTGTAAACTCTCAAGGAGATAACTAAATGTTGAAGAAACAAGTGACGCTTTCCAGTTCCATGAAGGGAAAAACCAAAGAAGACTTAAAACTGTTCCCAAATAGATAATTTCATTGTTATAATGTAAAAGAATGCATTAGAGCTGTTGAGCAAACTCCCTATTTCAATCACAAAGTTATTATCAACAAATTTAAGTAAGTGTAAAAAAATACAGACAGAAAAAAGGAAGGATTTAAAAGTTTCAAAGAAAAGTGGATCTTTTATACAACAGCTCACAGTAAGTAAGTTGATGAACACCTCTTGCAGGAGGCTCACTGACTACTGCAGAGAACACAAGGGCATGCCCCCTGCTGTTCTGGAGGTGCCGGGCAGGTGCAGAAATATGACAAGATTATACAGCAAGGGAAAGGGGACATGAGCAAAGACCAACAACAGTAAGAATGAAATAAGACTATATAAGTGATTTGAAATTAAAATCCAAACAACGATCTCTAGTCTAAGAAGAGCTTGAGAAGCCCAGTTTTTCTAGCATTCCCATATGAGGAGAGCTCTCTGTCATTCTAATTTTGTCACTAATTTTACTAGAAAAAAAATATACAGCACGGAAGTTCAGTAACCCAGTAACAAAATAATTGTGGACATGTAGTAACATCCTATGACTCTTGACCAAAGTATAAAAGAAATACAGTTTAAAAAAAACAAACATGGTGTTTATATACAGGTAAAAAGAAATTCAGAGTGGGCTTATGGAGGAACTCCAGCCACAGACTTCACTAGATTTTAAATATTGAAAACTAGTAAGAACTCCAAGGCTGCTGTATAGAGTGTGAAGCTCTTAGCACTGACACAGGTTTATTTCTGCTTTAAAGTTCATCCTTTCATCATAAAGTACATCAAGCCACTGAAATAAACTAATGAAAACAGATTCTCTCCCTCACAGTATGGGTCCTGAGCTCAGCAGCAAGCACCTTTAGCAGAGGACAACATGCCGGAGTCACCACTCCCCACACACTCAGTAATAAAGCTTGAGCTAATGGGGCAATCTACAAGGGGGAACCAGGTAACAATGATGTGTTCTCACGGGCACAGAAAGTAATTTTAGAGCACGGTGGCAGCGTGGACAGAATCCTTAACAAAAACAAAAGATTTTATACCCAATGATGAGCCAGTCTTCCCAGTCCCATGGAAACAGAAAGGGAAACAAGACCATTTATTCTATGCCGTACATTGTAGTTAATGCTTATTCTCGAAAACATAAAAATTCCCAGTTGCTGATCTTTCCCTAAACTGCTTTATTTATGCAGCTGCATATTTCTAGGTTGAGTAGAAGGCATATTTAACTTAAAATTGAACATATTTTAGAAACTACAATTAGTATTGTATACAAACCTGAAATTCCCGGAGAAGAGTTGATATGTTGGCTTCATTTGCCAAGTTTGTCAAAATTTCAAGCTACAATAGAGTAAAAGAGAAAGTAAACATTTTAAAATACAAATAAAAAGATGAATTTAACAGAGACTAAACATCCATATGAAACTTGATTTTTTAAAAATTACTGTCATGTGAGGCTCTGTATCCTTGAGGGGGGTCTTAGTCTGTTTCCTCGAGTCTACGGAGACTAGATAATTACACAGTTCTTAAAAAATAATTAACAAAACAATCCCCATCTTTACTAATTGTGTTAATTTTACAATTCATATCTAATTAACCTAAACAATTTGTTAGCTCAACTTTTATTTTTTTATTAATAAAGTTAGGAAACAATTTGCCCTTCATGTAACACTTCTGTTTTCCAGATACCAGTTAATTTTCTTGATTGGCTATCTCATCCCACCTTCCCAGACACTTAGACAATTTATACATGTATGAAGTGCGAAATTAAAAGTCTGTCTCCACTGAGGTTGAGAAATCTACTTTGCCCATAAAAAGATTAATTATTCTGAAGGTGACATAAACATGAGACCAACAGAAAAACACAGCCCAACATGTCCACTGCAACATTCATATCAAGTTTTACATTAAAAGTCAACGACATAAACAATTCAATTAAAAGGCACAGCCTTTAGAAAAAATTTACATATTCTGTGTAAACTTATTTTATCACTTAACTTGCTTTATCTGTTGGAAATCTGTTCTCTAAGAATATAGCTTGACTAGTCATTTTATTTTAATAAGAAAATTGAGACAATTTTTTAGTGCAGGGGAGAGACAAAGTCTCATGTATCCCAGGCAAGCTTCAAACTTACTATGTAACTAATGACCTAATGTTACTGTCTCTCCCTCTGAAGTCTGGCATTACAAGTCAGCAATAACACATGGGCTAGTTATTTTAAAGTATTTTTAAAATGTAAAAACATTATTTTTAGTAGTACTGGGAACTAACCTAGGTCTCTGAGCATGCTAATCAAACATCCTACCACTGAAACATATGAGTCTTCGTTCATACAACTTTTTAAAAATAGCTTCAAACCTATTTTTTAAATCTATATGTGAGGGGCTGGAGAGATGGCTCAGAGGATAAGAGCACTGACTGCTCTTCTGGAGGTCCTGAGTTCAATTCCCGGCAACCACATGGTGGTTCACAACCATCTGTAATGAGATCAGGTGCCCTCTTCTGGCCTGCAGGCACACATGGAAGCAATGTTGTATATATAATAAATAAATAAATCTTGAAAAAAAAATCTATATGTGAATTACACAGAACTGTTTTTCACTAAAACACATAATATAGAGTTTGATAGAGTTACGAAACTGATACAAAATCACCCCTAAATACTGCTGCAGGCTTGGTAGAATGAGACAAAATCAGAAACATCAAGAAATTAATATGAAGATTTTGTTTCCACATAACTGTTCTATATGTTTATGTTTTAATAACTACCTCAACAGTATGTAAATACAAAGATCATCCAACTTAATATCAAATAAAGCATTTTGTTACTCCCTTTGCTGTAAAATTATCCAGTCTTTCAGCTCACATTTATTACTTGAAATGTTTTATAATTACAAAGCAGGAGTCTGTTATTGATGTTGAAAATATCATACTGTTTGTGTTTCACCAAGTTTCTTGTGAGTAAACCCATTTTTAATGAAAATAACACTGTCCCAATATTTAAAAGAATGTCTATTTTTTCTTCATTAGTTTTTAATGTCTCTGACATAGCACACAGTATTCAGAACTGTCCCCATGCCCTGCCTAGGGCCCTACCGTCTTACCATCACAATGAACTCTACACCACAGGGCTTTCATCATCTGTTAGTCTATGCCCAGCCTTTCAAAGCACCCACACATCACACCAACCATAAAAACATTCACAAAAGTTATTTTAAATACTTCCAAATGTCATTTTTTTCACAAATCTTCCACAGAATCAGCTCCACCTTTTTACTTAGTATAGGACTTAATTCAAATCTCCACTGTCTGTCTGAAGCACAAAGCACTACATTATCTATGTGCATACCTCTATCTCTCAGCATGCTAATTATTTGAGATATGACAACCACACATCTGAAATCAGTACAATAACTAGCCCATGATAATATAGGCAAAGAATAACAATTTAAAAGTACATTTTTTAAAAGAAGAAGACAACAATTTACAGAGCTGAGGAAATAGCTAAGTTTGCAAAATACAAACACAGAGACCTGAACTGATCCTTATTTGCATGCACCGTGACTTTAGAGCTGGGAACATAGGCTGGATACAGCGTGCACTGTGCCCTTAGAGCTGGGGGACAGAGGCAGGACTCCTTCCCTGCCTACTTGGGGAGTTCCAGACCACTGAAAGAACTTGTCTCAAAATAAAATAAAATAAAATTATTTGGCACCTGAGAACAATACCCAAGGTTGTTCTCTGATTTCTGCACACACACACACTTGAACACACTCATGCACACAACAGAGCATAGTTTACAGAAGCCAGAGGCTACTGTAGTATCTCTTCAAAGTACACAGCAGCTAAAGAAGCTGTATGAAGCATACGGACCTTCAGTGTCTTGATCATAGTTGGATCAGTGGACCTGACATAGAAACTCTTCAGGTAAGGTTCAAACATACCCTAGGTCAAAAAAAAAAAAAAAAAAGAAAAAGAAAAAGAAAGAAATGGGTAAATACATTTATCACACTGGTGTGCTTCTTTAAATTAAATGTTCACAATATACATACCTTTCTCTGAATTGACATAGTTGCAATATTTTGTAAGACAATATACTGCACCTCCCTAAAAGTGAAAAGACATTTCAGTAGTCATCTCCAACGAAACATCTTATGAAAACAATACATTAGAAAGGATCTGTAACGACAAGACTCTGCATGTTTAGTAACTATGTATGAGGCTTTCATATCTTCTTTCCAGTGCACGTGTACTCGAGAATACTAACATTCTGTGCGGTAAGTATGTCATGAGATGGAGGCAGAGCTCACTTTATGATACTGTACCCTCTGAAATACAAGGCCAATATTGCTGCTTTGCACACATGAAGGAAAATGAGTGGAGGAAATGCAATCACAGTGCTAACCCACATTCTTATCAGGGAGCTCACAGTGTCAACAACCAGTCACAGATCAAAAGAAAGGCCTGGTTTAAAAAAGTCACATTATGCTATTCCTAAGGCTTCATATCTAATAAAGGACAGAATCTACTATTAAATTCACATTAATCTGGTAAAGCCTTTCTACCAAAGAACCATTCCAGATCTTTCTAGCACCATTTGAACTAACTATCCATTGCAAACAAGTATCACCGAGCTGAAGATAAAGTGAAGGCGAGAGCGGGATGAAACAGCTTCTGACTTGTTTCTCAAACAGCAGGAGCGAGCAAGGGCGTGAGGGGCACAGTCAGCGTACAGTTCCCATCCCAGCTAGTGCAGCAGTGCAATGGAGGGTAGGACAATGACATCAAGCAGCTAGCAGTGCAAAATGTCTGTGCAACCTTGACCAATGGAACAATGAATGATGCTTTTAAACATAATAAAACACTAATGCTAACTTTACAGCTCTAATGAAAAAACTCATCTTTTTAGGTTTTCCATTTGTTTGAAATTGTTTATCTGAACTATTGAATTATACAGAGGGAAACTGTAAAGATGGCATGTTCTATCTATCCATACAGGAAACTAAAGAGCACAAGGCTCTTTAAAGGGAGTAGTTATTTTCTAGTAGCTACTCTTGGGGGTTAAGGAGATGATTTAGCAGATAGGACGGCTTGCTATGCAAACAAAGACAGTTCAAATCCCCAGAACCCATGTAAAGCTGGGAGTGACACCTGTAAGCCTGTACTCCAGCACTGTGAAGGTTAAGACAGGAGGCCCTGAGAGCCACCTGTCTGTCTACCTGTTTAGTAAGAGACTTGTCTCAAGGGAATCCAGCATAAGGTCAGAGCAGAATACTAGACATCACCCTCTAGTATCCATATGCTCCAGAGACACACATGTGCAGCACAAAAAACACACACACATATAGTCCTACTAACACACATGCATACACCACTGTTCACACATGTACACACACACAAAATTAAAACAACAAAAAATAAATAGCTCTTTTTAAAACTGAAGAAACTAGTGATTGAACATTCCAATTTTATATGAAGTAGGGTTCTGCCAAGCAACATGACATGGTCTCTGCTATTATTCTAAGGCAACGGTTTTCAAAGTGTGGGTCATGACCCCTGTGGGGACCAAATGACCCTTTCAGAGGAGTCACCTAAGACCCACTGGAAAACACATATAATCACATTGTGATTCATAACAGTAGTAAGATGAAGTAGCAAGGAAAAGTTTTATGGTTGGGGGTCAGCACAGCATGAGGACTGTATTAAAGGGTCGATACGATATGTTAGGAAGGTGAGAACCAGTGCTCTAGGGTCAGAGCTAACGCACTGAGCAAAGCAAGCTAAGCACACTTAAGGACAGTTTTTAGTGATTCCAGAATAAAATTTCCAAACAGCAAGACTGCTAAACCCAGCAAAGCAAAGTACATGTTCTATGTTGCAACATACGTTAATATCTCTGGACCTGAAGCTAGAAACTTCCATTTTTCTTCACTAAGACTGAGATCCTTTTATAATAACCCATTATGTGTGAGACCTTACTTATGAAATAGTCAACTATATACCCCAGGCTGAGGAGACGGACTACATTTGCCTCAACACTACTTCTGCGAGAATACAAAGAAAAAAAGCGCATGCAAAATCACAACCTACCTATTGCTACGCAGTAGGCGCACCAGGGACTTAGAAATAATGCCAGCCTCTGACTTGGGTGAGATATGCCAGTACAGCTGGGCCACAGCCATAACCACCTGCAAGAACAGAAACAGAGGCACAGTGACCATCTCAGCAACGGGGTCCAAACGCACCCTTACTCCACATGTGCTCCCTCTAAACACCTTTAGAACTCTTGCGAAGTAGAATGAAATGTTCAAGTCTTCGTAGGGGGTTGAAGTCGCTTTCCCCAAAGTACTTCCTACCTTCACAAAGTGCTTATATTTGAGAGCAGAAGGTTAGCGGTGTCAGACAGGACCGTTGTGAGTAGAAGGGCCCTAAGGTATGTGTCCTCACAAGATACAGATAAAATGCAATGTCAAGATGAAAGGAGAAAAGTGAGTGATTGTCTGTATGCCAAGAAATGTAAAGATCACCAGCAACTACCTTCCAACGAGGAAAGAGACAGCATCTCCCTGGACCCTCCAGAGGATACAGCCTATTCATACCTGACTTCAGTCTCCAGCTGTCTGGGATGTAAAAACTCCTGTCCTTTTCATACACCTAGATTGTGGCAATTTGCATGACAGGAAACTAACACATCGTGGTGGGTGGGGGGGTGCCATAAATGAACTGCCCATAGTGACAATAGTCCTGGGCAAAAAAAAAATAAAAAATAAAAAAAATCAAACAACAACAAAAAACCCTCATGCTGTTCATGACTGAGTGCTGGCTGCTTAGTCACACAATTCTAAAGAGAAGCAGGTGCGACTTCTAAACCATGCCAGATTGGGTGGGGAGAGGGGTGAGAATAGGAAACAGAGAAGCAACAAGTTGTCTGAAGTCAAGGAAAGCGAATCAAAATGTAGCAACAAGGAGCTTGCAGCACTCTGTCTTTTTAAGATTCACAACTTTAACGCTAGTCTTGGAGTATCTGGAGCCACGGTACCGGAAATGGGCTGTTCTCCAAATAAACCTGTACCACATTTCTCTCTCTCATGTGCCTTTACATTCAGAGTAAGATTCCTTGCCACCGAAAGTATCTAGTTCAGCATGTGGACGCTGAGACTCAGCACCAAAATGGTTCACAAGACAAATGAACACTAATTTAGTTCTGTTTAGTACACTGCAAGTTTCAGGCTTGCCTGGATAGTACACCACACACCAAGGCGCCTAAACTAAAGACATTCTTTATAAAAGAAAAATCATCTTTAAAAAAACAGTTCATGGGATCCTAATATACTATGTTTGTAATATTTAAAAAATAGTAAGTTGACTATGGCTTTCATCTAGAACCTGGGAATTCAAGAACAGTAATTTCCTCACTTGTGCTCATAAAGTGTAAAACATCCACACCCATATGCGAGGATGTGAACTGTATTTTCTCTAAGTCAAGACGCAGCTTTCACTTGGTATGTCATCTTTTGAATATATTAGTCAAGCCACTCCCAAATCTAAAAGAACTAAATGACCTCCCTTTGCCTCATGATCTATAAAAACAGTAGCTTAAATTTTCTTCAATGCTACACATGAAATCTGAAAGTCAAGTTGTAAAAAGCCACTGGGGAAACTCTCACAACTCCAAAGTCCAGACTGGCTGAAAGAACTCAAGCCCCAGGCCTTCCACCTGCTCATAATTAAAGCATCCCATACTGCACACTCCTCTTGACCATCCCATAGTCTTCTGCTTCTGGTTCTGCCTCCAATACAGTCACTACCCTGATCCATCAAGCTTTCTAAAACGAGTTCCCAAAATTCACTTTCAAACATAAGAACAAGTGTGTGTTTCTTTTTTTTTGTTTTTTGAGATGGTTTCTCTGTGTAGCCTTGGCTGTCCTGGAACTTGCTACGTAGACCAGCCTGGCCTTGAGCTCACAGAGATCTGCTTCCCTTGTGCTGGGATTAAAGGTGTGTGCCACTACTGCCCAGCTATATTTCTTTGTTTTGAAACAGGGTCTCACTATGTAGTCACACCTGGTCTGAAACTCCCTATGTAGTCCAGGTTGGCTTCTAACTCACAGAGATCTACCTGCCTCTACCTTCTGAATTCTCGGACTGAAGAAATGAGCAACTACACCTGATAAGAGTAAGGTTGTTGTTTTTTAATCTTCATAATTCTTCAAAAGTCAGGCTTCATTTAAATTTTCTTACACAAGGCAAGGTAACATAATACACTCAGAACCATGGCAGCCTATGGTGCACTAGCAAATGAGCAGGGACCCCACATATGCACAGAAACAACCATGTACCCTGGGATTCAATACCTGGCATTGTCAGCAAACGTCTAAATCATAAAACCAACTCCCAAGACAAAATGAAGTTAACAGTAAGTTAATGATACTTTCAGTGAGTAGCAGCTATTAGGGAGATGAGGCACACTAAACACAAGCATGCGTTTGACTGTATTAATGACTTCATGCCTATGATGAGGCACACTAAGCACAAGAATGCTTTTAGCTGTATCAGTGAATTTATGCCTTACTATGACTGAGCTTTTGAATGATGACTTGGAATTACATTACTAGTAGTACCATAGAAACTTCTGCTAATTGCTAAGTATACAAACTTCTAAAGACTAAATTCTCAAAGGAGTACAGAAAAAAGTAGTAAGTTCCTTATATTTGAAGATTTACTAAATGAAGAAAATAATTCATTATTTTCTTAATTAAAACAAATCTGGCTTTACATGTTTCAAAACAATGAAGGCTAAAAACCATGTACAATACAGATTCGGGTCTCAAAACTTCAATCCCACACATTTCCAGCTACCCATCACACGTGTCTGTTGTATGAACGCTCCAGTCACACGCTCAGTACTGAGTGTACATACTTTCAATCAATGTTTGGTCTTTACATCTGTGAAACAGGTCTTTCCTAGTTTCAACATACCGCTGCATTCCTGCTCTGAAGCAAAGGCTTTGTGTTTCGAATCAAGAGCCTATGGTCTGGATCCATAGTATATGGCCTCTTCTTGTTACTCTTTTCCTTCTCTTCATCCTCAGAGTCATAGAAATTCTTTTCGTTGTCTTCTAGACCATCGTCCTGTGAAGAAAACAAATCCAACCCCAAGATTAGGTGAGACTGTGAACAGCCAAGACATTACACAGCCAAAGAAATTATTCCTTTGAAAACATCTGCAGTAATAGGCTGGAGAGAAGCTCAATCCACAAAGTGCCTGTCTTGTAGGCTAAGGGCCTGAGTTCAGTCCCCAGTATCCATATATGCAAATAATCAAGGGTGAAGCACTCAGTTTCTATGGCTGGACTATAAGCACTCGCTTAAAACCTTAAATCAAAATTAATCAAACATATTTAAACTCTACCTGAAAATAACACATAATAAAAATGCTTTTTTAAACTGTAACTACAGAAAACTACAGCTGGCAATAAAATCCTAAAATGCTCATAAGTATTTCTTTTAATAAGCAATTATCTGTTCTGTTTCTTCCTCATTATTAATATATTTTATTAGAGTTTGATTATATTACTTTAATGAAAAACATATTTTAATACATTTTTTTACTTAAAAACATTTAGGATTGTGGTAGTAATCTTAGTTAAAAAATTTCAAAGGAATAATTTTTCATTACTATTTTCCCACACAAGAATCAAAGATGTTATAGAGCTATTTAAATTTTTTCTAGAAACTCTTACTTATTAATTCTTACAATTTCCTAAAATAGAAGGGAGAACTTGAAATAACATTTATATGTGGCCCAGAAAAGTCAAAAAGTTAAATATCTCTACTTTAAAGTTTTAATAAGGGACAATAAGATTTGAAAAAGAAAGAAAACAGCTGCCTGTAGATGAAACAACTGACTCCACTTATTAAAGACATATTTACTCAAAATCCTATTACATGTTTACAAAAGTTCAGTTTGGTTCTTTCTTTTATGGTCTTCTTTCAGCAAGAGACTTCCTATGTATCTCAGACTGACCAAAATCTGGCAGTCCAGCTTCAGGTCCTAAGAACTACGGTTACAGATTTGTACCTGGCTGCATGTATCTGTACCAACTACTGCTCTCTATGGAATCCAAACTGTGGAAGAGGGGCTGAGAGAAATGAAAAGATCGATGTCACAAAGCTCAGTACATGACTACGAGGCAGGAACTAATGCCCAACAACAGGTTTAAACTGGGATTGGCTGTGGATGTGTCTTTTGAGACTTTTAACTAGAGAACAGACAGTGGCACAAACTGGATGTCAAATACATATGGCCAGCACGAGTGTACAGAGACAGGGAAAGCACGGGTGTACGGAGACAGGGCCAGCACGGGTGTACAGAGACTGGGAAAGCACGGGTGTACGGAGACAGGGAAAGCACGGGTGTACGGAGACAGGGCCTGCACGGGTGTACGGAGACAGGGCCTGCACGGGTGTATGGAGACAGGGCCTGCACGGGTGTATGGAGACAGGGCCTGCACGGGTGTATGGAGACAGGGAAAGCACGGGTATACAGAGACAGGGAAAGCACTGGTGTACAGAGACAGGGCCTGCACGGGTGTACGGAGACAGGGAAAGCACGGGTGTACGGAGACAGCGCCACCACGGGTGTATGGAGACAGGGCCTGCACGGGTGTACGGAGACAGGGAAAGCACTGGTGTACGGAGACAGCGCCACCACGGGTGTATGGAGACAGGGCCTGCACGGGTGTATGGAGACAGCGCCAGCACGGGTGTATGGAGACAGCGCCAGCACGGGTGTATGGAGACAGGGCCTGCACGGGTGTATGGAGACAGGGCCTGCACGGGTGTATGGAGACAGGGCCTGCACGGGTGTATGGAGACAGGGCCTGCACGGGTGTACGGAGACAGGGAAAGCACGGGTGTACGGAGACAGGGCCAATGTCAGTGCTGCCGCATTACCAACCTTTCCCTGTTGTCACTGTTTGCTGTAACGCTTGATAGAAGATGTGTATTATAAAACTTCTATTGAGATTAAGTTCACTTAGTGAAGCTTATCCAAGGGCTCAGTCTCCAGCACAAATCAGCACTGAGAAGCAGAGACTCTGTATGCAGAGCTCTGAAGAGCAAGTGCTTCTTGTGTACAGTACCCAATGTAGCATACAGCTGCTACAGCAGCCTGCACTGAGCAGACCATAAAATAAATACAGTTCCTATGCTTAAGAAATTAAGGCGTAAAACAATTTTTATAGAAACGTCAGACAATCTTTATGTCACTTTTATATAAGGGCAATAATTTTGGCAATCAATTACAGAGTTAATTAAATTTGTCAATCTTTAAGAAAAATTCAACTTGACTGACAATACTTTGTGACACCGCTGACCCATCAAGTGGAGAAAGATTCGTGCTATCTTAAAGATAATAAATAACATACTTAACTAAGTAAGTGGAGGTTCAAAGTTGTTACACCTCTGACATCACTGAATAGTTGAAAGACAGTCGTTCTTTGTTAAAAGTTATATGAGTGGAATGAATCTTACTTTTCCATATCCAGGAGCAGAAAAGCTACTTAAACAAGAGAGCGAAACAAGCTATATTAAGAAAGATAAGTGGTCTGTCTGCTTAAGAGTAAAAACAAATGAGTTTGAAAGACCTTAAAATGAACTTTATAAAAAGAAATTGCCAAATGTTCTAGTTAGGATATTACCCTTTTAAAAACATAAAAAAATAAACCAATTCTAACACACCTCCACTCATACTGAAAGGCACCGTGTCATAAATGTTCTATTTTTAGTAGAACTGCTTGATTTCCAGAGCTTCCTCTACAATATGGAATACACTTGTGAGCTGAAGAGTGAAATCAGCTCCAGTGTATGCATCTGTTAATGGAGCACTAAGCAGAAAGGCTTCTCCCATACACCTAAGAGAGCTGTGATGGAAGCCCCTCAGTATTACCCCACACATGAAACCTGTATCAGAGTACACTGTGCATATTAGTGTAGTCCTCTTTGTATGCTGGTTTCTCAGTCTATAGATAAAAGGGGTAACAAAGAAAAAGAAACTAAGCTATACGTTTCAGGGTCAAGAGGCAAGGAAAGAAAAGCACAGTTTACAGGTGCTTACCCCAAAGACATTCAACACACATTCAATTATTGGGCTACAGAGATGGCTCAATAGGTAAACACTTATGGTTCAACCTTGTGGGCCTGAGTCTGGATCCCCACAGCCCACAGAGGCTGGATGTGGTAAAGCACACCGGCAACACCAGCACTGGTGGAACAGACAAGAGATCCAGGGCTCACTGGACCATTTGTCCAGCCACAACAGCACACGTCAGGCACAGGGAAAGATTCTGCCTTTAAAAAGGCTATGGTGGGACTCTAAGGATGGCCCAGATGTTAAGAGCACAAACTGCTCTTAAAGAGGAACCAGGTTTGCTTCCCAGCACCCAAATGGTAGTTCACAACTGTCTCCAGCTCTACTTCCAAGAGATCCAATTCCTCTTCTGGCCCCTGATGGCATTGTAAAAGTATAGTATACGTATGTACACGTACACACACACACACACACACACACACACACACACACACACACACGTGAAACACTCATACACATAAAAAATAAATTTTTATAATGTGGTAGTTTGAAAGAAAATAGCCAAATAGCCAGCAAAGGAAATGGCGGCACAGTTAGGCTTTGATGGAGGAAGAGTGCCACTACGGGGGTGACCTTTGAGTCCATATGCTCAAGCTATGCTCAATGTCACAGTTCACTACCTATTGCCTGTGGATCAAGATGTAGAACTCTCAGCCTCAGCTCCTTCTGCAATACCATGTCTGCCTGCATGCTGCTATGGACCACCATGATGATAATGGACTAAACCTCTGAAACTGTGAGCCACCGCAATTAATGTTTTCCTTTATAAGAGTCGCCGTGATCATGGTGTCTCTTCACAGCAACGGAAACCCTAACTAGATGTATAACTGAAAAGGTAACTAATGAAAAAAAAAATTCTAACATCAAATTCTTGCCTCCATGTACCCCATGAGAGAGTACACTTGCACACACATGTGTACTCATGCAAAAATATTTAAAAGATTCAATCAATATACTACACGTGTTTCTGTTGAAGGAGCTTAACTTTTATTCAATTGTGATTTGAACGAGAATGGCCCCCACAGTCTCATATATTTAAAAGTTAGGTCCTTAGTTGGTGTAACTGTTGTGGGAAGGATTAGGAGACACGGCCTTCTTACAAGTCACTGAGCTGAGTTTTGACATTTCATAAACCCATACCATTCAGTGTGCCTCTCTCTGCCTCATGCCTGTGGATCGGATGTAAACTCTCAGTTACTGCTCCAGTGCCGGCCTGCCTGCTGCCTTGCTCCCCGGCATGATGGTTATGGACTCACCCTCCAAGCAAACCCTCAATTAATGCTTCCTTTTACAAGTTGCCTTGGTGTTTCTTCACAGCAACAGAAAAGGAGGAAGGGACCATAGAGGAAGCAAGGGAGGGAGAGGGTAAGAAACCCTCAGAAATAGACACAGAGAAATTTATTTTAAATCTTCTCATCTCATTTAAAAAATGGGAACCAATTTGGATTAAGAAAAGCTTTGTGGATTATATAAAGTATTTTAAACACAGAGGAGACACAGATATAATGCTATGATGGAGAATTACATAGGAACTGTGGAGTGCTGCAGGATAAAACAGGACAAAAAACTCCATGAGCAGAGGAACTGGGGAGCTGGATGATGCACACAGGGGACTAAATAGATTCTTGCACATGGATTTATGTGTTTAAATTTTTCTGTAACTTAAAATGGTGAGTCTAACTTCTTGCCTACCTAACTGGAGTATCCAAGACAGTGTGGTGCAGACAGATCCATGGAGCAGAACAGGAGGCCCACAAACACACTCAGAGGGACACAGCGCCACTGTCACAAAACTGACAATAATGCAAGGAAAAAAAGTCTTTTCCCAAACTGGGTATCATCATATGGAAATAAATGAATGTGAACACAGGCCTAAAACTCGACAAAAATTAACTTGATAATGAACTACGGACCAGAACGTAAAGCACAATCTATAAGCTGCGAGAGGTTAACATAAAAGAAAACACAGATCAACTTAGGTACTTGGGTATGGCAACTTTTAGATACAAAACCAAAGAAATGATTTGTGGGAAAAGAGCCCAAAAGCTCTATTTTTTGCACTTTGAAGTATTCTCAGTACTCATTAGGAATTTTACTGAGGTCTACAGAGTAGACCTACACTCTATAAACTACAAGCAAGAAGGAGAAACAAGACTTCATGGAAGAAAGAGAGCAGAAACAGGGTCCCTTGCGTTATTCCCTCTTTCAATAATGGACCCAGGGCTCAAGAAAAAAAAAAAAACTAGACTTAACTAAAAACCTCTGCTTCACTAAGATGAAGTCAAGAGAATTAGAAGACAAGCCTCAGATAGGGAGGGCCCTTACTCAAACTATGCCAAGAATTGTTCAACCTTGACAACAAGAAGACAAGTAGCCCAGTCTTTAATATAGTTAAAGGCCTAGCAAGCCCCATCCTTTCCCACATCTTTGTGTGTGTGTGTGTGTGTGTGTGTGTGTCTCTCTCTTTCTCTCTCTCTCTCTCTCTCACACACACACACACACACACACATCTATCAACCCCCTCCAGAGACCATCCACAAATCAAGGGAGCAAAGAATGCAAGAGTCAAAGGATGAGAAGGAACGACATGAAGAGCTGTCTTCTATGACATGTCGTGAAGGAACCTGCAAAAGACCATTGACATTGCATCATGGAGATGGGCTCATGGGTCCCCACATCCCTCTGAGAAAATGCAGGCAGTTATATGTCAGGTAGGGACAGTCAAATTCCTTGGTGGTGTAGTCTCTGGTAATTTGCCTTTATTAGAGTAAATAATCTCATACTCATGTTCATGCAGCAGACCTGATGAAACGCAGTAGGCACACAACAAAACACACAGAAGTGCATGCAGCACTTTGGGAAGAAGAAAGGGTTCAGTTATGTGTGTGGGGGTGTGTAAAAAGAAATATGATCAGAGTATATTATACGTGTATTAAATTGTGAAAATCATTTTTTAGAGTAAAGATGGCAAACAACCAAATGAAAAGATGGTCAATATCGTATGGCATTAAGGAATAACCACATCAAAAAAGATATGACCTGTCAGAGCCCAGAGGATTGTTTCCTGCAGTGGAACATGCACATGATAAACACAATGAAGTGAACCCCACAGCTTTTGCTGATAATCATGCGTTAATGTAGGCTTCCAAATTTAAAGGTACAGATACACGTGTGAGAGCTAAGGGCATACAGAGAAATCCCATCACTTCCAACTCATTTGACTGTGAACCGATGACTCGCTTTGTACAATCTAAGCTTTAAAAATGAAAACAAAAACAGCGAGTTTGAATATCTTAACTATAGAATGTGAAAATAGGACCTCTCTACTTAACCATTCCAAAGCCAATGGCTAATGAAAACAAACAAAAAAATCAATATAGCTTCACTTTGCTCCACTCACTTCAGAAGACACACATATGACACTGAATGTTTCTTGAAGGCAAAACCACAAATAATGTTTTACTTTGGAAGAGGTATAGTCAACGTACCCCTGGTACACTGTAGGAAGGACACCATGAAGTGGGAAACCAGACTTACACAATAATACTGTGTACAGACCTTCTACCTTGAGCTCCAAACACAGTGCTCACAGACTCTGAGGAAAATCTTTGCTTTGCACGGAGATTAAGATGAGAGGCAGACAGACACTTCATCTGAGTTTGGTAAGAAATAAATACAAACTATCATCTTTTTGTCAGTTTACACAAGCAACAAAGAGAAAAAGTTAGCAATAGCTAAAACCACAAACAATATTTTATGTCTAAAATTTGATGACAGGAAAATATTTTTGAGAAATATACTTGCCTAGAGTGAACAATGACAGGGGGCCGTGTGAAACAAACGGTATTATGAGCCACAAGTCTCTTGATACAGTAAAGTGCAAGCAGAAATGTACCTTTTAATCCTCAAAACTCACTAGTCTGGAGGTGAAGCATGGATTTATCACCTTTCACAGGCAGAAAATAAAGAAGCATACACTGCCCAGAGTCTCACAGGTTCAAAGCAAGGGCTGACCTGAACTCAGGAACTGCTCTTCTCTGTCCTATTGCCCCTCCCCTTTACTACTTGGCGCCTGTGACCACCAGCCATCTGAATTCCACAACAACCTTAGGACTTACACCAAAATCACACAATCCTTGCAGCATGCTGAGGCTTTAGACTGTACCTGAAGGCTGAAACCTGACTCCTGCACGGGAGCATCCAGGACAGACCCCTGTAAACTGAGACACTGCACTGGTCAACCCCAGTTATTATCTCAGATCAGCACAGCATTTGGGGCCTGAAGAAGCCTTCTTCCTGATTGGCAGATAGCCACCTCATGCAGGGTAAGTGCATCTCACACAATATAAACATGAGGAAGCAATCTCTGGCACAGCTGCTTACAAGGGCACTAAGTCCCTCCAAAGCAATGGTTCTCAACCTGTGGACTGTGATCCCTTTGGTACCAAACGACCCTTTCAAAGGGATCACCTATCAGATATCCTGCATATCAGATATTTACATTATGATTCATAAAAGTAGCAAAATTACAGTTATGAAGTAGCAATGAAATAATCTTATGCTTGGGGTCAGCACAACATGAGGAACTGAATTAAACAGCTGCAGCATCAGGAAGACTGAGAATCACTGCTCTAAAGGTACCCTTACAGCTTTACCTAAACCTAATAACCTCTAAAAGGCTCCTTCCAAATACCACTACATAAAGGATTACAGTTTCACTGGGGGTTCTGGGGAGGCACAAACAGGTCATCACATTTCTGTATTTATGGCACACCTCTCTGACATTAGGTGAGATACCTCTAATAAGAGCAGAGAGAGTACGTGGTTAGCAGGACCCTAACTATTCAGATAATCAGCTATTTATTCACTACAGAAAACATATGGGCAAGAACAAACACAGTAGGAACACCTTTTAAGTTTTTTTCTAAAGAAAAAGTGAAATTTTACCCCCAGAATTCAATATACCGCACAGGTATGCACATGGGTGTGAGACACCGCCCCCACGAGAGAACTGCTCTGCTCTTGCTCTGCGTGCTTCATACCACAGTCCAGCAGCCACTGTACCCCACAGGTGGACGTGTGGGTTTGAGGACCACTGAACACTGAATCTCCTCAATACATCACGATTATGGAAACACCTGTGCACAGAGGCTTTGTGTTGAGCATCTATGGAATCCAGTGTTCAATCGCCCACAATACTGCTCATTTCCATGTTTAGCTGTATGCTCAGCTTACTATACAAGAAACATACTTTCAGAGTTCAGCCCTTTCCAGTCTTTGTTTCTACGAATGGGATGGAAGACCTGCATAGAGCACTCTTCAATTCCCCTAGAATAAAATGTGCACATGGCCATGCTGATCAGGGCACAAAGTCCAAACGCCTGAGAAACAGGGATTGCGATTATCCCAGATCCACTAATGGGAATAAAAAAGGTACATTTGGCTGAAGTAAATACATTTTAGAACAGTACTCAATCACAAAGCAGGAAATTTTAAACCACCCTAAGTAGAAGGGACAGTGACTTCTCATATATTCCCTCGCTCCTCATCCTAACCCCTGGGACAAAGGTTACATTACAGGCAGGGAAGCAAATGTGCCTGGGATTGAAATAGATAAGTTTAATTCTTCTTAGGGTGTTAAAAACAAATGGATTAAAGCAAAGCTTTTATAATATGTTGAGAAATTCTAGAATGAGAGTGATAAATCAGCAAAGCCCACCCACTTGAGACAGGGTCTCACCATATAGCCCAGTAAGGCCTGGGACTTATTACGTGGAGAAAGCTGGCTTTAAACTCAGAGATCTATCTGCCGGGCCGACCTTCCAAGTGCCAGGATTAAAGGCTAAACCACCACACCTGGCTCTGAAGCTTCTTCTTAATCAACAGGGAATTCCGATACTTAGAATAAGACATGTGTACATACATTTGTGTTCTGAATTAAGAGTAGGGAACCAGGGCTCTGGGAAACTCGCATTTCAATTATTTAGAAAGAAAGAGAAAATGGAATTTTAAAGATCTATATAAACACATTAAATTTTATTAAGGATTATTTAGTCTCTATCAATACCCAAATATCTATATCTAATTTAAAGGAAGCATTAGAACCATTAGACAAAGTTGTATGAGAGAGTTATTTAAAGATTATACAACAACAACTGAGGTTGGAGAGATAGTTCAGTGGTTAAGAGCACTGAATGATCTTCCAAGACTGGGAAAGACTTTTAGCACTCACAGGGAGGCTCACAACAGTCTGTTATTCCAGTTCCAGTGGATCTGACTCTCTTCTGTCAAATATAGGCACCAGGTACACACATGGTACACAGACATATATGCTGGCATAACACCCAAACACATAAAAAGTAAAAAATAAATTAATAATAATAAAAGATAATATTACTATTGCTGTGTGTTCTGGTGTGTACCTGTAATCCCAGCATTCATGAAGCTGACACAGGAAGAGTCCAAGTTCAATGACAGCCTGGACTACAAAGTTAAGACCTTGTCTCAAAACAGACAGACAAAAAGAAGAGGAGAAAATAACAGAAGGGAACACTAGCAGAAGGTATTGTTAGGATGCCTCTGGAGAGGAACTAATGGTGAAATAGGGGCGCCACACACAACAGAAAGGCAAGGCCAGCAATTCAACACCTAGAGAAAAGAAATCAAGGAAACACAGAAAGACCTGTGGCCCTAGTGGCCCACAGGCAAAGGTTACAGCTTGTGCTCCCAAGACCCAGGATTCAAGCATCAGCAAGCCAACTTTCTGATTACCAGGACAGAAAGCCTACGTGTGTATAAAGGCATTTGTGGCATTAACACATAGACAATTATTAAAACTCTGTGTGACTTTTCCATGAATCTGTATCACAAAAGTAAAGAAAGTAACCCTCAATGGCAAAGATACACATAGGAAGTGCTTGGGGTCACTATAACCCACTGTCTACACTTACTTTGACAAGTATCAAGAAATTTAGGTGAGCCAGGCAGTGGTGGCACACACCTTTAATCCCAGCACACAGAAGGCAGAGGCAGGTGGATCTCTGTGAGTTTGAGGTCAGCCTGATATACAATAGCTAGTTCCAGGACAGCTAGGGCTATTATACAGAGAAACCCTGTCTCAAAAAACCAAAACAATAAATAAGTAAATGAATGAATGAATGCATCAATGAATAAATAAATAAACAAAAGCTACTCACTGATTTCCTTCTGCAAGCCATATAATCAGCTTGTTATTTAACAGAGATATCCTAGAATTACCAAAGGGAAAAAATTTTAAGTTACTGAGCATGGCCCTGAACCTGTCCCAGAATCCATTCAAAAAGTTTGTTTTGTTTTTTACCTCATTTTATCACATATCTCTATCTAGGACAGACCTGGGAGTTCCCTAATCAGCCATGTTTGCTAATGTCAAGTTCCGTTTAAAATTTTTTTACATAAAAAGTTGGAGTAAATATGGACTTCCATCTCTGACAGCCAGAATTTATATTACAGTATAGACATCAAAAAGGAAATTAAATAAGCTTATGTTTCTAATAAGCAGCATAAAGCA
Organism: Microtus oregoni; assembly: GCF_018167655.1. Lineage (NCBI taxonomy): Eukaryota > Metazoa > Chordata > Mammalia > Rodentia > Cricetidae > Microtus > Microtus oregoni. Next base: position 21,338,443 of record NW_024543073.1, read on the forward strand.
CTAAAGGCACAGAATTTAAGGAAACACCAAAGGATGAAAAGTGGGCAGGCAGGGGGTGGCTCAGTGATGAGTCTCAGCAGGTCCTGTGGACTGCCCTCATGAGCTCACTTCCCAGATTCCAATCTGAGAGACTCACAACCACCCAGAGTCCTAGCTCCGAAATACACAACACCTCTGGCTGCCAAAAGCCCCGGCACCCACAAGCTCACACCCCAACACAGACACATACATACACATAATTAAAAAGAAAATCAAATCTTATTCCCAAAGAAGGGGAGGGCACTTGTTCCCCAGAACATTAGACTCAGAAAACTTATTTCATATACTACTAATGGCTTCAAGCACTTATGAAGGTCACTGTGAACTGCTGTTTTTAATGTGAACGTTTTCATAACAAATTTTATAAAATGGAATGACCCAGCAACTTAGATAAAAACAGATAAGTACTACAGATTAAGAACTTCCAGCCGGGCGATGGTGGCGCACGCCTTTAATCCCAGCACTCGGGAGGCAGAGGCAGGCGGATCTCTGTGAGTTCGAGACCAGCCTGGTCTACAGAGCTAGTTCCAGGACAGGCTCCAAAGCCACAGAGAAACCCTGTCTCGAAAAACCAAAAAAAAAAAAAACCTTCCAACTTACAGTACAACTTTTTCTCCACAGACCAGATACCTACTTAAGATATCAAAATACACTGCATTGTAGAGTTGGAGAGAGGCCCAGTGGTTAGAGCACTCGCTGCTCTTGCAGAAAGAGGACTCCAGCTCATGACTGGCGTTCCTGGGGATCTGATGCCCTATTCAGGCCTCCGCAGGCACCAGGCTCATTTATAGTATTCATACATACATACAAGCCAAACACACATGCATGCATGCACACGAACAAAATAAAAGTAAATAAATCTTTAGAGGACACTGTATCATAATCAAAATAAACCATTTCAATATTTGGGATATCCTTGATATCCAGAAAATTTTTCTCAGAACACTTTTAGTTTTTACTTAATCTAATATCATTCTGTGTGTAATGTGTGTGTATGTATTAAAAGCCAAAATTTAAATATTATTTCAAAACTATAATCTTCTCAAAATTGTATGAAATTGGTGTGAAGAATATGGTAGACTACTGTTTCCAGCACCCAATCTCATTATATAGATCTTCATGGATTTCCTAAGGCTGAGAAGCTGTTTCAGAAGAAACCATGTGTTTGCTCAGGCATGGCTCCTCTAGCTACTCAGTCCTTTACAATGGTTGAGAGCTTTCAGAGGGTGTATAATGGAACTCTAGCTAAAAAGAAGTAATGAAGTATGGGGTCAGCGAGGCTCAGAGGGATATGTGGAAAAACACAAAGGCATCTGACCTGAAGCTGAGCTTCCAGACAGAATGCCTTGGCTGGACAAACTCTCTCAAACCGTTCCAAAAACCCAGCCCTCAAAAGGCGTTGAAGAAGAATCAGATGCACTCAAATCTAAGGTGCACTCAGCATGGTGCATGACTACAGTCTCTGCATTTGGAAGACAGAGGTCAGACAGTCTCAGACTCAAGAACACCCTGGATTATATTAAGAGGTTCCAGTCCAATCTCACTCAGTATCAAAACAAAATCAGCAAAGGACTGGAAATGCAGCCAGCTCAGTGATCAAGTACTTACTCACCAAGTACGAGGTACTGGGTTTAACCTTAGAAGCTGCCACCAAAACAAACAAACAAACAAAAAAAAAACAAAAACAAAAAAAAAGAAAGAAAAGAAAAGGAAATTAATAAGTAAGTGAAGTTTGCCCATAGAAAGAGTAAAACTTAAAGGCGTGAGACTTGAGTAAATATACACCATTCCCTAGTCTTACATAAAAATGAGAGGGAAAAAAAAAAACCTACCTATGGGGTGGCATGTAGTGATATTTTGTGTTTTAATAAATAAAGCTTGCCTGAAGACAAGAGCGCAAGGGTAAGCCACTGGAGGCCAGGGAGTAGTGGCTCACATTTTTAATCCCAGTAGTTGGGAGACAGAGGCAGACGGACCTCTGTGAGCTCAAGGCCAGCCTGGGCTACACAAACAGAAACAGATTTTGGTGGCTCCTACCTTTAATCCCAGTGTTTGGGAATCACACACCTTTAATCCCAGCACTAGGGAGGTGGAGACAAGTGCGAAATGACTGGGTGGAGAGAGGAGCATAAAGTTCCAGGAGCTCACTGGAGTGTGGAGTCTGAGGTTGGGTGGAGACACAGTGCAGTCTAGGCAGTCTGAGGACGACCCTTTGGTCTGAGAATTGATAGAGGTAAAATATCTCTCTAGTGGCTTGGCTGTTTTGCTTTTCTGATCTTCAACTTGAACCCAATATCTGTCTCTGGGATTTTATTATTTGTGCTACAGTGGCACATGCCTTCAATCTCAGTACTTAGGAGGTAGAGGCAGGAGGATCTCTATGAGTTTAAGATCAGTCTGGTCTACAAATCAAGTTCCAGGACAGCCAGATTACACAGAGAAACTCTGTCTCAAAAAACTAAAAATAAACAAATAAATATAGAAACAAAAATACAGAATAAAGATATTTGCTGATGAACAAAATTTAAGAATTCACTGCTGTCAGGAAATAGTAAATATGTGCCTTATTTAGAAATTTTAAAAGTAATTACATCAGCTGGGCGATGGTAGCATATGCCTTTAGCACTTGAGAGGCAAAGGTGGTTGGATGTCTCTGAGTTCAAGGCCAGCAGGGTGTGCACAGCAAGTTTTGGGACAACTGGGGTTACGCAGAGAAACCACGTCTCAAACAAAACAAAACAAAATACTTAATTACAACCACAGAATCACACACAAAGAACATGAAGGAACTCAGGCATGGAGAAGAAAACAACAGAAAACTATGTCTCATAAGCCTTGCAATAGTATTAAATTTAAATAGTACAGGGAGCAGAGAGCTGGAGCTGGATATCAACAACTATCAAATATTAAATAAAAGATGTTTAAAGACAAGTACATATTACTTGAATAAAATTAAAAACACTTGAAAAGGACCCTTATAAGGGTCATTCAATCAGAAAAAGCAATGGGAGATCCTCAGGCTGCATGTTTCATAACCAGGGGAGGAGAGCCCTGGCTTCACTATCAGCCCCAGGTTCACAGGTCCCCAAGAAACTGTGTACGAAGCCCGTGTCAGTTGTCTGCTAACACACAAACTTCTTTCATTTTTATTGAAAAAACAGTATTCTACAATAAATCCTCAGCATTTTATTTTTAATAATTCTACAGAATTAAAAATTAATAAAATCTACTAATAGTTCACTGGAAAGAAAAAAATTACAAAATTTGTTTTTTTTAACCTGTTGAAAAAAACCACACATACGCAACATGTATACAAGCTATGTTTATGTATATAGCATGTATTTTGATGGGTTTTTTTTCCAACAACCTCTGGTAAAATATACGTACTAAAAATGCTTAAGGAAAACTCCAACCTTAGGCCTATGCAAGGATCTATAAGTTCAAATACAGAAATACAGAGAAAGACAAAAGTAATCACTCCCAACTATCCAAATGATAGAGATAAATGTTGCAAGAACTTCATCCCTGGCTTCATATTCTAAGCGGTTATGGTGAATATTTCCTTTTAAGTTTCAAATTACCGAAGTAAACAGTTTTGATAATTGCTAAATCTCCCATCTCCTAGCAATTTTAGTAGAACTGGATCTATAAATGAAAAGAATTCCTGTCTGGACCAAACAGTTTTATTCAGTATCAGCTTACAGGTAATGCGAGAACAGGGCTTAGCTTCCTTGGTTTTTTGTTTGCTTGTGCTTTTATTTCATTTTATTTTTAAATAACTCGTAAAAGAAGATTTGTTTGATCTGAAGAGAAACTAGAGTATTAAATCACTCTTAAACATTTACTTTGTTTTATATTTATTTTCAAAATAAATAAATTTATTTTCAAATCCATTATTTTTATAAATGCAATTTTATGTAAGAGATTTACATGCTCTTCCATAACAGGCTTCGATGACAAAGAAAATACTTAAATAATGTCATATCCTTGAAAATTATACAAACTTGACCTAGAATAGAAAACCAGCCAACACAGACTGCAAAAGAGTAAGGTAAATTTAAGAAAATAAAAATGCAAATATGCATTTTAGTAGTCTCTTGAATTTATTAACCTAAAAGGTTTAATTTCCATTTTCCTGCATCAGCTTTATTTATAAAATGTCGTGCCCTATAAATATGCTGTTATTTTCTATAGTCAAGCACTCTCTTAACAAATCTTCTCATTAATATGTAAATTTAAAGTCAATCGGTCTTCTCTCTGACAGCCCCATGAATTCCTAGTACACTGTATAATCGGCTTTGACTTGGCATCCACTATTTATCATCAAAGATGTCAGTTAGAAAAATTATGGAAAATGCACTGCAATTGATATGACTGCAATCTACTTTGTCAACACTTAATTGTTCCTCAAATCGTACATTTACATATAAACAGCCTAAATACTGATCTATAATGATGCAAATAAACTAAATTAAAAAATCTCTTCTGCCCCGAGGAAGCTTATCTGTATATGATGTGTTCATTTGAAAACTGACTGACAAAAGTATGCCCATCAGCTCATCTCAAACACTATTTCTAATAATTTTCAATTCCTAAAAGCTAACATTTTACTACCCTTTAAGAATATTAACATAAACAGAGGGCTTTGGAAATAGCTCTGTAGGTAACAGCACTTGTACAAATATGAAGGCCTGAGTCTGAATCCTCCACACCCACGTAAAAAGCCTTATGTGCTCACTGGGTGCCAGCCTCTCTCCAGGTGCAGCGAGAGATCGGATCTCAGTGAAACAGGTGGTGTTGAACAGTGGTTTTTCTGGCCTACACATTCACCATGTGTATGCACACATTACAGTTAAAGGAAAACAGTATTTTTTTCCTTTGGAAAGCATATTTAATTACAGATATCATCAAATCGAGCACCAGAGACTAGGGTCTCTGAGGTTAGCTTTGACAGGAAACAACAAACAGGAAACTCAAGCCACATTCAAGACAATAGGTAATGTAATATAAAGGAAAGAATGACAGTCCTGAATATCACATAACTGTTTCTAGATTTACCTTTTCTAAACAGCATGCTTAGCTGAATTGCTAAAACCTGTGTGCCTCAATATCTTTATCTGTAAGTAGATATGAAAATTCTGACTGCCCAAATGGTGGTTTGAATGAGAATGGCCCATATGTTTGAAATCTTGGTCCCCAGTTGGTGGCACCATTTGGGAAAGATTAGGAGGTGTGCCCTTGATGGAGGAGGTGTGTCAATGGGGGTGGGCTCTGAGGTTACAAAAAGCCCATGCCATTCACAGTTACTCTCTGTCTCGTGCCTGTGTCTCAATTGTAAACTCCCAGTTACCGTTCCAGCACCAAGCCTGCCTGTTGCCATGCCCCCTGCTATGACAGTCATGGAGTCTAATCTTGGGAAACCATTAGCCCAAAATAAACTTTCTTCTCTAAGTTTGGTCAGGGTCTGCCTACTCCCTAATACCAACTTCTGCTTAGTTACTATCTTTTGCGGTGGTAGGACACCACAACCACAGAAACCTTGTCGTTACACAAGAAAGTACAGCAAATGATTAGAGTACTATTCTTCACATTGTCTCTTAATACGAAAGGGAAACCAAAATCTCTGATATAACTTCTAAGTTGATATGTTAATTTGGTGACACTTTTTTCTTAAAAGTAAAATGCCCTTGATTTATGGAAGAGTTGTATTTGCACAGCATTTATGGGAGTGATTACGGCCTATGAATGAAAGTGAATGAGGTACTCAAACAAAGCATTCTTTCTCCACGATTCCAAGAAGGCCAGTCACTACTCAGTACGCATTTGAAGTAGTGCTCTACTGTGTTACTCTACTCTATTATAACCTTAGTTATTATAAAAAAAAATAAAAACTAACTATAAAAACATTTAAAACACTGGGTGGTGGTGGCACAGGCCTTTAATCCCAGCACTCAGAAGGCAGAGGCAGGTGGATCTCTGTGAGTTCGAGGCCAGTCTGGTCTACAAAGCAAGTTCCAGGACAGCCACCAAAGCTACAGAGAAACCCTGTCTCGGAAAACCATGAATGAATGAATGAATGAATGAATGAATGAATAAAGCATTTAAAACAGTTTCTGAAATGGAAAGCAGATACAGAGCTGCAAATGTCTCAGTTTCTTTCAACAGTGACTAAATTGTCTTTATGGGTGTTTGTTTTACAACGCACTTTCATTTTAATTATGTGTGTGGGTACATGTCTGCGTGTGGATGAAGGCACATGAGTACAGGTGACTGAACTTGGAGCTGGAATTCTGGGCAGTTGTGAGCCATCAAACACACTAGAAATGGGTCCTCTTAACCACTTAGCCACTGAGCCATTAGTCTAGAAGCACAAATGCCTGAGCTTCTCACTCAGTGTATCTGCAGCAGTCAGCAGCAACACAGATGCACGCAGGTTAGAGAAAGGAGTGCGCTGTGGACATGACTCAAGTCTTGACACATTCAAAGAGCAGTTTTGCACAGAGCCGCATCATGACTGCTACTGCAAGAACTGACTACATCTTTTCCTCCCAAAGGTTATTTGCAAACTATTAAGAAAACACAAGTTGCAACCCTAATATTCTGGCATGCTGGGCTAAACAAGACGTGCAACTAGAACTTAAGACAAGAGTCATTTTTCCATGGATCGAGGTAAACTGACAACATCTTACATTAATAAGTAAAGTTAGATTTTTATCCATAGTAAAATTGTAACTCCTAGCATTACTGAAATCAAATAGCCACCAACAATTGTCTCTCAAGGGTCAACAAGAGGTTAATATGAAAAAACCAAAAACATTATTTTTTTTTTTTTTGATTTTCGAGACAGGGTTTCTCTGTAGCTTTTGGTTCCTGTCCTGGAACTAGCTCTTGTAGACCAGGCTGGCCTCGAACTCACAGAGATCCGCCTGCCTCTGCCTCCCGAGTGCTGGGATTAAAGGCGTGCGCCACCACCACCCGGCTCAAAAACATTACTTTTATATTTTACACTACAGTAAAGTACTTCTGTAACTTAAAAAAAAAAAGACTATCATTTAAACTAACGGAAATTTACAACTCTGTCTAAATGATTTCCTTACCTTATTTCCTTTAAGGCAAAGCATTATGCCTCAAAGGAAATCAAAGCAAGCTGCACCAAGAAAGAAAACACCTTTTCTGTCAAACCTTCAGTTCCAACATCCTAGCCCTCCCACAGCCACACTCCGCTCATGTGTGCATCACACACGGCGCCCGCCCACAGCACACCCACCCACACTGCATCCAGCACACTCCGCCCACCCACAGCACACCCACCCACACCACATCCAGCACACTCCGCCCACCCACACCACACCCACCCACACCACATCCAGCACACTCCGCCCGCCCACAGCACACCCACCCACACTGCATCCAGCACACTCCGCCCGCCCACAGCACACCCACCCACACTGCATCCAGCACACTCCGCCCACCCACACTCTGCCCACCCACACCACACCCACCCACACCACATCCAGCACACTCCGCCCGCCCACAGCACACCCACCCACACCACATCCAGCACACTCCGCCCACCCACAGCACACCCACACCGCATCCAGCACACTCCACCCACCCACACTCTGCCCACCCACACTGCATCCAGCACACTCCACCCACCCACAGCACACCCACCCACACCACATCCAGCACACTCCACCCACCCACACTCCACCCACCCATACTGCATCCAGCACTCTGCCCAGCACATCTGAAAAGCCCTGTATCAGTCTGGAAATCATAGGGTCTACGATGATGCCATGGTCAGATGGATGAGTGACAAAGAAACAATCAACAAAGTCCAATTCTAGTACGTTGAGATGGTAATAAGATTACCTTCTCACAGGAACTAATGTTCATGGAACTAACATGCAAAACACACCCACACACAGACGCAAAATGCAGCCCCTTCCTCTTCAAGTATGTAACAACAGCAGAAATACACATGTAATTATAGAATTTAACTTATCTTTGCTTTTGTATATGGTTTTACTAATTTCATATAAAAAAGATGAAATAAAACTCCAAGAGTGAAAGACGAACTACAAAACTCTAGTTTTAATACTAAGTTACAGATTTTTAGAAGATTCACGTATACTCAGCTAGTTTCTATCTGCTAACAAGAGAGAAGGTCATTTGTACAGAAGTGCTGGGGTGGATAATAAGAAAACAGCAGTTCAAAACTCCAACATGAACTCTGCTTATGCCCAGTCAACTCCCTGCCAGGGGCTGGTTGAACAGACACACAACTCTGACACTGGCATCCAGAGGCCACGGGATTGTCATCATGACACGCTGCTTCATTTAGTGAAACAGTCTTTCAAACTGGACTCTGGTCAATAATAAATCAAATTAATTTCATAAGATAGAAATGTATACTAGTAGCAAAATTTTGTTGATCTGAGTCATTTATAGCATAAGTTGCTTTTTAAAAATGTATTGTAAAAATGCAACAACTTTACTTACAATAAAGTTAAAGGGCTTCACAAAGAGACCTTGTCTCAAAAAATATGTAAAACTTCAAGCATAAAAAGGGCTAGGAGGATATAGTTAAATGGTAGACTCATTTTCCACCTGCGCAAGTCCAAGGTTCAATATACAATGTTCCCCAAAGCAATCAGAAAGAAAGAGAAGACCAAACAGACATGTAGCATTCAAGGAGATAAAAACATAAAAATGTTTTAAATATCTTTAATAGTAAAAAGAAAGTCAATGTAAAAAAAATTATGAAATGTTTTATAAAAATCTATTATGAGAATATTCCCACATTTATGGAATTTCACTAACATTTTTCTCTCACATTAATATTATTTTTAGTTTAAAAAAGCAAGATGTTCTAAATGCTGCATAGTTAGTTGGGTAGCACTCACAACTGACTTTTCAAGTTTGTAGTATTGGGGCTGGAGAGATGGCTTATGGATTAAGATTGCCTGCTGCTGCTATTCCAGAGGAGCTGAGTCTGGTTCCCTGCACCTAAACAGGGTGTCTCTCCTGTAACTTAATTCTAGGGAATCCACAACCTCTTCTGATCTACTCAATGACCCCACACACACACATGCACACACTCACATTGTGAAGACACATACACACACATTTGTGCACATACACATGCAAACATACAAGTACATTGTAAAAACACGCATGTGCCACATACACACACATGTATATGTACACACTCATGAACATGCATGCACATACACAAACACATAAGCAGATGTGCACACGCATGTATACACACATGGACACATACACAGAAATATAAAAAATACTGCATTAAAAATAAAATGTCAAGCCAAGCAGTGGTGGCACACACCTTTAACCCCAGCACTCGGGAGGCTGGTAGATCTCTGTAAGTTTGAGGCCAGCCTGGTCTACAAGAGCTAGTTCCAGAACAGACTCCAAAGATACAGTGAAACCCTTCCTCAAAAAAAAAAAAAAAAAAAGCAAGCAAGCAAACAAACAAAAATAAGATGTTAAAAGATAATTTTGTGCTCAGAATGTCCTTATACAAGTTTAAAATTTTGCATATGATTCTGCAAAGAAACAGTGAGTGAGCTCTATTACAAACTATATAATACAATTAAAAATCCTAAGTCTCCTTGTAAAGAATATAATAAATGTCTAATATTAATCTGCTAAAGAAACTAAGTTAGTTTCATAGAATATTGAAGTACTGATTTCACACACTTTAAGTAAAAGTGAACATAGACATGCTTTAGAAGTATAAAACTGGAGGAAAGAAGTGTAAACGTTCAACAGTATTTTATGTATAAAGTCTAGAAATCAGCCACCCAAGGTGTAAACTCATGGTACAGAGTCACATTACTTACTTTAGCAAACTGGTACATAAGAGAAATGGGACTAAAATGTGTAAAATCAACTACAAATAATAAACAAGCCCTGAACTTGGAAATGCCACATGAACCTTGAACAGGTACCTTTTGCCAGGTATCACACGAAACGTATTACACAGTGTACCTTTATTTGGGAGTCAGCTGTGTCAAAGCGACTGACAACAAAGGATCTCGGTTCCTTCACTGCTCTTCCCTGGCTAGTACACACCATAGGCAGGAGGCCAGTCAGCACTCACCTCTCTCCAAGGACTGACGAACTGTGTCCGAGCGTATCGAGTTAGCATGTGGATTATGACAACCTGCCCCCACTCCTCCACATCTACCAGTAGGTTACAAAGCTTGCGGTAATTCCTGTGGATCAGATCGATTCTATCCGGGCACACTTCTTCAAAAGCCATCACCACACTGCCAGCTACCAGCTGAGAAGAAAGAAAGAGTGACTCATTGAAATACACACTGTCCATCCAAGATCCTACTGGGGTACTGCACTAGCAGTCATGTTAGGACAATGTCAAAGCTTTAGTCATTCACTTAAACCGAGTAATAAAAAAGGTAACATTTTCTTGAATAATACTCTTAAGACCTGTAATTAGTATGGAAAACGAATCTTCTTCTGAAGAGAGATAAATTCAGGTTGTTTTACTTTTATCGGGTTAAATTCTAATAATTGCTTGTAAATGTGTTTAATATTAGTAATTCAGTTTTGGGATTTTGTTTGTTTGCTTTATTGTTGTTGTTATTGTTTGGTTTTTGGAGAGAGGGTTTCTCTGTATAACAGCTCTGGTTGTCCTGGAACCTGCTTTGTAGAGCAGGCTGGCCTCAAACTCACAGAGATCCGTCTGCCTCTCCCTCCCAAGTGCTGGGATTAAAGATGTGTGCCACCACCACCCAAACTTAAATTGTAAAGATGCTTTCTTAGCTTGTAGCAACATTCAGAAAGAGATTCGAGACCATAACAAAGATCCCACTGTCAGTTTAAAGTGAAAATAGCAGTGATTCAGCATTTACATTAGAAAGTACACAAAGAACTAAGTGTTCAATGCAAAAACACCTCCAAATCTCACACATTTTAGTCCATTTGTTTTACCAATATAATTTATTTTCAAAGACAACACAGAGACTGAAATGCTAGTATATCATGCATAAAAATCAGAATAACGTATTGCCAAAAGGGGGCAGCTTCCCCCAGGCCAATTAATGAAATCACAAATGTAGACTTCTGAATAGTTATGCTCTTACAAATCTTGGGTGAAACTAAGGTTCCTTCAGTCTAAAGGTACAAGGCAAGCAGAATATTTAATATACAGATTCTTCTAAATGTATACCATATATACATACAGTTAGCCAACAGTGTAATACGGTTTTGAAAAAAATGAATTAATATATTCTTCTAAACACTAGGGATTTTCCTTTTAGTATCTAAAATTTCCCCAATGACTAAAAATAAACAATTAAATAGAAATATAACTTATTGAAATGGTACTTTTTGAGAAATATTAGCTACAATGATATTCATATTTCAAGTGTTTGTCCCTCTACTTGGTTACCATTTACTTTATTAATATGCAACCAACAACACAATTGAAAGAAAACAGCTCAGAATATAGACTTGCTATTATGCTAAACAAGTTGCAAGTCCTGCGGGGATTTTCTGAATTACCAATCAGTATAAACGTGAAGCCGCATTTATTGACTCCAGCCCAACCCATGTACTGGTGCCTGCTGGTCCCAGCATGTATTCACCTCAGTCGAAAAAGCAAAGAATTGATTATTTCTGTGCACTAAATAAAAATGTATTATACATCTAGTTTCCTATTTGCTATTGATATGGAAAGCAAGTTAAATGCATGTTTTCAATGCCACATTTTGATATGTACTGCATCAATTACTCTTCAAATACATTCATATTCATAGCAACTTACAACCTGTGATTATGAGATTAAAATTAACAAATTAAAAATATCTTAAATTAACCAATTTAGAACATCAACTATGGAATAAATTACTATTTATGAGTTATAAACATGTATATATATTTTATATACAAATCCACAATTACTATCATTATATATCATAACTGCTATAATAGTAAACTACAAAAAGGAGGTATTTCTTAGAATAATTTATGAACCTGAACTCATTTTCATTTTTTAGATGCTATATAAAATCAAGGCGTTTTTTAAATTATTAAGTATTTTATTTCAAGTGATTAGACATCAAACAATGAGATGGAAAATCAGCTGCTGCAGGACATTAAATTTATCACGCCACAACAGCAAGCATGTAACTGTAGGGCACTAAAACATCCTAAACACCCAAGGAATCCCAGGAAGGAAGGAAAATCATCATTTAGGTACAAATAAAGCTCGAGGAAACACTAAAGATAGGAAGGATGTGAAAAGAGCATCATCACAAAATACCACTGGTCGTTCCAATCACTTCATTGTGTTGTTTGTTTGTTTTAAACAATCTGAGATTTTGATAAACACCAGCAAAAGAATTGATCATTTAGGTCTATTAAATGTTCAATATCCATAAAACATTCAGAATTAAAATAAAATGGTCTAATCAGATTTCAAAACCAAAAATATTGGTTTCCAAAAAACAAACAGTTAATTTCCATCTCACTGTGTCAATAGCAGCTCTTCACACAGTGGGAATAAATCAAGCCAACAAAACCGCAATGAGCTCATCAAATCCAAACACAGCTTTCCATTTATGTATTTTTTATATTAAAGCAATAAACGTGGTTCATTTATCTCCCCTTGGTTGCCGCGTTTTTCTGTGCTGTTGCTATGAACTTCAGCCATTAGCTGTGCTCCAAGGTAAACTACATGAGCCATCAACAAAAGTGACATCCCATCTATGGAGTTCATATTTTCTCTAGATTATCTATGCTAGTTGACAAGCTGGTAATGAAAAAAATCACACTAAGCAAATGGTTCCTCTAATAACAATAAATTTTCTATAAAATTATGAAGGGTACAAAACGTTTCCTTGCATCTATTTTGTCATGAATTCTAATTAACGTTACAAAAATCTGAGTGCTGGGTCATCACAAGAAGTGCATCACAGTTTGATTGATAAGATGGTATAAGTTAGCCAATGCTGCCAAGATTTTCTTCCCTTATATTAATGGCCATCCAACCTGCTCTAATCATACAACCCAAATGATATTCCCCTTCTTATTTCAATTTTCTTGAGGCATGGAAAATAGGAAAGATCAGTCATTTATCTTCTAATAGCTGGATAATAGATCTATCACAATAAAACATCTGCACAAACTCGGGGATGGGCTTTTCTCTTTTCTCCAGAACAGCGAGGCTTTTACCAGCATTGAATCAATAACTTAGAAAATGCTATCTTACTCCTACAATTTAGCTATGAACTATCAACCTATTCATTCAAAAGTAATCTACAGCTAAAATTAAGAAAACTTTGAGTCATCAAAAATACATAAACAACTCATCTTTTCAGAAAACATTAATATAATTTATCTTCCTGAGAAATTTAATCTCCATTAATACAATTTCTTTGAAATTAACTTGAAACAAACAAAAAAACACAAGAAATAAGTACTACCATGCCTCTGAGGCATTCTAAATATCTGGTTCCATGTTTTTAATGCTTAACAAATATGAATTTCTACATTTCAAAGAAAAATAAACAAGTGTTCTAGATTTAAGAATGCATTTATAATGGAACATTTGGAAAGGTTTATGGTAAAGTATATTGTGCTAAACACACAAGGCAGATAAAAGTGGTGTAAATCCAGGAAGATATAACAAAAATTACACTAACAAATACTGTAACCACTGATGAGAATGACAAAATTACAGGAAAAATATTCCACTCTAATTCCACCTACTGCATGTGTAAGCTTTCTAAGTCTCTTTATAAACACAAAGACACCTTCAAACAATAGTCACCTAAATGACACTACCATGCTTGACCGGCTGTTACCATCATCGAGTGCCTGAATCCAAAGTGACTTCTTTTTAGGGAAAAACTGCACACTTGTCTTGCTGAGCCATATGCTTCTCACACACTAAAAGACCTTAGAGATCTCAAGTTTAAAAAACCCTCCCTAGGCTAAGAAAAGCAACAGACGGTACCTCCCCAAATCAACAGAGCTTAAATAAACAAGTTGAAATATACTGACATCTTTCACAAACCAAACTTTCAGAAACATAAAACCATAATTAGAATGGTCCCCATACTGTGCCAGTGAATAAATTCCTCAAAATGTGAAAGTAATTAGATCAGCTCATTTGATTAGAAGAATTTTAAATTCATGTAATTTGTGATTCTTTATTAATTTTTAAAAAATATATTCTTTCACAATGCATACATATATACTGTGCTCTGAGAAAACACTCCCCATTGTCCTCTTATCCCACAAACCCCCTTTTCCCCAACAAATCCCACACATCTATTGACAAGTTTTTTGGGGGGTGTCTATGATTCTTCATTTTTAGTGTTGATGTTAACATTATAAGTATGGGGAGAATGTACCTGTCTTCTCTCAATGAGTATTACACAGAGCCAATACAACAAGTTAATGAAAGTAGACATAAGAATATATAAAATATATGGATAGATAGACTGCATGTTTATAAGATATAATAGGTATATATCTTTATATATCTATATAGATACATAGAGACAGATATAATGTAAAGATATAAGAATATATTTTTAATATTTCCACAGTAGAATATAATCACACAAAAGAGAAATAATCAATGACATTCTTAAAAGACTACTTAATACTTAAATACTAGTTAGACAAGTTAATGGTACCTAGAAAAAGCTGAATTCAAACCCCTTAATCTAAATCCTAAAAAAGAAGAAGAAGAAGTATCAGGCTGAAGATTTAGTCCACTCAGTAAGATGCTTGCCTTGTAAGCAGAGGGGCCTGGATTCACTTGCCAAAACTGTCATAAACACCCACCCATGCACAGTGGCGCATGACTAATTCCAGGGGTGGGAAGAACAGTCATGTGCAGTGGCACATGTCTGCAATCCCAGGGTGGGAAGGCAGAGACAGGAGGATCCCTTGGGGTACTTGGTGAGCTCAGAACAACAAGAGATCTTGTCTCTAAAACCAAAGTGGGAAAGAAAGTCCGGCTGTTAAAATAATGTCCCGAACCCCAGATAGGTCTCCCTGGGAACAGTGACTACGGAGAAAAAAAGACCCCCCTCCCCCCAATAGTATCAGATAGCAAACTACTATCAATAATAATATAATAAATAATGTAAGAACTAACCATTAAATACTACTAAAGATTTGTATTAAATGGTTTTCCCTTATTTTGAAAATAAATGATCAGGACCAAAAGCGGGCACTCGAATCTACAAGAAATGATGTCCATTACACTCCTTGGAGTCATCTTCTTCTCAGTCAGAATAGTTTTAACACCTTGTGCTGTAGAGACAGGAGGAGATTTTGTATATAATAGCTATTTAAAGTCAAAACAACTTCATGAATTAGAAGCTATAAACCCAACAAAAACAAAATGGAACATAAACCAAATTTGATTCTAATACCTAAAACGGTAGCTCAGACCCATGAGAGTCAGATCCAGCCTAGCTATTGTGGTGTGATCCCAGACGTGGGAGAGGGGAGGAAGAGGATCAGAAGTGCAAGACAAGGGGGTTGCAGCAAGTTCAAGCCTAGCCTGATCTACAGAGCAAGTCTGGGGCCAGCCAAGGAACCAAGGACCTTGTTTCAATGAAACAACAGAGCACCCGAAAGGCTAGGGGGAAGCAACAGATACCCTATCTAGAGAGATGTGTGAACTTATGGAAGTTTCCCACAGCATAGCCTCCAAACCCCTTCCCGGCCTGCCCCATTTTGTTTTGTTATCCTGATGCAGCTGTCAGAGAACTGACACGGGCCAAGCTGACCTTGAACCCACAGAGATTCACCTGCCTCAACCTCCCTAGTGTTGGTATTAAAGGCGTGAGCCACTACACCCAGGTACCTTCAAATTTCTTTAAATTTTTCATGGAGCAGAAATAATGGTAAACTACATGTAAATTCAGGGAACTTCTTCTAAATCTCACAATTCTCCATAGTATTTAGCAAATGTCTTATTGATAAAAGAAAAGTGCATTTAAAACTACAATTAAATTCTCTGAATATTGATAACAGGCTTTATATCCGGATCCCTGAAGCAAACAACATGCCTGTCAAACAGCAGACAAAACACATGATTTTTCTCAGTTAACATAATGAGCTTGTCTCTATTTGATCCCTCCTATATATCAACTATGCACAGAAAAATACAATGAAGATTTCTAATACATTCTGTACTGAAGAAGTTTGGATGGCTTAGGAATGGAATCCAATGACTGTCATGTATAACTCTGACAGCATAATGATAACATCAAGATAAGCAGTGAAGAAATAAGAGACATGAAGTATTTACTAAAACATGCATTTAGTGCAAACAAGCAGGAAAGGGAGAATGAAAAATCACAAGACTGAAAAACAAAAGGCAGCTAAAACTCAATTAACTCAATTAACCTAGCACTAAGTACAAGTAAATAAATTATTCCAATCAGAAGGCAGTTATGGTCAGATTTAATTAAAAGTCAAAAGGCATCTATATATGCTACCT